>NC_135479.1:212292078-212620795 GCF_052094955.1 Ictidomys tridecemlineatus | reverse complement strand
GCCGACGGCCAAACAGCTCTGGTTGAGCGCATCCGGGCAGTCGCCTGAGCCCCGCGGTTCTCGGAGGGAAGCACATGGCTTGAGAGCACAGGGAGAGTCAGAGCTCCTCCGCGTCCCTCCCCTGGCTTCCCCGCAGTGGGTCAGAGCGTGGGCCTTTAGCCACTTCTCTGTTTCCCAGAGGGGGCCAACCCACCCACTTCCAGAGAAGACCTGGAACAGAAACAGCTCTGCCGTCAGAGTCGCATTTGTCTCGCTCCTGAAGGCCCTGCTAATTGAGCCGCGCAGGAGGAAGGGCGTGTGGTCCCGGCCAGCATGGCCACAGAACCAAGCTCAGAGGACCCTTCTCACCTGGTGGGATGAGGACTCTGGCGGGTGAGGACACAGCTGGCATCAAGCTGCCCCACCCCACCCAGTCTCAGGACCCTGGGCAAGGTCATAGAGGTAGTACTTTAACTTTCCACCAACAGTAGCACAGCTTCATTGGGTACAAAAGAGCAGGTCCCCTTCACCTGTGCCTCAACAGGAAGGAGGCCCCGCGTCTCAGGAGAGGCTGGTGAGGGCTGGGGCCTCGGCTCCTCCTGCACCATGTTGCCACCCAACCCACGCCAAAGCCTGGTGCAAAACACCCTGAGATACTGTTAATACAAAAGCTCCCAGGAAGCCCACAGGGTTATGAGCCCTCTGCACACACATTTTTCAAGAGGTTAGAGAAAGAAAGCCAGTCATGGCTTGCCATTTTTTTTTTCTTTTCTTTTCTTTTTTTTTTTTTTTTTTTCTGATGGCACACCTGGTCAGTTTGCAGCTCCGTAAAGCCTGAAGCCCGATCCACTCCATTTTGGTTTAGAATGAGGTGTTTTTTATTACCATTTTTCTTGGAAGTAGGAAAGAAGAACCGGAAGCTTTAAGATCAAGAATAATCAAGGTACAGTGAATCTGGAAGGCATGTGGGAGCAGGACGAGATTCCCCACCAACGCACAGAGGAAGGAGCCTGGCCCGACCCTGGACGCCGAGTCCTGTGGAGAGCCAAGGTCAAGGTCAGAGAGTCAGACGTGGCTCTTCACTTCCAGCGATGCCTGACGAGAGAGGACTCATCGTTGACGACCTCGGGGTCGCGGGGCGTGTGCCGGCACTGGAAGGGGATGAGCAGCAGGAGGATCAGGATGAGGAGGATGACTCCGCACACGCTCATGAGGGTGTAGGAGACGATCCACAGGATGGGGTCATTCAAAGCCTGGGCCGGGACACAGTTGCTGGCTATGTCTTCGGTGGAGAAGGGCCCCGCGATCTCAGACACTGGAGCACCTGCCATCTCTGAGGAGACAGAAGGGGAGAGATGCACGGCTCTGAGCTCAGCGGTCCCCTCCAGCACAAAGCCACGGAGGACCCCCGCTGCCACCTCCCTGCAGCACATTGGGGTCCCAAAGGCTGGGGTGTCCTAGTGCTGGGAGCCGGGAGGCTTTGGGACAGCGTGCCTCCAGGGATCCAGGCTCGCACAGCAAGGGCAGCGCCTTCCGAGGTCTGCAGGGGCTGGGGCCACGGAGAGGAGGGGACCCTGCAGAAGGGCACGCACAGCCACAGCCTGCAGTGCCACGAGGGGACAACACCTGGGCCTGGGCCTGGGAGCCAGCTAAGTGGCGTTGCTGAGTGTCCTCAGAGGAAGAGGAAGGGGGCGGGAATTCTAGTGGAATCTACTCGTGCCTGCCTGGCCCACGGCTGTGTCCTCTGCAGCGCCAGCCGGAGCTCACGTCCCACCCTGGAGTCAGCCTGGCTCAGCACACCCTCCCTGCCAGACTTGTGTCCCACGGGTGGATCTTCAGCATCCGGGGGACCCCAACCCAAAGGATGCAGCATCTAGTTCACGACACTCGGTGACAAGGAGAACCACAGGGAAGGACAGTGCTGTCAAGACTCAATGGCAGAGAGAGTGCCGGAGCTCCACCCTGAGAACGACAGAGGAACAGGCCTTGCTGTCCCTCTTTCCTGTCTAACTGCAGAAACGACTACTCGGCCCCCCAAATAACACCACCAAGCATCTAATTTTCCTGTGATTAGAGCCCCAAGATCCTGGGGCTGAATGTGATCCTCTCAATTGAGGAAAGAACAAGTCAAAATAATAATGGAGTAACGGTCTGAAAGAGTGGTTTTCAACGAGGGAAACAGCCCTGGGTCCTCTGTAAAGAAGGTACATTTTCTGCCTAGTGGACTTTTAAGGGCCCAGGCAAAGATGGGCAACGAGGAAGGCCTGTGGGCACAGCCCTCGGTCACCCCAAGCCCTGGGTGCCCACAGCAGCTATCAGCCAGGACATCCTTGGGCCAATGCCCTGCCACTTCCTTTTGGACATCAAGTTTCACTGGAACATGGCCACATCTGCTCATGGGTGAGGTCCACGGCCACCGGGTGCTCCGGTGGCTGGGCAGCCACATGCACCATGAATCAGCGACACCTAAGGTCATCAGCACCTGGCCCTTCCTGGAGGAGGCTGCCGGTCGTGGCCTGTACCGCCATCAAGACACATATTTACTAAACATTTTAAATAACTGAAAAATAACCCTACTCTTTACTATGAAGACAATATATGTTTATGATAGAAAGATCTGAAAACCCAGGGAGACAAAAGCACACTCATCAATTCACCAGTTAGAAATAGCGCTGATATCGTAGGGCGCCATCGTTTTCTACACACTGATTTTTTAAAACCAGGATGGGACTATGTGGTATTGTTGTTTTGAAAACTCTATTTTTACTTTACATATGATATGTATATATATTTAATATATACACTACCTATTTTAAAATCACATCTTTCACGTTTTATCCAGGCTGTCCTGCCGACCACACACACACAAAAGCTATGGGTGTCTCAGATTGTTGACCAGTTTCCCGCTGCGGCCTTCCCTGTGCCTTCGGCTTTTCCACCAGTGTAGACAGGATGCAGGAAAGGTGGAGCCTAAACCGTTGTCCATATTCTCAACGTCAGAAAGAGCGCCTAGAAGTAGACTTGGGGCCGGCAAGCTCACTTTCAAGCCTCTTTACACCTGTCGGCAGAGCGTCCACGGGGAGCCCAGTGGCATGAATGCCCACCTGCATGGCGTGGAGAGCCCCCTCCTCTCCCCACACAGCACAGGAAACAAGGACGACGGTTCCCACCTGGCTTCACGACACCCACGGCCCTTGGCTTGTGAGGGGTTGCTGTTGGACAAAAACGATTGACCTTTTATGTTTTATCATCGGGGATTTGTAAGAATCCTCCTCCAGTTGCCTGTGTCTTCCTACAGCAGGTCGCCGTGGTTATGTGTGTGTGTGTGTGTGTGTGTGTGTGTGTGCGCGCACGCACACGCGTGTGCTTACTTTACAGATGGAGGAGCTTGGCTAGTAAGATGATGGAAAGGGAACAGGCTCAGTGCAAAGAGGAGAGCAGCTGAAAACAGTGAAGCATGGAGAGATGAAGACGGGCGTGGAGCATCTCTGCTTCCAGTGAGAGGTAGAGAGAGTGCGGGCAGCTGTGCTCCTGGACCTGGAACAACCAAAACATTGGGCAAAATATATGAGAAAAGACGGGTAACAAAGAGCGCCCTGCGACTGCCCCAGCACACCCCCTGGTGGCCGCAGGATGGGATGCAGGCAGAGGCCACTGCCTCCAAAGAGACAGGCAGAGGCCCAGGAAGCCCAGGCCGTAGGAGTTCAGGGCAGAGTCATGTTGAGGGGATAGTATGCCTCGTGGCCCCCCTTGGGCCTCTGGCTGAGCATAGAGGCCGTCCGTGTCTGTGGGTTCTGTCTCCACAGGGTCATCCTGCTGCAGGGGAAAAACAGTGTGTGTACTAGGCACATGCAGGCTTTTTTCCTGTTGTTATACCCCAAACAATACAGAACAACAACTATCTATGTGGCATTTATGTTGCCGTAGGTGATACAAGTCATCTACAGATGATGGAAGTTCATGAGAAGATGTGTGTAGGTTCCATGCAAATCCGCGTGGGAGCTAAGCATCCTTGGGCTTGGTACCAGTGGGGTCCTAGACCAGCCCCTGTGGGCTGAGGGACTGTACTGGTCAGAGAACACAGAAAGCCCATGAAAGAGCCTCTAAAAGGACGTGAAGGAAAGGCCTGGGGTCCAGACAGGGCTGGGAAGAGTGCCTTCTCCCCAGCTTTCTGTTTCCTGTTTGCTCCTTCTTCCCCCGAGTGAAGGGAAAAGCAGCAAGCAGTTGGCAGGGCGTTAGCCACAGCACGCAGAACGGCCGTCCTAAAATTCACTCTGACTCTCCCCGAGGAAATCAAAGAAGCAAGACAAGAAAGCGCAGGCTGCAGGAGTTTCAAGATGGTGGAAAAGAGGAGGCCGCTTTCCCGACTGCTCTGTGGAGTGAAACCAAGAAAGCCCACAGGCAGCTCCTCTGCAAGGTGCATGAACCAGGGGACTCCCCTGGAATTTAAAACCGGACATTCAAAGCAGACCGGGAGCTCAGGAGGTTGGCTACAGTAAAATAAAGAGGAATCCCCAGCGGTCCAGCCACTGCTGCAGCCAGGCCGGAAGCACCAGCCAGAGCGGTCCCTCCATGAGCACAGTGGAGGGACACGGGGATTGAAGGAACCCGCATTTTTAGGAGGTCCAAGGCGTGTCTGGGTGTGGAGCATTTAGAGATCCAGGACATGGCCCACTAAACTGAAATGCCCACTGCTCAATACCCTTGTTTGGGAAAGAAGCTGCCATCTCTCCATGCAGCATGGGGAAGACAAAGGGGGGACAATTTTGCAGCTGCAGCACAGGGTGCTGGCAGCTGAGGAAGCCGATTCCTGGCAAACCCGCTTTTGACCCAAAATACAACCAATAAACACACACTGCATGACACAGAGTGTGCTGACGTGACCAGCAGAAAACCAAACATGGAGAGAAGCTTACACAGGGGACAACTGGTCCTGGAAACCCACCCAGCTCTCCCACTCCCCCACCTGCTGGCTGCTTGCTGGACTGGCTGGGAGAGGTGCATCTGGCAGGGAATTTAGAGGGGTAGGAATGGGAGAGATTGAATTTAGAGACTGAACCCAAGACCAGGAAACACGGGGCTGCAGGTGACATAGGTAACTAAGAATTGGGTCCCCCACTATATGTTCACAGGGCATTTGCTATAGCATGCAGAAGGGCCGTCCTAAAAATCATATAGTGGGGCTGGGGATGTGGCTCAAGCGGTAGCGCGCTGGCCTCACATGCGTGTGGCCCGGGTTCAATCCTCAGCACCACATACCAACAAAGATGTTGTGTCCACCGAAAACTAGAAAATAAATATTAAAAGAATTCATTCTCTCTCTCTCTCTCTCTCTTAAAAAAAATCATATAGTGTTTCCCTACTATATGAGTGGAACCCAGGGGAGATCCTGGGCTACAGTCTTCCAGCATAGACTGGCAATTACTGGGCCCTGGTGGCTCACAGATTTAAAATCTCCAGACCAATTGGCCCACCTAAGCCTAAACCTTGCCTCCAGGAATTCTGCCTATGAGATTACCTCTCTCACTCCAGCAATCCAGAGGGTGGATCATTACGCTCCAGAGGACCCCACCTAAGACTGCTGAGAAGCTGAGAAACTTTTGAACTCCAACAGAAAGAATTCTTTAACTTTTCATTGGTTTCTCTCTCTCTCTCTCTCTCTCTCTCTCTCTCTCTCTCTCTCTCTCTCTCTCTCTCTCTTCCCCTTTTCTCTGTTTAATTGTGACCTTAATGGTACATGGACATTCATACATACTGACATTTGTTTTCTTTAAATCATTTCTAGCATTTTTTTAAAATTTCATTTCTAGCATTTTTGAAGTCAGTTATTTTCATTGTTTGAGGACTAGGATATTTCATTAGTATAGTTTAGTTTTGTTTTGTATTATTTTATTTTTATTTAAAAATTTTTAATATATATATATATATATATATATATATATATATATATATATATATATCTCTTAGCTGTTTCCTTTGATTCTGTTTTTGTCTTTTCTTCTGCTAACAGTCAATCTCTATTGTTCTTTCACTCTTCCTTTAACTTTTTACTTCTTCTTTTCTCCTCCTCCTTCATAATCATCACATCCTGTATCACTTCTGTTCTCTCCTTGTCCACCATTTGAAATTATAAAACCTTTTGCAAACTTGCCATTTTTATTGGAGACAATAACTGAACACATCATTTCTGTGTATTGCGATAATTAACACTGTAGACTTCATAGTAGGAACTATTTGGTTTAATGCTATAAAATTGTTTGCATTGGTTGTTATTATTTGTCTTCCTCTAAACAGTGAGGTACTGGAAACCTTCAGGGACAATACAAGTCCACAGGGTAGAAACTCTACTACCTCAGATCTATACCGCTAGATGGGTAGACACAAAAATAACATGAAAAAACAAGGGAACAAACTGCCCCAAACAAAACAAGATACTTCAATAACAGACTCTAACTATATCACAGTGGAAAAAAATATTAGAGAAGGAATTTAATCAAACTCATCTGTGAAGTAAAGGACAATGTAAGGAGTGAAATCAGAAAGAAAATTCAGGAAGTGAAAGATCACTTTAATAAAGAGAGAGATTCTGAAAATAATCAAGCAGAAATCCTTGAAATGAAGGAATCAAAAAACCAAATTAAGAATTAAATGGAAAGCACTGTCAACAGACTAGATCACTTGGAAGACAGCCTGTACTACAAAACAGAACTTCCAAGAAATAAGGGATAACCTGAAAAGACCAAATTTAGGATTTATTGGGATAGATGAAGGCATAGAGACACAAACCAAAGGAATGTACAATCTTGTCAATGAAATAATATCAGAAAATTTCCCAAACCTAAAGAATTAAAATGGAAAATCAAATACAGGAGGCTTATAGGACCCCAAACATATAAAATCACAATAGACCCAAACCAAGGTACATTATTATGAAAGTACCTTACAGAATAAGGAAAGAATTTTAAAGGCTGCCAGAGTTTAAAAAGGCAGGTAACATTTGAAGGGAAACTAATCCAGATCTCAGCCTTCTCAACCTCAGAGCTAGGAGGTCTTGGAAAAATGTATATCGAGCTCTGAAAGAAAATGAATGCCAGCCAACAACACTGGCTGGTAAAATTACACTTCAGAATTGATGAGGAAATTAAAACCTTCCATGATAAACAAAAGTTAAGGGTTTACAACTAGAAAGCCTGCACTATAAAAATGCTCAATAAAAAATTTTGTGAAGAAGAAATGAAAACCAGCAAAAGGATTACAAGAATAGTCAATCAAATGAGAAACTAATTCAAAGTAAAAACCAGAAAAAATCAAAATAGAAGGGAATAAAAATCATTTCTCAATAATAACATTAAATGTAAATGGCCTAAACCTATTAATCAAAGGACAAAGATTGGCATATTGGATTAAAAAAGAAGACACAAAAATATGCTGTCTCCAAGAGCATATTGTACTCATAAGCAAAGACATCCACAGACTGAAGATGAAAGGATGGGAAAAACATATCACTCACATGGACTGCGTAAACAAGCAGGGGTTTCTATCCTCGTATCAGATAATGTGGATTTCAAGCCAAAAGTTAATCAGAAGGGACAGAAGGACATTTCAGAGTCCTTAAGGGAACTATATATCAACAAGATATAAAAATTGTAAATATTTAGCCACAAACAATGGAGCATCTACATGCAGCAAACAAACCCTTTTCAGCTTCCAGAGTCAAATAGACCACAATACAATAATACTGGGTGACTTTAACATGACTCTGTCACCACTGGATAGACCCTCCAAACAAAAACTAAATAAAGAAGCTGTAGAACTAAAAAATACAGTTGATAATTTAGACTTAACAGACATATATAGAATATTTCATCCATCAATGACTGAGTACACTTTCTTCTCAACAGCGCACAAATCCTTCTCTAATATAGATCATGTTGGCATACAATTGTAATATCACATTAATATATTCTTAGAATCTATGGGGTTATTTTGAGAGTTCCCTTTCCATTGATACTAATTTTGGGATTCTTGCTTTTTTCTTGATTAGACTTGTTTGATTTTTATCAACTTTTAGCAGTACTATTTCTTCTCTATTTCATATATTTATGCTCCTACTTTTATCTTTTCATTCCTACTAATTTCAAAATAATTTGTTATTCTAGCTTCTTTCTGATACAAGTACTTTAAGTTATAAATGTTCATCTGATTACTGTTTCATCCCAGAGATCCTGATATTTTGAGCTTTTATTATCACTTAGTTCAAAGCACTTCTTATTTACTTTTCTTGCACTTTCTTTCTTGACCTCCAAGACATTTATAAGTGTGCCATTTAATTTTGAAATAGTTGACAGGGGGTAGGGGTTGGGGTTCTATATATCTTAAGGTGACTGATTTCTAATGTAATAAAAGATGTAAGAAATACAGTCTGCATGATTTCAAATTTTTTTAAAAAATAAAGGAAATGCTTTTTATATGGATTGTATCGGTTATATATATGTCAAAACATGTCAAAACTGATCAAATTGCATACTTAACATATGTGCACTTTGATTACTTTAATTTTACCTAAATAAAACCATGGGGGAAAAAAAGAAAGCACAGATTTGTTCTAAGTAACTTAATCACACCCCAGGACAAGTCTCAAGAATATTTTCAAGAATATAAAAACATTTAGCACCCAGCAAGGTAAAAGTCCACCATATCCAGCATCCAACAAATACTGCCAAGTGTCTGAGTCCATTCAGGCTGCTACACTAGGTATCAGAGGCTGGGGGCAGGCTTTCCAACAACAGACATTTATTTCTCACTCTTCTAGATGGGAGAGTCCAAGGTCAAGGCCCCAGCAGACTCTGTGTCAGGTGAGGGCTTCTGGGTCCACACCCAGCTCTGCCTCCTGACTGTGTCCTCATATGCTGGGGGGTCGGGGCCTCTTTGGGATCACGTTAGCAAGGACACGAGTCTCATCCCCAGGGTCCCCGCCTTCAAGGACCATCATACTGGGAGTGAGGTTTCAGAATATGAACTTTGGAAGGTCACAGGCAGTCTATGCCACTGAGTATGCAAAGAAGCAAGAAACACCACTTAGAGTTCACAAAAAGAAGCAAGAAAACAATTTATAACCAGAAAACCAATCAGCTGAAATTTAGAAAGAAATGATACAGATGACAGCATCAGAGGACACCACAGCAGTTACTGTCACTGTACCTCCTGGAGAGGCTGGGGGAGCCAGTGACACGCCAGAGAGTCCTGAGCCACCTGGCCAGGTGCAGTGAGGATCTGCTTCAGAGGAGACCTACCCACTTAACGACATCACCACGGAAACTAGGCAAAACAAAACCCAGAGGACACTGAAAGCTAAATAGAACATCAGTTCACGGGGAAAATTCCAAGGCACTAAATTACATCGGCAGAGAATTCATAGGAAAGTAAGGGATGGGAGACAGGAAAAATAACTGAAGAAAAATAACCAAAATTTTTCCAAGTTTGGTGGAAACCATAAACCACCAACAGAAGAGGCTCAAGGAACCCCAAGCCTAAGAACAAGGAAAGAGGACCCTAGTGAATTGCCAAAAACAAGAGATACGCAGAATATCTTTAAAATGGAAAGAAAATAAATGATACAAGCAAAGAAACAGGATAAGAATGAGAGAAGACTTCTGGTCAGAAACATGCTGGAAGACCGTGGAGCAGCATCTTTGAAGGACTGGGTGAAAATCAATTCTATTCCCAGCAAAAACAAAAAACAAAAAAAACCTTCCAAAATGAAATGCAATAAGGATGCTGTCAGGTTCACACAAGCTGAAAGAGCTTATCACGAGCAGATCTGCACCAAGTCCTTCAAGTAGAAGAGAAGGGCACTGGGTGGGAAGCAGGCTCTGTGCAAAGGGATGAAGAAAACCCAAAGTGGTCACCCTCTAGCGTGTTACAAGAATCCTCATTTCTTACTTGGTTTTTGTAATTAGTTGATTTATTTATTGTTGTACTGGGGACGGAACATGTTAGGCAGGTCCTCCACCACTGAGCCACATGCCCCAGCCTGATTTTTATTTTGAGATGGGTCTCACTTAAGTTGCCCAGCCTGGCCTCAGACTTGCTATTCTCCTGCCTTGACCTCCAGAGTCGCACACCACCACTCCTGGCTCACTTTAAATACGGAATACTTGAAGATCATTGGCCAATTAAAGCAAAAACAATGACAATGTCCTGAGTGGTATACAACACACAATAAGAGGAGGGACAGGAGGGAAGTGGGTCTTAGATTACACGAGGGTTGCGCTGTGAGAAGCTAGGGGTGCACCCTGTAAAACTCAGAGCAACTCCTCAAAGAACTTTGGAAGGTCACATGCAGTCTATGCCAGGGAGTGTGCTAGCAGGGAGCCAGGGAGATACAAAGAAACAAAGAAACTTGATACAAAGGGCTGTAGCCACATCATAAGAGGGGGAACAAAGATCCAATGACACAGAAAAACCAAATCTGGTTGAGCACTCCTACTAGGAAGACTCCAAATCTGTAATGCTACAAAATCTGAACCTTTTCAAGTCCCAACATAAAGCCACAGTGGAAATGTGTACACTTGTGCTCACGGGAGAGGTGCAATCCAAAAGCAGGCGCAACAAATACACTGCATATAATGACCTTTGAGGTGTGCAAATAAGGAGCAGAGGAAATTTAAGTGGATGTCAACTTTAGACTTGGATCCCATCCTCTGCAGACACTCGAGGTATCCAGAGTATCTTCATATTCCAGAGTATGAAGACCCTAAAATCTGAAGTCCTTCTGGTCTCATGCATTTTGGATATGGAATACTCAGCCTGTAGCAAGAAAGTAGACTTCTGAAACAGCCCTGTCAATCATCGCATTACAGAAACAGTCGAAACAGGAGACTGGCAACCTTTTTTCTGTCATGGGCCAGACAAAATATGTTAGAGTTTTTTGGGCTACATGTTCTTTTTAATTTTTTTCCTCTAACTCTTTAAAAATGTAAAAACCATTCTCACACAACAAGCTCCACATCAGATCTGGCCCGCAGGCTGTCATCTGCCAGTCTCTTGTCTGAATGCCCCAGTTAAAAAACGGAGGTTGTCAAATTAGGTAAAAAGCAAGGCCCCGCCGTACGCTGCCAATAAGGAACCACTGTCCCTGTAGAAACCCAAATGTGTTAACAGGGAAAGGGTCGAGAAGGGTGTCCCCTGTGGATGTCACCGAAGGAAGCCCAGAGGGGCTCTGCCTGCCTCAGGCAGCCGGAGCCAGGGAACTGCAGGAGGGAACACAGTGACTCCATGAGTCCTAGCAAAGGTCCTGCTCGTGCACAGGACAGAATCACCCCGAACATTTTTGGACCTAATAACAGAGCTTCGAAGCCCATGGAACAAGATCGACAGGTCCACAAAAGCAGTCAGAAATGGCAAGGCCCCTTTCTTAGAGACAGAGCAAGGACATGGAGGTGACAAGTGGTACAGAGGACCTGGGCCACCACCAGCTGAGAGGACCAGCTTGGGACTATGCAAGGGTACAGTCGCAGCAGCAGCATGCGCCTGTTTCCAACAGCCCACAGGCACTGACTGTCATGGACCGAGTCCTCGGTCACAAGACAAGCTCCAGAACATTTAAAAGGGTCAATCCATGTAAACCATGTTGTCTGACCACAGTACAATTGAATGAGATGTCAATGACAGAAAGCTATCTGGGAAATCTCCAAACATTTGGAAACAAAATGACACATTCCTCAAACTATAAAAACTCCAGAAGGAAACACAGGAGGAATTCTTTGTTTGAGCAAAAAAAAAAATTCTTACAACACCAAAAAATACAATCTATGAAAGAACTTCTCTTCCAAAGACAGTACTATGAGACTGAAAGGGAATATCTGCAAGTCACATTTCTGATAAAGGTCTCATAGCCTCAAAATATAAAGATCTCAATAACAAGGAAAAGTACAAAAACGGACAAGAGTATTTTTAAAAACTCTATATCACAGAAGCTGAGTGAATGGTCAGCAGCACACGAAAAGATGTTCAAGACTATTCGTCATTAGGAAAATGCAAATTAAAACCTCAATAAGATGATGCTAAAGACCTATTAAAATTAAAAAAAAAAAACGGCAATATCGGATGTGGGCCAGGAAGAACGGGGGGCCTGCAGGGGAATGTACTGCGATACAGCCAGACTGGAGAACAGCTGGGCAGGCTCTCAGGAAGTGAGACACACCTGTCCTGTGGACGGCCACTCTCCTCCTAGGTGTTCCTACAGGAGAAAGGAGATGCACACGCAGGGTCTGCACACCACTGACAGCCGGTTGAGTCTGTTGTCCTTCCAATAAGACTGATGTGTTGGGATTGTGATCGTCCCCATTTTACAGATGAGGACGCTGAGGGTCACACAGACCACAGTTAGGCCAAGGTGCCGGCTCACAGTGCGGGCTAGGGTCTTTTCCTGGACTGAGCAGGGGTGTGAGGCTCTCCTGGCATGCAGGCAGCAGCAGACCACGGCTCCAGTCAGCTCTGGGTCAGGAGGGGAACCTCCGGGCACCCTATGGTGTGCCTGCCACTGAGCTGTGGGGGCCGGGGGGCCAGGTGGGCTCAATGTCATTGGACACGATACCTTTATTTTATTTATTATTTTTATGTGGTGCTGAGGATCGAACCCAGGGCCTCGCACTTGCTAGGTGAGTGCTCTACTGCCGTGCCCCAGCCCCAGCCCTCAATGCACGTTTTCTGTATGCTAGTTTCAACTTATTACAGTTTCCTGGGATGTGACCCCTGCCAGTGAGGGGCACAGGCACGGAACATTTTTAACTGAATACCCCAGTTAAAAAACGGAGGTAGTCAAATTAGGTAAAAAAGCAAGGCCCAGCCTGATCCCAGGCAGCTTTGTTTATAAAGTGAAAACACTCACACTGGAAACAACTCAGAAGCTCACCAGCAGGTGAAAGGAGGTAAACAAATCGTAGTACATCTCTATAACCCAGCTCTGCTCAGGAATAAGAACGCGTGAGCGGCTGGTGCACTGAGCAACCGGGGCTCGAAATAACCACGGAGCGCAGGAGCCAGGCAGAGGGACGCATGCTGTGATTCCATTTATAAAAGGTTCTAGCAAGTGGAAAGTAATCTCTAGAGACAGAAGGTAGGGGCGGCTGCCAGGGAGGGGGTGGCGGAGCAGGGCCGGGAGGCAGGGAGCACAACCCCGCACCTGGCAGCCTCCTCCACAGGTGACAGTGTCGGGCACACACGCGTGCAAGGGCTCATGGAGCTGTACCTGCCAACAGGACCTGTTTTGTTTATACGAATCATGTCTCTATGGCTGAAAAATCAAAAGAAAAAAAGGCAGTCAAAAAATAGATCTTCCGTACGATCAGCCGTCACACTTCTGGGATACGTCCCAAGGAGATGGAGTGGGCGTGTCGAGGACGCTCCTGCCTGTGTGGGCTGGCGGCTGCACTGTCCACAGAGCTGGGATGTGGGGCGAACCCGGATGCCCATCAACAGAGGAGCAGATAAAGGACATGCGGGCACAGACGCAAGGGAGCATGACTCAGCCACAAAGGGCAAGGACGTCCTGCTGTCCACAGAAGAAAGACGTCCCGTCAGGTGGAACCAGCCAGGCACAGAAGGACCCGCTCACATGTGCTCTCTCGGTGGAAGCTAAAACATGCCCACCTGAAGCAAAATAGTGGTCCTGGGGGACTGGGGTGGGTGCAGGGCGGGGCAGGGTGGGAAAGGGAGGCTGTAATTGATCAGCACCTGCTGTATGCATGATGGAAATGTTGCACAGACCCCATTAATAGGTACAAACTTTTTTAAAAATGACACATGGGACTTGATCACATCTGGGTTAAAGAAACAGAACCAGCCTCAGCCAGGCCAGGCAGGGAAGACAGACTTCAGTATCGTTCTTCAAGCTGAAGGCCTGAGTCACACTTTTTGTACATGACGGGTGTGTCCAAGAGAAACAAGAAGATCCCAACATACACTTTTCATCAACACACACATGGTTACTTTTATAGTATAGTCATAATGGTTTTGGAAACAGCCTCTGTTTAAGGTTGTCACACATCAAGCCTCAGCTGCAGACAACCGTCCTCTGCCCTTTGCCACAGAAAGCACAGCCGGGAAGAAGTGGATTTCAAGTCACTTCTAGGGGCAGTTTCTGGAAATGCTGTCACTGATGGTCTGCATGTTTCCTACATACCTGCCGATTCTACAACCAGGAGACAGATTTTAACCCTGTCTGTGGGTTTACAGACCAGAGATCCAGGCACACAGTGGGCAGGAGGGCTCTGGGGTTGGCCTTCCGCGATGCAGACCCGAGCTCCCACTGTGAGCCGGGCAGTCCTGGCTTAACTGTGGCCTGTGGGATCTGAACTACCTCCTCCACCCTGTTTCCTCATCTGTACAACAGGGACAATCACAGCCCCTACAGGTCAGTGTTGTTGGGAGGAAAACCATATCAACTGATGCTCTGCGTTGGGCACAAGGTGTGGGGCAGGGTGGGGCTAGGCCGCTGCCCGCTGTTACTATTTTGTTATTTTTAATGTCTTGGGTAGAAATGTTGATTCGGGCCCTTTTGTCTGTCATCCCCCAAAGGTCAGGACTGGGTTGATTAGCAGCTCCTGGGAAAGTTCTATGTCACCAAGCAGAGATTACAATGGTCAGATGTCCCCCGTAACCTACAGCACCAAGTGAACCAACCCATGGGGGGCAGAGAGGGCATGTGCATGGACCTGGTTTACTTGGAAGAATAGGCTGGAATTACGGGGGTTCTGGACCCAGGACCCATTTCCTTTGCCACCATGTGAAAGCCAGGTGTCCTCTGTTGCAAAATGAGGAACCAGCGTTGCCCCACCTGTCCCTGGGGTCCCCTGGTCTTGGTGCCTTTTGATTACATTCTGTGTGGATAAGCAGAGGCTTAGCTCTGAAACTCTGCTCTGAGCAACTAAGTTCCCTATTTTTAATCACAGGACTGTACCAGACGATCCACTCCGACCTGCGGCAACAAAACCTTGCCGTGAAATGACTGCGGCAATCCATGATGCGTTGCAAGTTGGACAAGCTGAAAGCTATACAGTTCTTGGGTGTGAAATGTCTCAGTCTATAAAAAGAGATGGATGGTATTTCAGAAGCTCGAGGCACTGAGATAAGAGAGTTGCAAACTTAGCACTATGACTTGCCCAGCTGCAGCGCCCAGCCCAGGCCGCACTGCCGCTCCTCTCCTCCTCGGGTGGATCTGGGGGAGACCGGATTAGTGGTTCCCTGTGGGAGCAGAGGTGGGGGGCAGGGCAGCAGAAGGGAGCATCTGAGAACTTGTCCAAATACCCATGGCTCTTGCACCACCGCGGATACGCCCTGGCTGAAAATGGGGTCGAGGTCAACAGTGTGGTGTGGGAGAGCTTCCAGGGATTTCTAACCAAGGAACCTCCACTGCTCCCTGATCCCAGCCCTTACAGGGAAGCCAGACCCTGTAAACCAAGAGTCGTCTTACAAAACAAAGATAAAACAAAGATAAAAGACACTGGGAGAGAAGGGGCACTCCCAAAGATTGGGGCTCCATCAACTTGATCAGGGTAATGGTGGCACCTGCTCCTATTACAACACAGCCATAAGGATAGAACGTTACCCCCGATTTTTATCTACTTTACTTACATATTATGGGTTGCAGAGGGTTGAGTGCAGGGTTTCATGCATGCCAAGCATGTGCTCTACCACTGACCTACTCCCCCTGCGATTGTTTTAAGAGACAGGGTCTGGCTATGTTGCCTGGGCTGTCCTGAACTCCTGCCTCAGCTTCCCGAGTAGCTAGAAATACAGGGGCATCCACTACCCCCAGCTCTCCCCCAGTTTCCAAATCAGTAGCTGAGACCAGAAGCAAAAGCCCTTCCTTGACCAGAAGTAGGTGCTGCTGCTGGGATGTCAATGCCCTGAACACTAAGGAGCGCACACCCGGGCTGAGACGCCTGAGAACGTCGAGCCCATTGGTGGGGGGACGGGGAATCTCCACCGTCTCGGAAGCTCGAGTCGGCCTGAGGTCTGCAGAAGGTCTTGGGGAGAAGGGCAAGAAAGAATCTCCCGTGAGACCTGGAGCCCTCAAACCTCCACCTCAAGCATGGTTGGAGTCTAAATTCACACGACTTAGTGTAGAAACCAGAAGTTCTCATGGTCAGAGGACTCTGAGCAGTAACCACCACAAAACGGTTTTATGGTGACCTGCTCACAACCCAAGGCACACTGAACTCTCCCAGGAGGAAAATCAGCACTCCCACCAAAGAGGAGCTCAACAAAACATTACAAAACAACCGAACAAAAATGTCCACCATGAGAGGAAAGTGTCTCCACAAAAGTAAGACCGACTCCTCATCAATGAAAGAAAAGTAGAAAAATGGATGCAGAATTATGCAAAAGCTGCATTCGAAATGGTTAACAACTCAACAAAATACCAACAAGATCCTCTGTTTAAATAAGTTGATTCAAATGTTCATAAAACAAAAGAAAAATTAAGAAAAAAAGAGAAGAGAAGCTTTGCACAAAAGAATAAGGAAAGGAACCAATACTAATCAATGAGCAAGAATAGGAAATCCAGGAGTAAAGATCCACCTTCCAGAATTTACTGGAATGTGATGTGTAATAGTTGTGGGATTTCAAATTAGTAAAGAAAAGACAGACTGTTTGATTAATGTTATAAGGAACAATGGGATAGTCTCCAGTGGGAGGCCGTTTAATCCATATATCCTACACATATTCTATGCAAGGTAAATTAAACATAAAAGTTGTTGAATAAATTTTAAAAAAACCTTTTAGTGAGAAAGGTTATTTAAAAGGGGACAGTAAACCCAATTGTCTCAAAGCAGAAGATTAAAATGTATAAATACACAAAGTGAACATTTATTACACTGAAATACATTATATGGAAAATTTTAAAAATTCACGATTGAGATATGAATTCTAGGTTTTCTTAATTCCCCTTCACAGACTTTCATAAGAAAAATCTTACTAAGATTCTCTTCTAAAAGAGAATTTTCTTCAAGAGAAAGAACTGCAGCATAGTGTTCCACTGAATGAAAAGTCAACCATTTGTTTAACCCACTCTCCTTTGATGACGTGTTGGCTTTCTCTTTGATGAGAAGGACATGGGAGTACCATTCTGTAATTCCTAAATGATGTTTTGCTTTCATTCTCTTACGAACAAAGCTGCTGTGAACCTTCTGGTCAAGACTTTGGGTAGACGTCCACATTTCTTTGCATACACCTGGGATTAGGACTGCGAGTTATAAAACAGGCACATGTCTGATGTTAGAAGAAATCGTCACACAGTCTTTCTATTCACACCAAACACTATCAAGAACTATGAATCCCTAAATTTAGGATTAAAAAGGAAATTCCACAAGCCTTCCCCATTCATCACGCTCAATGGTGATACATGGGAAGTATTCCCCTTAAAGACAAAAATTATCATTTCTATTCAATACCGTCTCAGAAGGTATCACATAATAAACATAAATAAAATATGTGAAGATTATAAAAGATTAAAATGTATTATTTTCAGATTATTTTAGTATCTTAGTGGAAAATCCAGTGACTCTAAAATAAAATAGGAACTCTGTGATGTGACTGGATAAAAGATTAATGTAAAAAAAACTGCATACTTACATAACAACCCACTAGAAGACGCTATTTTAAATCATCCCATCTACAGCAACAGCAGGAACTAAGAGGTGCCTGGTACATATAATTTTTATGGGGGGAAAAAATCACAAAACACTGCAGTACACCATAAAAGAAGAACTAAACAAATGAAGAAATTTAGCACATTTCTTGGGGCAAGACTTCATATCATAAAAATAGGTATTCTTCCCCAATTAACCTATAAATTGAAGGCTGTGCTCACCAAAATACCATTAGAACCTCCACCCATCTTGACAAGAGAAACAAAAGGACAATTTTAAATAAGAATAAGGAGAACGGCTCGTTCATGTGACAAAGATGTTCCCTGTAGTACTGTGTGTACTTGCAAATATGAGAAACAACCCAAATGCTAATCTACATGAGATTGGGTGAATAATCTGAGATTATTCACACGCGAAGATATGATATAGCAGTTAAAACAACTGTCCTGGTACTCATATCAATATGGAAAATCTAGAAAATTGAATGTAGAACTGTGAAATCAAGTTAAAGTACATGCACATTACCATAGCATTCACAGAAATTGAAAAACAGAAAGAAAACCTAAACAACCTCTAACCAACCAACATGTTTGCCATAAGTGTGTGTTAGGCAGCTTTGAGATGCTCCCAAAGTACCCCGCTTCCTGGTGCCTAACCTGTGCAGTCCTCTCCCACACGCAATAGGGTTGCTGGCCAATAGTGGGGGTGGAAGTGATGGCATGTCACCACTGAGATTAGGTCATAAAAGGACTGTTTCCACCTTGGGCGTCCAGGTGCACACCTTGGATCACAGGTGCCCTGTCTTGAGAACATTCATGGTGAGGAATGGGGGCTCCTGCCAATCACCGTGTGAGTGAGCCTGGAAGCAGCATCTGCCAACATCACAACTGCAGCTGGTGAGAGGAAACCCTGAGTGGGAACCAGCCAGCCCACCACACTTCCCTTCCCAACCCTCAGAACTGTGCGAGAAACAGTGATGAGGAACTGATAAGTCTTGGGGAAAATCATTATGCAGCATATATTTATATATAATGTAGAGTACTTATATATCTAGTGAAATGGTAAATGTGTAGCAATTATATTTATCAATTTCAGGATAAAGGGTAACTCTGGGGAAGGTGTGGGAATGAGGTGTTGGCTTTGCTTTTTTTTAAAATTTCTTCACATTTTTGAAGAATATATATCACAGAGTCAACATGTTAAATCTGGATGCTCCACAAGTGTGCCCGAGGTGTGTGGGGTCAACCTTCTGTGTACGTGGGTTCTTCCTCGATGGAGTCAACCAACACAGATTAAAAATATTTGAAATAAATCGAGTCTGGACTGACCAGGTACAGACTTCTCACCATTGTTCCCTACGCAGTGCAGCACAACAACCAGTTATGTGGACTGACACTGTACCAGGAAAGGATGGTTTAGAGCATACGAGAGTGTGTGTTCAGGTTCTGGGCAACGGTACACCAAGGGACTGGAGTGCCCACGGGCTGTGGCATCCTCCAGCCGTCCAGGGCTAATCCCCCACAGACACTGTCATTTTCTGACATTTAAAACATCTATCTACTCCTTAAACATTTTATAATTGAAAATGAAGGATTTTAAAAAGGAAAGGCAGGATAACCATTCCATTTATTAGAGCTCTATAGAGCACCAACAGCTCCTGTAATTGCAGCCCTGAGGGATGCAATTACTTTAATGGCTAAGTAATTTGCATTGAAGAGGGGACATACATCAGGGTATATTCCCACAGCCAGCATAATCAAATGTTTAAGCACCAAAACCTTCAATCCACTTTAAAAAAGCAACAACACCAAAAATCTTATGTAAGAGCACCTAACAAATAATTCAGGAGAAACAATGTGGTCCTGCCCAGAGAGACTCCATATTAAGCCATTTCCAACAGCAATTCACTTGGGAAACTCACCACCGCTCCACTCCGAGGTATTCAGCAAAGCGGACGTGAGGACAGCTGTTGCCTAGTATCCGTATTTAACGAGAGAACCGAAATGGTGTGCAAAAGTGCTTTAGTTCTTAAGATCCCCTCAGTCAAAAAGAAGTAAATTATTCACAGTTGGAAAATACGGTGGCATTTCGGGTGGTGTGGTCCCACTCACCCCCACACTCAGCGACACTCACTCAGTGGCAGCCCAACAGGCAGAAGTTAATGCACATGGAAAAGTGGGCGTCCGATCTCAAGGGTGGAAAACACGGCTAATCTCGAGGACTTCAGGTCTGCTCACCTGCACCAAGTCGATTAAGTGTGCGTTGACACCTAGCAAGGTGCCCCGCCAGGTACCCACGTGTCCCAGGCTGGGGTTTATCATACAGAATATGAGCTGGCCTATCAGTCCAGAGGTAGCTTTTCCTTTTAATACCGCTCTTCTTGGGGCTGGGGTTGTGGCTCAGTGGTAGAGCACCTGCCTCACACACATGAGGCACATGAGGCACTGGGTTTGATCCTCAGCACCACAGAAAAAGACATAAAGAAAGATTGTATCCATCTACAACTTAAAAATTTTTTTAAAAAAATATTGCTCTTCTTCCATTCCCCAAATTGTTGGGCACTTTGAGAAACACTGGTGTGCAGTCAGAGGATGGGAAGGACCACTCCCCTGCTCCAGTGACCAGGTGCAGACTATGGTTCAGGTATCAAAACCCAAACTCCCTCCCTGGCAACTCTGCTGTGATCCTGTGGCATTTCCTGGCCTCTCCACGTTCTTCAGCTGGACTGGAACAGAGTGAAGGTGCCTATGAGGCTCCTGGGGGCCGGTCCAGCATCCCTCCCTGTCCCTCAGCTCTGTCTCATGTTTAAGGCTTTTCCCCATCAAGTCAAATTTCCTTTCCCTCCCACGACACAGAGATCTCCTACTTCACTCTGAGCCCGTCTTTGCCTCTTCTGCTCCTCTCTGTTGTCAGTAGTGGTTCAACCCCAGGGATCTACCATTCCTCTCTCCCTTGGCATCTAACCAGCACAACATCAGCATTTCACTCTGTCTCTGACTCCAAGGCCAAGGCAGCCCCGATTTTTTCAGCCCTTTGAACTCCAGGTCTGATACGCTGCAGCCATCCTGGCCACCTACCTGGGCAGACTGTACGTCCATGAGTTTCCGGCAGCTCAACTGCGTGCTGGCTCCTTTGGCTGGCCTCCTCCTGGCCAGCCTGGACTGCTAGCCGCTAGGGCCCCATCCGCCCTAAAGCCAGGTGCTGCCTGAACTCCGTCAGAGCAGCCTGCTCAGCTTTCACAGGAAGACCTGCCGGTCCTCAAGCTAGACTCTGCAGAGCAACTTGCTGGGTTGCCCCACACCACCCTTCAAATAAGTTTCACAAGAAAAATGGGCTCCTTGGTCTTACTATTTTAGGATTTTGAGAAAAAGCAATGATAGGTATTTATTTCTTATTTCATAATGAGGATTGTGTTGAGGGAAGAATATACACAGCTTGTATATGAATGTTCTTCTTTATGTTCCTTTAACTGTCAAAGACCTGTAATTCAGGGCCTGGGTGCATATGGTTCAGTGGCAGAGCATGGGCTTAGCAAGTGTGAGGCCCTGGGTTTCACAGGCAGCACCCCAAAAATAAAACACAAAACCTTGGGACTCAACACCAAGGCCCCAGGGCGGATATGTATTCTGGGTGCACGGCCACTCCCACCTGACCTGAGAGGTAACTATAGTGACTCTCGGTTACTGAGCACTTGCCCTGTGCTGAGCATGGACATGGATTATCTCACTGCATCTTCCCAACAAGCCTGCCACCCATTCTGCTCTCTGGGCGAGACCTGGTGACCAAGGACAGGCTTGACCTGCCCTGCAGCCCTGCTTCCCAGCTGGTGCCCTTACACTAAGTGCCCGCTGAACATGAGGAGCGCTCACCTGCGCACGGGCTGGCAGCAAAGCCCACCCTCTTGTGCGCTCTGTCGAAGACCACGTAGAAGCCTTCCATCACAGTGGCACCGATCACCAGCGCGTTGGTGGAGGAGGAGATGCCGAATCGGTAGCACTCGTAGTTCAGGCCAGCCCCCATCATGGGCTGGATGTACAGCTGTAGGGGAAGAGGGGAGGGAAGAAGAAGAAATGGCACCAGTCGGACGACATCACAAAACAGTGATGGTCACCGTAGGCTTGAAGGCCCCCCTGGTGAAGGGAAGCCACAGAGAGACAGATGGCAGCATAGTCCCTGCCCCCAGGAGACAAGATCAAAAGCATAGTGACATCCATGCTTATGGAAAGGGACAGAAACACGAGGACAGGCTACCTGTAACTTACGCAGGCACGTGCTTACAGAAGGAGTCTGTCTGTCTGTCTAATCAGACCAACATGGAGAGGGGGGCCTCACTGCACTTCCCATGTGCAGGGAAGGTAAGGAGAGGCCCCCGAGGCAGGAGGTGACTGTCCTCCGGGTCGTCTGTAGGTGGACATCCCGTGGCTGCTGTTCTGGGGAACTGTCCCTGCAGTACGGCCCTGTCATTGTTGGACTGTCTGTCTGCAGACCCTGGCTCAGGGCCACAGGAACCACACCTCCTCCCTAGATGTCACCACCTTGGCAGAGGGTGACTCTGTGACTGTGTTGAGTGAACGATGGTGCCCAGCCTGACCGAGTCCAAGGACACTGATCTATAGATGCGACCAAGCAGCTCCCTAACACTGGGCAAACCAAACTCGGATCTTTTACTCGGTCCTTTCTGCGTATGTCCCAGTAGATTTTTCCAAGCCATACATCTTGTAATATTGGGAAGCTTCAGTCTTGCTGGATCTCAGAATAAACTGTCTGCCCTAAACTAAAATAGCACAAATAGAAAAACTAGTGGCATTTAGGCTGAAAGTAAGTACATTTTTAAGGTTATGTTAAAAAAAAAATCAGAATTGCCCTGTCAGCTGACACTACAGTATGCTATTATTTTTTAATTTTATTGGTGCATTATGATTATACATAATAGCAAGATTTATTATGCCCTATTTGCACACATATCATAGATATAACCTGACTCTTCTGCACTGGTGGTCATCTGCCTGCCTATGATTGCTGAGGCCCACCCTGAACCTTGTGGCAAGAAGCCCTGAGGATGCCCTGGGTGTCAGTACAGGGGCTGGCTGGGCAGGGCCAGCTGCTCAGGGGTGACTCCCCACGTAATCCCTGATGGGCACAGCAGCAAAGGGAGCTTCCTCCCCCAGCAAGGAGGGGGACCAAAGGAATAGTGAGTGACCTGAGTGAGAACCCAGGACAGCAGCAGGGAAAACAGATCTGTACATGAAAATGTGAGCGGGTCAAGGTCAACCCCCAAAGTCTCCCATCTCCAAGAGGGAGTCACAGTGAATTCTCATGAGGACACAGCAAGGGCTCCTTCAGCTTCCCCACTAGCTTCAGCTCTTGTGGCCAGGAGGAGCCGTGGACAGAGAGCTCTCTGCTTGCCTGCACTCCCCACAGCTGCTTCTCCCGGGTCCTGGGCTCTGTCAATCAACCCTCATGCCCTTATTTACCACTTCTTGCTCACCTTTGTCCTCAGGCTGGCTTTGGACACTGGCTACAAACCACACTGATGAGACAGTGTCCACGTATTGCAGTTTGACTGACCAGTTGTTATAAACAACACATTATTTTAAAGATGCTGAAAATCAATCTTTCTAACAGCCGTCTCTGCAGGGTGCTCATCCAAGGTTATCTGGAAACGCCTACGTTACTCCCTCTCCTTCACAGTGTGAAAGAAGGGCCAAGCCACCTGCTCCAAGTTACTCGGGATTCAAGGGTGGTGCTGACGGTGTCACTTAAGCCCCCATGCCTGGCCTGTGTGTCCTCTGCTGAGCTGCCTCTCCTGTGGCTTTCTGTCCTGCCTCCCAGGACCCCGGGATCTGAACAAGGAACAAGTGGTATTGCTTTCTCCTTCAGAAGTCAGTCCCCTCCCGATTCTCCAGTCCCAGCCTTTATCTCCCATACACAGATCACAACGGGGACACACTCCTGTGTCAGCCAGCAAGCACCTTCCCTCTGCTGCCTGCCAGTGTCCAGAGGAAGGCCGTCTCTAAACCTCAAGGTGCTCATCTTCATCCCCCAGGAATTAATAATCAACAGAGAGGAGACACAAGATGACTTTTACAAAGAAAACAGAAGTGAAATGGAAAGAGGAAAACAGCACAGAATACATCCTAAATCGATGGCCCCACCCCCGAGGAGTGGACTGGCAAACATGCAGCGTGCCTTTGAAGGGCAAGTGCACAAACGGGGGATTCTGTTCAGCGAGTCTCAACAAGAGCCGGGCTTGTTTGAGCTGGGTCTTAGAAGACGGGAGGAATCTGCACACACGGAGGAGGAGAGATGGTATCCCAGGGCCGGCGCTGGTGGAACTCGGGCCAGGAGATGGGAGAGGCTGGGGCACCCCATGAGGGCCGGGGGTGGTGGGAATCGGCTGCAGAGGAGGAACCAGCCTGCCGGGGGAGCTGGTGGTGAGAGGATCTGGGCTAGAGCTATGGGTCGGGGAGGGGTTGAGGGATGCCGTCTACTCAGGCGCTCAAGACAAAGGAGTCTGTCTGTGGCTACTGGAATTACAGTAAAAAATAATGGTGCCTCCATCGCCGAATAAAATGGTGTGTGGCACATGTTACAAAAGTGCTACCCCTCTTCATGGCCACCCTCCATAATGTGTCTCCGTGGCTCCTCCTACTATGAGGGGCTTCTCTATTCCCAGCCCTGGAATCTGATGACCTTGGGGTCCTTTGGAGGGTACTGAGGAGGAGAGGGCTGCCAGTTCTGAGCCCAGAGGTCAGGGGTCACAGCAGGGATCCTCTCCTTAGAACCCAGTTGCAATGTCAAAGTCAGGTATGGAATGCAGAAAGACACATGGACCCACCATGCTGCCCACCTGGCCCCCAGACTATGCTTAAGGCTACCCTCCAGCCCCCTGTTCTGGGGCCAAGGAAGCCCAGCGCCCCCTACTGACCAGAGACAGGTGAGCCAGCATGGCGGAGACCAGCAGACCTGGGGGCTCAGCACCAGTGTGTGCCTGGGGGAGAAGGCTGTCCAGTGGGGGGTGTGGCACCTGTAATGCACGGGCCTCTGCACAGAGCCCCGGGTTCTGCTCCTTCCTGTAGGAAGCACAGAGGGAGCAGAGGTTCGCGTAGGTACCTGAGGCAGGATGGTGATGCGGAAGGATCGGCTCGAGTTCTCCTCCCTCAGGTAGATGGAGATCTTAGGGAAGTAGGACCAAGGCGTTTCAGAATTCGCCCAGCACGCCAGCTGGGCCCCGCTCCAGAACCCGTCAGAAAATTCTGGAATCTAGACAAAACAAGATCCCGTGAGAAACAGGGAGCAGTCTCGCCGCGCGTCAACAGGAAACAGTGCCCGGCTTGCCTGGTCCCCTCGCCAGACGCCCACGGGCACAAACAGCATTTCATGTGGACAGAGTGGCAGGGACTCCAGCCCCTTGGGGGTGTTGGTAACAATGAAATGATAATCGTAAAAGCTGCTCAGACTCACGGAGCGTGACACTGGGCTGATGCAGCGCTAGTGACTTGGCCCCCAGCCCCAGCCAGGTGGCCACGGGACCCCTTCACTTTGCAGATGAGGCGACCAAAGCACAGAGAGGGGCTGGAACTGCCCCAGGCCACACGGTGGTGGGTGGCAGCCCCTTAGAAGAGAGAAACCCTACTGTGACCCTCAGGGCCCTTTTGGGCGTTGCTGCCCTCTGGATTCCTGACTCCCGCGAGGTCCAGTCCTCCAGATCTTGGCTCGGGTGCCACCTTGTCCCTGATCCTCATGGAGCGCCCACGGCCCCCACCGCACACCTGTCCTGCAGCCTTCCTCCCCGAGGCCCTGAGCCCCGGACACTTCCTGGTGTGGGGCAGCTCTGCTTCCAGCCCCAGAGCCTAGGCCCTCTCTCCCTGGCCCCCTTAAGTCCTGACGCCTGAGTATGGATGAGGCTCAGGGGTGGGGGGAAGAAGGCACCCAGGGACATCAACATGGCCACCAGCTCAGGGCGCCCCCTTGTGCCTCACTGGGAGCGGGAGGGGCGGAGCCAGGCCCACCTATGCGGATCCTGCAGGTTCCTGACCCCTGTGTCTCTCCCAGCAGCCTCCCCACAGCCTCCCCTCCTCCACCTGGGGCAGGACCACACACCCGACCTGTGTTGAGGCAGAGGTAGGAGAGGACAGAGGGAGTGAGGAGGGATGTCTGTCCAGGGAGCCGAGTATGAGCTCTGGGCCAGGTGGACACACCCCGGGAGGGGCGGCAGGTGGGAGCCACAGCTGGAGTCCTCACGGCTCAGGGAGGAGAGTTTAGGGAAGGAGGACCGAGGCGAGCACAGGGAGGCACCTCAGCCCACCCCAGATCCCCCCGGAATACAGACCCACCCAACACTAACTCAGCACCCCACCTGAAGCACCCAAGCCTAGGGACAGGGCCCAGGGTTCTTATTTCCTTTAACTCTCTGAATGCAGCCCTCTCCTCACTAGAGAGGAGACAAGGCAGCAGAGCCGGGAACAGGCACCTAGCAGGGAGAGGAGCGGCAGGTCCTTGGGCCCGACCCTCCAGGACGACGATGCACGCTGTGGACTCTCTGCCCGATGGCGCGGAATGAAATCAGAGGATAATTTTAGACAAGGCAAGCAGATGCCGTCAGCTCACTTCTTCTCCCCAAGTGAGTGGCTGCTGAGCTCTCAGGAGGCTCCCGCCCCAGGCCCACAGAGCCCAGGCAGGGGACGCCTGCTGTGGCCACCCACCGACCCTTCACACTCACCCCGGGGACACTGGTAAACATCAACCATTCAGAGCGCCCAGCCTGAGGAGACCCATGACGACTCCGCGGGCACAGCCCCCCTGATTTAAGGTGGGTCTCGGGTCCCACAAGCTTCCTGGCTTCTCAGCACTAAAGCCCTGACGTGGCGTTTCTGGATCCCGCGGATGCTGGGCAAGCTGGTCATGGGCTCTGGTCCCTGCTGCAGCTGCCAGGATGCCCCGCCACCGCCGAGTCACACAGGCTCCACGTCCTCCCCTCGTCCTTCCTTGCTGTTTCCCTTGTGTCATGTGGACTTGCTGCTCTTCCCATGCAGCTTTAGACTTTGGAAGTTTTGGTTCAGGACAATTGGACCCCCTCTTGCTCCCCACGTTTCTGCTATAAGCTCCAACAAAGTGACAGTTATGCATCTTCTTATCAGTCCATCCTGGTTCCATGGCGGGACACCAGCCCCACGTGACCACCAGCACACCGGCTTTGCACGGAAATGCTCACTTTTGGTGATCTTGCAGAGACGGCCTCAAGTGCGCAGATGCCACAAAAAACACCTACAAAGTCACAAGCGGTGTCCAAACAAGTCGTAGTGGTGCCTCGTTGGGCGTTTCGCGGAAGCTCTCTCCACCAAGTGCCGAGCACACACCAGCTCGGGCCGTTTCACCCAAACTCCCTCAACAGCCCCAGAGAGGAGAAGGCGGAGGCTCTCTGAGGGCAGCTCTCTCCAGGCACCCAGCCACTGAGTGGCAGAGGCTGGACCCCACCAGATTCCGCTGGACCCCAGTGCTGTATTCTGTCCGGTGCTTTCTGGCCCACCCTGATGTCCTGACTGTCCAGACAATCAGGGTGACACTGAAAGTTCCAGCAGCCAGGTCCCAATTTTAACTGCCCTTCAGAGCACAGCCAGGAAATAATCACTAGTTTTGCCAACTGGCCTTTGTCATCTGTGAAACAAGTCGTTCTTCCCCCAGAAGTGGGGGATGAGATGCCAGCACACGGTGGGTGAAGGCCAAAGGGGGTGATGTTCAGGGCTATCTGACCTGACTTAAAGGCCACACAGGCACCCTCGATTCACCGGCACTTTAACATGCAGTCATGCACCCAATGACAGCGTCGCAGCCAACAACAGCCTGCACCTACGAGGGGGGTCCCCGGAACCACTTCGGAGCTGCCTCTGAGTGACAGTGTGGTCAGCATGGCCACCGTGCAACGTTTTACTTCTCCCACGTTGGTGCTGAAGCTGGGGTACACCCCCGTCCTATGAAAGCACATGATACTGATAACAGTAAGAAATGACCGTGTACAGGAGCCGCCTCGCAGGGCACGCGGCCACTGTGCTCCTGACTGCCCTGCGCTACCAGGCTCCTTTAGGTACGCGCTACTGCGTCTGCCCGGCCCAGCGAGGCATCTCTCAGAGCACATTCTGTCCTCAAGCGACAGGGGACTGCGGTAGTGTCACGAGTACTGCACTCGCTGCCCTGCAATGGAAACCCCAGGCAGAGTCGACCATTCCGGGCCAGCTCCTCGGGGTCAACACGAAGGCGTTACTTACTGGCCAACATCAAGCAGGACGTGAACTTTGTAATAATAGGTTTTAAGAGTCCACCCTTCAAAACCTTCAGCGCACACAGAGTGATAGCTCTGTCACCGTGCTGCTAGACTCTGTCACAGTGCACTCCGGGCGTGTGATCAGCACCCAGTGCCCCTGGCGCTGCACAGAGCCCGCGGGACTCACCATGGATGTGCAGGACTCACCATGGACGTGCGGGCCACGGCCTCCACCACCGCGTCGAACACCTTCTGGGGCAGGCGCAGCAGCGTGGTGCCGCTGTCCACGATGGCCTTGTCCGCGTTGTACTAGAAGAGAGGGGACATCCGCATCAGGGCACGCTCCAGCCAGCATGGCTGGACCTGCCGCGTGGAGCGGTCCCATGCCCTCTCCCAGGACCCCGACCCAGCACAGAGGGAACCCCTTACTTTAGAGGCTGACATGACTTATTAAGGCCACTTCTGCAAGCTGCACAGATCAACTTTCTACTACCTACTCGTGGGCGAGGAGGACCACCCCCATAGCTCGCCATGTTCGAATTTGAGAGGAGACGGACAAGATAGGACACCGTGGTGGGCACTGCTGTTGTTTGTGTCTGCAGTGCCCTGAGGCCCACCTGTGAAAGGCTGGCACTCCAGCCCCAGGCGCCCTTGGCAGGTGATGGGAAGTTTAAGAGGTGGCACTTGCAGGAGGCACAGGTGACTGGGGTGTGACCTTGCAGGGGATTGTGGGACCCTGGTCTCTTCCTGGCACCCTGCTTCCCAGCTTCCCACCATAATGTGCTGCATCCCCACAGGCCCGGAAGCAACCGGGCAGTCGGTCATGGACTGGAATCTCCAACCTGTGAGTCAAAATCAACCTTTCCTCTTTTTAAGTTGGTCACCTCAGTTACTGTCATGGGAAACTTGCACACACACACACACACACACACACACGGCGTGGCAGCCAGTCCTGTCCCCACTGTCACATTCTTGATGTGATAAGAGGAGAAAGGGGATCAGTGGGCCAACCACAGAGAGGCCACTACATCCACTAGGGACCCAGCAGAGTGCAGCTGCCTGGGAAAGGAGGAGGCATGGCCATTTGCCCTCCTCCTTTACACAAGTCTGTGACTCCCATGGCCAGACAAGCCAGTGAGGTCAAAGAAGTGAGCAGGAGGAGAGAAGAATCTGGAGAAAATGAAACGAACCGACTTATTAATATTATATTCAAACACTTATTTTCAGTTTAAAAACTAATGTGAAAGTCAACTCTGCTTGCTCCTAAAACTATATATTTTTGTACCTGTATGAAGAGTGGATACATGACAGTCCTGTAGGAGGCTGAAATGTGGCATGGCTGGGCATTGTCACTTGCTCTTTTGAGGGATAGCAGCATGTAGGGCACGCAGGACAGAGCCCAGGCCTAGGAATCCAGCCTCAAGATAGGCGTTGTGCGCTCTCTCCCTCTCTCTCTCTCTCTCACACACACACACACACAGTCCCGCATATGGGTCCATCGGTGAATTGTTAAGTGTGAATAAGTGCCTTTGACGTGAACACGGATTTAGGGACTGAAACACTGTCACAACCAAACACAGTTGTGTGAGCCTTGGTCCCGGGGAGTCTGCACGTGAGCACGGTGGAGGAAGGGCAGGGAGCCTGGCGGGAAGGAGCATAGGAGCCACGGGGTCTTTCACAGGCCATGCTGAAAGGCCACAGCGCTCATGATGTCACACGTGCCACGAAAAAAGCCACAGAGCAGTGAGAGGGTGCTACACAGAGTCACAGCTGTGTGTCCCTGGGCCTGTCGCGCCTGCCTCGCGCCCCAGCAGGCAGGCTCTTCCTTGAGCAGGAGCTGTGAGCTCAGGGGGCGGGGATCGCTCTCAAGGGCAGGGCTCGGGCACACAGGGCAGATAAAGTGTATGGCTTCTGGGAGTTCGGTTTGGCTGAGTTCTGTCCCCTCCGTCCCCCTTTCTGATAAAATCTGCTTGTTTCATCCTCCACAGTGGAGGTCGGGGACTCTCAGGTCAAGGCACCTGCAGAAGGGTATAGTTGGCTCTGGGGCTCCTCACCCCCTGCCTTGTGCTCGCTTTGCCCCATTAAGCCAGGGGGTCTCGGGGGCTGGAATTCATGCACTAAATGACCATCCACGAGGCCCTGTGTCTTTTCCCATAAGAATCTCCGGAACTAGCCTGTGACATAAGGCACCTTCTGACTTCCTGTACAGGCTCCAGCTGTGAACACTGAAGCACACCAGGCCCAGGCCCCAGACAGGCACGACAGAGTGGCAGGTGCTCACCTCTTTGCAGTCCAGATTAAGGCTCTGGCCTCCGATTTCCAGTTTCAGAATTTCTATCTGATAATACCACTCCTCCTTTATGGGGGTATACCAGATGTCTCCTGTATACAGACTGGGTTCAATTCCACCCAGGACCTGGGGAGGAAAGTACAGGTGTAAGAGGAAGAGCACAACCAACAGTTTCCACCTAGAAGCACTCGCTCACGGGTGAAGCCTCACTGGAATTAGCACTTGCTCTTTATTGTGATGTTGGGAAGCAAATACTGATGCTTCAAAGTTAAACGGGGAATGTCTGAGGGCCACAACTGCAAGGTCACACAGAGCCATGCCCTGGTGTAACCAAGACCCCTTGGCAGGGTCCTTATCTAAGGAAAGCACACACGACTCCAGCTTCACAGCATTGAGACCCCCACCCCAAACAGACGCAATAAGATACCTAGCTGCCCTAATGGATGGCAACGAGTCCCCTGGAGGGCAGGGACCAGGAAAGCAGAGCGCAGGGGCGTCCCCAGTCATAGCATCAGGCTGCAAGTGCGAGGCTACCCTGTCCCCTGGGAGCAGGGAAAGAAGCGCTGGGAAGCTGGGTGCAGTGGTGCACACCTGTAATCCCAGCCACTCAGGAGACTGAGACAGGAGGGTCACAAGTTCAAGACCAACCTCAGCAACTTAGCAAAACCTTGTCTCAAAAAATAAAAAGGAGGGTATAGCTGGGGACACAGCTCAGTGGTAGAGAAACCCTGAGTTCAACTCTTACTTTACACAAGAAAAAAAAAGACAAGACAGGAGTATTGGGAGCTGGTGACCATCAGCCAATGACAGTGGCTGGGATGGGTGCTGAGCATGCCTCTCAGGGTCAGGGCAGAGGGGGTGGCCAGCTCTCCCCGAGATGGACCCTCCTGTGCATCTTCCTGTCCCCTGTACTCTAGATGACTGGGTGCAGGGTCCCCCAAGGGAAGTTCTGGCTACAATGTATCTGTGTGGCTGATAGTCTGGATGGTGTTTCCATAGAAAACACCTGCTCCCTGTGCTGTGTGCACATGTTCCTGTCTCCCAGGGAGTGCATGGCCCCCACCTACAGTAGACCCAGCTGCCACCTCCCCTCTGCTCCTCTGTGCCTTTCCTCTCCCTGAAAGCAGTGTGCTTTCAAAGGTCAATGAGGACAGAGTGAGTGGGATCTGGAGGTGCATATTTCTAGATGGTGGCATGACTAGGAAGGATAGAATCATACCCAAGCTTCTCCATTTTTAAAAGCTTCTATAACGAAGAGTATCACAATGTTATCGTACCTATGTGTGCCTAGGTGTCTAAAATTTCTCATCTAGTTTTTAGTAAAGCTGAAATAACCCCATAAATTTGTGATTTTTTTTTCATCCCTTTAAGACTAAAAGATACCCACAAGACTACCTCCGTTGGTACCAGATCCGGCAATTGGCAGTCCCGCCCCACACATCTGCATGGAGAAGACGTTGGGGATCTTTGCTTGAGTCACCAGGGAATCGAAGAAGGTCTTCAGAGAGCTTGATGGCTGAGGAGGTGAAAAGAAGGACAGGGCTTCACGAGTCATGGTGGAGACGAGGGCCGCCCAGTGTGGACACCCAGCACGGTCCACGGTTCTTTGGGTCTTTCAAATTTGGAGTTTTCCAGCTAAACCACAAACACGCTTGTGATTAGGTGCGGAGACCCCCGGTGGCGCTTGCTCCTGTGTGGCGCGTGCCTTCTGGAAGAGCTCTGCTGTGTAGGAAGACAGCGCTTCTGGGAGTGGTGCAGACACCCTCAGGTTGCTCACCACGGCCTCCAGGGGGGGGCGTGTGTCCACGTGGAGGTGGATCACGAGAAGGAAGTGGAGTTAACCTTGGACACTGGAGGGTGGCAGGGAACAGTGTCTCTAGGAGCTACTGCAGCTGCTGAAGCTTGACCCACCTCCCAGCAACTGCCCTACATCAAGTGACTGGTGACTCGTCCACCAGGCAGCGAGTCCCTGGCCCAGGCCTGGCCAGCTGGACTCTGGCAGCATCAGAGAGTGTCAGTGAGCCTCGGAGTTGACAAGGCTGGTGACTGAGGGGAAGGGGAGGTGCTGGGGAGCAAAACTGGCCAAACTATGCTCACGCCCGAGTAGGTGACAGGGAAACCCACTCTGAGGTGCAATTACCATGCAGCAATTAGAAAAGGACCTAGAAAGACAAAGCCCGGTGATTTCCATTGCCAAACCGCAGCAGGCCTGGCTTGCTCTGTGTGTTGTCCTACAGCCTTGGTCCCCACTCACGGCTACTCATGCAGAAGACACCCCCATTTCTGCAGAAGGTCTCAAAGGGAAGAGGGGTACTCTGCAAACAGCTCTACGTCGGGGAGCCAGGGCACGAGCAGCCAAGCAGAAAGTCACTGACTACAGACCTGAGTTTAGACACCCGGGAGGATCTAGATAAGCCACTCGGGGGTGGAGGGGTCAGTTTTGGATGACATTACAACAATGAGCTGCAGAGGCGGAGGCGGAAGGCGTCCTCTGACACCTGTGGTCATTCGGCAGGAAGGGTGGCTCACCGAGTGCAGAGCTGAGATCGCAGTTCTGGAGGCGAGAGGGATGAGTTCTGCCTCCCGCTGGCTCAGCCCACCCACATCTGGCCACCAGCTGGCTACCTGCAGCAGAGCTACAAGTCCAGGGACACAAGGTCCCTGCAGGAGGGTGGGGTCAGGTGGACTCTGGCCTGCCTTCCTGAGAGGCAGCAGAAACAACAACACCTGGGACTGAGGCCGGGCTCCACCCTGCTGACCAGGGTCACGCCTTTGTTTCCTGCCTTCAATAGCCATCACCTGCCAGGCCTGTTCCGGGACCTAAGGGGACCCATGATCAAGGCTCTGCTATCATTCTGCCAAGCCACTCTCCACGGGGACCCTGCCTCAGCATCCCCCAAGGGATTCAAAAACAGGCAGTTGCTCAGGACCAGCCCCAAGGGAACATGGTCTAGTGGGTGTGCAGTGGTAGCTGTCGCACACAGCCTTAGTGGGAGCACTTGGGGCTGACCGGGGACACCACACACTGTGACCTCCACTGAGTGCTCGACACCCTACTCCAGAAACACTGGGTGCCTGACCCACACCACTGTGCTGGTCCTTCCAGATGGGCCACTTCCCCCGCAGCTCCCATTACTGGCTCCTCCAACTCGGGGGCATGAAGCCAATTGTCAGTCATCTTGCAATTTCACAGATGAAGAGAGCAAAGGTCATGTGGGGGGTCTGAATAGTCCCCCCAAACCCCAAAGTAGTTTGTTCTCACAGAAGTCTTACACTCTATTAATTGCAGATAATTGAAATTTCCTCTATCATCTAGAATAATTTGCATAAAATCAATCATGCTCACATCTTTCATTTCCAAATAGCCACATAAAGATGAGATGTTTTGCCCTAGGTCACACTGTCGGTGAAATTGGATCTACTAAGCTTCTACCCGTCTGCAATCTAAGACGTTCACCTCAGGTTACTGCGGCCGCTCTGCAGAGAGGGTGAAAGGACTCGGGGTTCTGTGCTCTGAGCGGAGGGGCCAAGCCTCTCTGACCTAGCCCCATAGCTCTAACATGGGAGACCCTGGCCGTACGAGGTGGGCATCACAGGACACAAACCTCGGGTGAATGAGCAGCTTGTGATGTTCTCCCTAGGGCCTGACGGCACCCAGAACCAGGTCAGCCTTTCTCCTTGGGGAGTCGTGGGTTGGCACTACACCTGCTGCTCCTCCACACACCATGTGCTAATGAATGTGAACAGGAGCAACGGTCCCACAGGTGGGCAAACTGGCTTCCGCTCTGGATCTCCAAGGGCCCACAGGGTCCGTTGCCAGGGTCATGACCCCTCCTTCTCACACGCTGAGCTCTGCCTCCAAGCCTCAGGCTGCACCACGAAGCCAGGTGTGGGGCCCAGGGCCAGCACCACAAGAGAGGCCCCCTTCTGCTCTTGGCGAGCCCACGCAGACCCGCCTGTCTCCAGGAGCCCAGGGCACGCCTCTGCTACCTAGCCCCGATGGTTCTGGTGACACTCCCAGGGAGAAATCCGCCTTCCTGCCCCCCTCTTCCGCACACCATTATTTCCTGGGGGTTGGCCCCAAGCACAAATATTTGCAGACATCCAATCCTGTCCCGCCCCATGATGTGAAGGCCACAATGGCCCTGAGACCGAGGTCCCCGGTCTCCTGGCTCGTCACTCCTTGGAGGGGTTGGCCCTCCCCAGGGCAACTCAACGTGTTCCTGTTCCAATTGTGTCCTGGGAGGCTCCCCCAGAGGGCGGGCGATGGCAGGACAGGGGGGCACCTCCACCTGCTGACGTCCCAGGATGCCCCCTGTCCGTGTGCCTGTGTGAACTGAACACATGCATGTTGTCTTTCAAATCTGTTTTGGTAGAAACTCCTGAACCAACTCCATAATCAACACAATTCAGATTCTGCTGACGCCTTTTAGCATCAGAACTAAAATAATCAAAAACAAAAACAAAAAAGTTCATGTTGTGATTAAATCCTGCAGGGAGGTTCCCAAGAAGTGTGCCATTTACCTTTGATTTAAAAGTGCTTGGACCTGAGTGTGCAAGCACTGGTCTGTTTCAACAGTGTGTGGGGGGGATTCTCACTGGGTACCCTCAGGGGCAGTCCCCGGCTCTTAGCCCTTTAATGGCTGGTTCTCAGACTCTCATCCAGAGTTTATGAACTTAAATAAATGGCTGAAACCCCTGGATTTGCCTCACCTTGGCCAGGGTGGCATAAGCGAGTCCAAGTATTCCATTCCATTTGATCCCAGGCAGAAAGAAATTCTCTGACTTGAAAATAGTGGCGATGTTGACAAGAAACGAACTATTGAAGCCCTTTGGGATGGTGACCACATCCTCCCCCACGAAGCCAGTCCAGCTGCCCTGTGTGTACTTCACAGTGACTTCGAAGCCCTTGAAGCGGTAGGTGCTGGACCTGCAGAAGGAAAAGAAAGGTCCACTGTATTCCGTGCACAGAGCCAGGTTCCCTGACCCACGGGGGAGAGGGTGGTCACTGTGGACAAGCAGCTGTCGCCGTCGCAGCCCACTGTAAGCAGTTCTTCATGATCAGGAGCGCCAGTGCTGACCAGGTGACCTCCTCACCAGACACCATCAGCTGCACTCTGACGACAGGTGAGGCGCCACGTGGAAGGGCGGGTCTGGGGTATCCTGTGGCCCTCAAGTGTCCTTCTCCCTCTCCTCACCCCAACCCACGAATCCCTTCAGCCTCCAAGGACACGACCAGATCTGGGCACCTGCCTGGCCCACTGGCTTCCAAGGGACCCTGGATGCTGCTCTGTGACACAGAGGAGCCGGCAGCCCGTGAGGAGGCTCCACCAACTCTTCTAGCAGTGACTGAGGCTCAGATTCACAACACCCAGGTGACAAAGACCAAGCCCCCTCTTGGGAGTCCAGGTCCTTCCTCTTCGGAGCCAGCATTGCCCCTGAAGTCCAAGCCCTTCTCAAGGCTCTCCTGACCCTCAGAGCTGATCACACTCTTATCTACATGGTGGCATGACAAGAACCTGTGACTCCTCTGAACCTGAGGACCACAGCTACTGACAGTAACATGAACAGGGGCGGCGATGGGCAAGACAGGTAGCAATGCCGTCCTCTTCAGGATCAGCCAGTGACCGCTCGGCATTGAGCACAGAGCACTCCAGGCAGCATGAGAGTGACCTGGAGCTTCTTCCCAAGATGGCGGGGAAGCCAGGGACTCCTGGTGAGAGAGGCCTCTCCGACACCAGGCACTTACATGAGGACACAGAGTCCTGCAGCTCTCTTGGGGAGAAGAGAGCGGGCGTTAGAGTCCTGGGTGTCCAGCCCTGCAGTCCTTCTTGTATCCACATGAGTCTGAAAACTCTTGGGCTATAGGAAGGAACCCCAGGAACGACTCTGGGCAGATATCTGGACGTTCAAGCCAGAAAATGACCAGGTTCCTAAGACAAGTGTCAGATCACCAAACCAACAGCCTTAGAGGGCTCTGCTTCCTGCAGTGCCACTCCACTCTAATAAAAAGGCTGCACCACATCAACACAAGCTAACATGTCTTTATGGAGAAGCTAATGCAGTCTTGCTTGGGGTCAGGAGGAAGTTAACTCAGAGATGACATGATTCCATATTTATTTTTCATGTATCTTTTACGCTATACAAATGTCAACCATTTTTAAATATTTTTAGTTGTAGATGGACACAATCTCTTTATTTTATTTATTTATTTTTATGGGGTGCTGAGGATCGAACCCAGCGCCTCACACATGCTAGGCAAGTGCTCTACTGCTGAGCCACAACCCCAGCCCAAATCATTTTTAATTTGTTAAAAACAGTTCTGAGAATCTGACCCTGAGGATGTACTCAGGAAACGGAGACGGTCATAATGTTTTATTTATAATAGGAAACGAACCAAAGGCCTAGTAAAAAGGAAATTGTTCAATAAACTATGGTGTATTTGTATGAGAGATTATTATGCAGCAATGAAAATATGGTTTTTCAAATACCAAATATCTTCTTTGATATAATGAGAGCAACTATGAACAGAGCAAGGAGGAAGAGCAGGAAGAAAAGACTAACATTAAACAGAGTCATGAGATGGGAGGGAAAGGAAGAGTAAAGGGAAATTGCATGGAAATGAAGGGAGACCCTCATTGCTATACAAAATTACATATAAGAGGTTGTGAGGGGAATGGGAAAATAAACAAGGAGAGTAATGAATTACAGTAGATGGGGTAGAGAGAGAAGATGGGAGGGGAGGGGAGGGGGGATAGTAGGGGATAGGAAAGGTAGCAGAATACAACAATTACTAATAGGCCATTATGTAAAATTGTGGATGTGTAACCGACGTGATTCTGCAATCTGCATTTGGGGTAAAATTGGGAGTTCATAACCCACTTCAATCTAATGTATGAAATATGATATGTCAAGAGCTTTGTAATGTTGTGAACAACCAATAAAAAAATTAAAAATTAAAAAAAAAAAAAGAAAATATGGTTTTTCCTACCATTTAAGTGTCAGGGAAAAATTAAGTTGAAAGAAAAATTTGTTTCTGTGGCAAAATATTCAAAACTACTTATCACGGTCAAATATTAGCAGTGGCTGTCTCTGGTTAATGGGTTTGGTGGAGAGATGCCCATTCTTGTCGTTGAATCCTTTGGCAACTTCTGCATGTGACTTTCAGAATCAGGAAAAAATGTTATTTTAAAAAAAATGACTGGCAAAGAAATTTCAGTGCAGTTTAATTTATTCTCACTTTTATGATGGAGAAAAAACTCTGACGGGTGTTGAATTTTCATATCAGCTTACCATTTGCGTTCCCTCCACTGTGGCCCTAACGTAAGAGAAACACCTCCTGAGGAGGGGCAGGTGCAGAGACAGAGGGTGAGGGCAGCAGAGCTGGGCACCCTGAGTCCCGGCTGCCCCACCAGAAATCGCCATGGAAAGTGCAGTTGGACCTTTAGGCGTGAGTATCTGAGGATGGGTGCAGAGCCAAATTCCAGGGTTGGTGCAAATTCAGATGGGCCAGGCACTCAGGAGGGCATGCACACAGTCATGTTCAATGCCAAGAAAAACTCTGAATTATTCAGTCCCTTTTGACACTTTGAGGTCATTCCTCAAGGTCAGGAACACCACTGCTGACACTCTGAAAGGCTTGGAGAGCACGGTTTAGAAAGGAGTTAGCCCACTTTGTCCACTGAAGAGCCCACAGAGAAACGCTGCAGGCTCTGCATTGCACACGAGGCCCGTCACAGCTACTCAGCTCTGCCACCGTCACGTGGAAGCAGCCACGTGGTATGTGGAAAGGGCTGTGTGGCTGGGTGCCAATAAAACTTTAGATTTATAAATGCAGGTCAGATTGGGCCCAACAGAGATAGTTTGCCAACCCCTGGACTAGCATGTTAGTTATCGTCCCCAAACAGTCTCAAGTGCGATGGCCTCCTGGGAAAGGTGTCCTGTTTTCACTGCCTCTGGTCTGTAAACAACTCCTTGGGCTAGGAACCTGAGCCCTGGGTATTAGGCGTGTCTTCCACAGTTTCCTGCCCGGATTGCTGGCCCCTGACATTGTTCTGGATATTTCAGTGTCATTGGCGGAAAGGGAGTGGCAGCCAGTTACAGCGCCTGGGTTCAGGTACAAGTTCAAGCCCCCACAAGCCTCCAGACCTGGGCCAACTCTTCAACCTCTCTGTGCTTCAGATTCCTCAACTGAAACATGGGGTCCTCCTATCAGACCCCCTGGGGTTAATTATGTGGATTACGAGAGTTAACACCACACAGCATTTAGAAAAAAAACCCCAGAACATGACAGGTACATAACCAAAATAGCTGCTATTATTATAATTATCTAATCACTTGCTACCTTCTCCAATCTATGAGCTACTATTAGAAAATTCAAGAATTTTTTTTTCAAGAAAATGTTCCTACAGAACTACTAATACTGAGGACCCAGAATTATCTCATTCTAAGTTCCAATAACCTCATGGGAAGGGGCAGCTCTTGCCCATAGGGGGCCTGGCTTTGCTAAGGAGGTTGGGGTGGGGGAGGAGCGGTCAGCCCCCTGAGCAACAGGCTTCTCAGGGGGTGAGTCCCTCTGTGCTCTGCACCAGTGCCAGAACCGGCGGTGGTGACAGTGATGTTCTGCTTTGCCACTGCCCAACATGGCAGCAACACGTGGCTACTGAAACTTGAAATGTGACAATAGTGTGACTGAAGAACTGAGCCTTTGTTTCATTGAGCGTTAATGAATTTAAGCTTAAATGGTTACATGGGATCACTGGGTACTCTTGCAGAAACACAATTCGAGGTAATGTGAGAAAGAAGAGTAGTTCTGAGCCCTTCTCTCTGGGTTTCTTTCACTAAACCTCAAAGAATGGAGTCCTGGAGAAGAATCATAAGCAGCTCTATGGATGATTAGCATAGGATTTCCAGAACTTTAAATTAAAAAAAAAAAATTCTTCTACCTTCATTTTCTAACATCCTAATTCTTGGCACTGAATGGCCAACTGCTCTGTTCATTAATTAAATATACCCAGAGAGAACGCTGGGTGGGCTTCTCATATGTAAGGTCCATTCCAGTGCTCAGAAATAACAATCTGTCAGGGACAATCTGTGGGTGGCAGGAAAAAGTCCAGTCACAGCAACAAACACACTTTGAACCAAACTCAGAAGACAGTCTGCCTCCAAGAAGAGAGCTCAGGGGACTCAGGATTAAAAAGCAAGGTCAGTCGAAGAGGAGAGCAGAGCCGGAGAGCGTCTTATTGTTTTAAATGAAGCCCACCAATGCTTCCAGAAAACAGAAAAGAGAAGCCGGAAGGGCAGACTCAAGGCAGCTGAATCCTTGGGCGGCTCTGGGTCCCCTACACCAGGGAACACTGGGTCTCCTGAAGAATTCTGCCTGAGCCTCCCTGGGGTTCTCCTGAACTTTTCAGGGTTGGAATCCACCTGTGGGCGGGGTGGCCTGGCCCAGATGACCAGAGGTCCCTTGCTCTCTTCTGTAAGTCTCGAAGTTACCAGAAGGAACAGATGGAACCCGTGGGGTTCAGGGCAGCTCAGCAAGCCTGCCCAGCCTCGTGGGTCCCCAACAGCCCCTCAGCAGTGACCATTACTCACAGGCCTCTAATAGAGCCAGTCCCTCTGGGAAAGCACAGGCGTAGGAAAGCACCTAAATAGTCAGCAAACAGATCTGTCACTGTTACAGGGAAAGGCATGTGATCCGTGTCCAGTCTGGCCTCTGTAGAGAAGGCACCAGGTGCGTCTTCAGTCCCCGAATCCCACTTCCGGGCCTCATTTACAGAGAACAGTTGGCTCCTCGCTACACCCTCTCTGTGGGCTTTGCTTACATGCAGCCCAGGTTCCTGGAAATTTTAATGGGAATATATACTTAATTTCCTGACCAAATCAGTAGAGGGTCAAGGGGTGTGTATATTGGCTTTCCCTCAAGCCAACAGGCCAGAGGCTGTTTTATTGGCTAAAAAAAAGTACATTAAAAAAAAAAAAAACATACACGATTCTTTCCCCACTGCATAGTCATCCACTGGAGCACTCGCGACTGTGGAAGAAGTTCTGACGGAGACTAGCTATGCCAATGACTCACGGCAGCCCGACCTCTCATCCCATAAATCAAAGCCACCTTGCCCAAAGCGCCAAGCCAAACTTCCAATTACTGTAGAGTGCTTCAGGAGACATTAAACCTGAATGCCCGGAGACTGGGGACTTGAATCAGAGGCTCAAACCCAACCAGAAACCCTATTACAGCTGAGATCAGAGGCCCGGACTCACACTGAAACCTCACAGCGCAAGGGGCCACATTTCAGAAAAGACCTTTGTCCAACACGCAGAAGGGAAGAGAACACTCTCTGTGCTCCCGCTGAAGAAGGGCTGAAGGTGCACCATAGGCCCAGGCCAAAGTCGGGGGAATGCATCGGACAAGCTAGCCTCACAGCAAGTCATGGAGAGAAAACACCGGGATCTTGAAATAATGGATCTGTGTCGGCCACATGCCTCCCAGAAGCTTGGAAAAAGAGAAGGAAAAAGAGGGGACTCACCTGCAAGGCCAGCCTGGGACAGGCATGTGGCCTGGGGCACAGAGCCCACCAAAGGTCACAAGTGTGAAGCTTCATGTCTGACTCGACCGAGAAAAGAAGTGGCCTTCGAGCCCTGCTGAGGAGCCGTCTCCTGAAAAGAGGCAGGACCAGGGCAGGAGGCCTGGCCGCAGTGCAGCTTTGAACAAGCAAACTCAGCAGTACCTGCTGGCAGGCAGTGGCCATGGGCCAAAGTGACCACTGGGGCAGCCCAGGGCTCTCCCTGGACATGGGTGTGTTCTTATTCTGTTTTTATCTACTCACAAGAGGAGAAGCAGATCAGAAACTGGAGTGGCCAGAGAGCCGAGGGCAGGTCTGTGTCCTCTGGTGGGATGAGCAGGAGGCTCGGCCATGCAGGGAGCTGCGTGCACCTCAGGAGTTTGCTCCAAGTCAGGGGCAGATGGCCAGAGAAGCCCAGCCTTTAGGTGGGGTAAAGGGACCCACCAGGCTGGCTGTGTGCACAAAATCCACTTGGACCAGCCAGCAGGGAGGTTAGACAGATGTGGCCTCCTGGGGCCTGATGAGAACAAAGAGCACAGCAGAGCCCAGGGGAAGGACCCCGGTGGTGTGGTTGATTAGCCATGGCTCGTGTGTGGAGGGCGGTGCGTGGTTTGGCGGTGGTGGCTGTTATTTACCCCTGGGTGGAGGCATTGGCACAGGGTCTGGGTGGAGAAGCCCATCTGACTTCTATGGGGCTGGCAATTGTCAGCCACCAAAGAACCCCATCTACCTAGAGTCTACAAGTGACCACCACTGTGTGAAGTCTGCACGTTTAAACCCGGAGGCGACCGTGCACACTACCCGGACCTGGCTCTCAGGTCTCTCTACTGTGACTAATGTCAACAGATGTATGATAAGGAATGAACTTATTTGGGATGTGAACCTGCTCGGGCTTGTTCCTCCTGCCTCCGTGTCCAGAGCACCCCACCCAGGGGAACCCGAGTCGGTGTGCAGAACAGACCAGAACCTGCTCAGAATGGACACAGGGCTGGACAACTGTGCCACCAGGAGCAGTTCTCAGCGAGGAGGACACCATCCCCTGTGGGAGAGTGGTGGAAACTCTGGGGGCAGTTTTGGCCACTGGTGGGCCAGCATCAGGCACAATGGCTATCCTAGAAGCCCTTGTCCCTCATCCCTGTCCACGTTCTGAGCCCCTCTGGGCACGCACATGGGTGAAACCCCACCTGAGCCCCAGATGTGCCTCCCTTTCACATACACACTGAGTATTTTCTATGTGGGTTTAACAGAAGTTGGATATTAACTGCTATGTAAATAAGATGGCAGGTGATAACTTCTTCTTTGAACTTCACCAGGATTCTTCACCACGTCAGACACAACGTCAACAACCCAAGCAGCGCTGCGGGTTGGAGTCTTACTCAATCAGCCCTGGTCAGTCTACACTGGGTGATACGCAGCCACAGTGGTCCCCACATAACCTCCAGGCCCTGCCCTCATGGTCTCCTAGTGTGCTTGAACCACAGGTCACCTTCAGAGACAATGACTACCTTACTACACATCCCTTTCCTTCCTTCCACCCACACAGGTGTTTATTTCCTGAAATAAAATAAAGAACTTCAGATTTGGGGTGTCTTGGATTTTGGAATGTTCACATACCCACAATGAGCTACCTCAGGAATGGGAATCAACTATAAAAGCAAAGTTCACTTATTTGCACCTTGGACATGTAGCCTGAGAGTCATTTTATATAGTATTTCTGGTTTCCACCTGTAGCATCATGTCAGTGCTCAAGAAGCTGGTGGACTTTGGAGCATGCCAGTTTTGGGACTAGGAGTGTTCCACGTGTGAGCTCCATAGGGCCATTCAGAATTATGTATGTAGGTTAAATTATATTTCCTGGTTGCTTTCATTCAGGGTGACACAAAGCACTCATCACGAGGAGGGTGTGGAGTGGAAGGCCCGGGCCTGCTGTGCAGAATCAGGAAGGTGGGTGGGTTGCTGCCTACTTGACTTCCCAGGCCATGAGGATGAACATGGGAGGTTGGAGCAACCTGGCGTCCCGTGCCACGACGGGGCCACCCAGAGTGAGCAACTGGAGGTGGGAGCTGTTTGTGGGCAGAGGACTTGGACGAACCTGCGTCTGAACGGGAAAGGACAGCCATGGCCCCTTTCTCACCGAGGAACACCACCCACTTCTATGCGTGTTCGTGGTTACAGCACAACTTCTGGCACACGCTGATCTTCTCGTTCCCCAGGCCATCATGGGCCAGCTAGTGTACCCTAAGAAATCTTACAACATGTGGAGTCGCGTGCTGCGCTCTCAGTTCCTTGCGGGAGGGGTGCCACTTTGTTCTGTGGCTCTGTGGGGCTCCGCATGCACTGGCCACCGCTCCCCCTACAGCCAGCAGCTGCAGCTGCGCACCCAGGTCACTGCGCCATTTCTGCCCCACAGGGGAGCCGCAGGGCAGCCACACAGGACTGTTCTGGGGGCGTTTGTTTCCCACGCCGAAGCCTCACTTTATTAAGTCGCCAAGGTCCTCAGAAACCTCGAGTTCTTATTTCCCTGTTTTCTGGCAGCTAAATCTGGGCTTTAGTCCTCGGAATAAAGACTGTGGATAAGGAAAGTGAGAGGGGCGGAGATGCCAAGGGTCTGCCGCCATCGGGAATCCCGCCAGCAGTTCTCAGGCTACGGGAGTTTGTGACTCTAAGAAGAAAGCCCTTGCATGTCGGCAGGCTTGCTCCGCCTGCTCCCTTTGAGCTTCACAAAAACTGACGTGAAGTCCAAATGTGGACAGCATTAGAGCAGCTTCAAGTGCCCAGAGGATGGGACTCCAGATCCAGGGCTCTTGCAGAACTGGAGGGTGACAGGAGGCCACTGGGGACCCTCCCTGCACCCACTCAGAGGTCCTCTGGAGCCAGTAGTCCTGGCCCCTGCACTGGGCACAGCTTGCTACTCCAGAGACCTCCACCTTTCTCACAAGTCCATCCCATAGCTGCCCTGTGGAGCCCCTCAGTGCTTAGTGCTTAGTGCTTAGATCATGTGCTTTGTGCTCAGCACCCTCACTCTTTCCAAATGAGCCACTGACTTCTTTCCCCAGATACCTCCCCACAGCGTTGTTCCTGTGAACTGTGCCCTAACCGTTCCGAACGACGGGGCAACGCAGAGCTGGCTTTGCATGCTTACCCCTGCCTAGAGTGGCCCCTGCCTGAATGGCCACACTCTCACATGGTGCTCCTCTGCCCACACCTCCCCACGCACACTGACGGCTCACAAGCTCTGCACTCTGTGTAAGTGCAGAAGTTGTTTCACTTGACAATGCATAAGGTGACCCTCCTGTGGATGCACCGAGGCTACGTAAGGGGGATTATGTGATGGATTCCCCAGAAGAGAAACACGCACATACATACATGTGCATCTACATATATACATGCATGTTCAGGTACACATCCAGACACAAGCACAGATGACGAGTGTGCGTGTGTACACATACATGCACACACACACCCTGAAAGTGAGTCAGTCTTCTGGCTGGTTTGTTCCAGTATATTCTACATGCCGATTCATGTGGTGTCCCCACCCAGCCAGGCCCGCTCTGGACCCACCGCTTACCTCTCTGCGTCAAAGTAGGTGTCTACGTAGGAATGGGGGGCACCTGCCACGGCGAAGTTACTGCTTCCAGTGTCGACGAGAATCTGTAGCTTTTATTTTTTTAAGGAGACAAAATAGAAAATATCATAAGGCAAAAGCTTGTACTGACTGGGGAGGCTGTTGTAAACCGAATCGGACAGAGTCCACCAAGAAGCCTGCAGCAAGGAGCGGCCTCCTCAGGCACACACAGCCTGGGAAACAGCCCTGCAGCCGCTGCATCTCCCCTCAGGCCGCTGGGACTGGCTAACAAGGCCCAGCCTCCGGCAGCCCCCAGCCCCAGCTGGTGCCCTGGTTCCCTGGCTGGGACACCTTCTTCCTGCCTTCCCAAATCTCTGGGGAAACCAGATCCAACATGGCCTCTCTCCTCAGCAGCCTCTTACTGGCCCCCTCGCCCCTCTGCAGATGTCCCTGCAGAGTGCCCCGGGGACCTCTGCCCCAGTCCTGCTTTTGTAGCTTGATTACAGTATGATTTCTGTACAATAAAAATGCAAGATCTGAAATTCGTGTGAGACTATGGCCATACCACCCTGAAGGTGCCCAATCTCGCCTGAAATGCTCCATGAGGGCTGCCACAGTATGTCCTCAAACCAAGATGCAGAACTTCTGTTGTCCCTGAAAGGTCCCCTGGCGCCTCTTCCCCAGAAGCTGCCACGCACGTTCTGACTTCTATTACCATGGAACGGCTTCAGGCGCTCCTGAAGTTTCTGTGAGGGCCACGGGGAGGTGCTGAGTTTGCTCTCTTGCTGGGGTCTTTGCTCTTGGAGTCTCCGCGGCGGAGGGGCGTTCCTCCACGTGCACGGCAGTGGGTCTGCTTCTCTAGATGGGGTTGGCTGGTCTCCAGTTGAAGGCTGGTGTGGGTGAGGCTGCTGTGGACGCTCCTGGAAGTCTTTGGACAGATGCTTCCATTTCTCTTGGGTAAATATCCAGGACTAAACCTACTGGGTCACAGGGTCAGATGCCTTTCTAGCGTTTTCTAAATAAACTGCTGAGCAGCTCTCCAACACAGACATACCAAGATGCACTCGCGTGGCAATGCGCCAGGGTCCACTCTGCTTATTTGCTCCATATCCTTCCCCAAATCTGGTTTTGGTGGCCTTTGTTTTTGCCACCAGTGGAGATAGTGGCGTCTTGCTGAGGCTTCCTGCACCTCCCCAGTGACCAATGCTGTTGACCTGCTGCCTGTCCACGGTTTGGCCCATGTTACCAGTCAACAATGGCACGAGGGGAGGAAGGGTGGGTTGCCCCTCTTTATGCCCAGCACTATCCCAAGTACAGACACATGGCCAGCTGTTTAGAGAGTGAACAAAGCCTCTAGAACACAGAGTAGGTAGATGAAGCCCAAAGGCTGAACATCAAGTTTCAACAGTTAGAGACAGGAAACAGAACAGGCAAGCTTCTGTCCAGCATTATCTCATGAACAGACTGCTGCCTTGGCCAATACCCTCGGTTTTGCTAAGTCTAGAACTTTCTATGCCCCCAACCCCCACTTATTCGACCCAGCCACAGAATTTGGCTCAGGTTCAACCCCTCCTCCTGGAAATTCCTCCTTCCCCTTGGACTCTGGAACTCCAGCCTTTCTGAATATTCCCCCTGCTTCTGCGACTCCCCACGCCCCTGCTGCTGGATGGAGTTGCCCAGGGCTCAGCCTGGCATGGTTTCTGCCCTCTAGACTCACACCCTGGTATCTGTAAAGGCCTCCTCTCACCCCTGAGCCCCAAGCTCACAGCCAGTCCGTTCCTGACCCCGGACTCCAGGCTTCACCGACCTAACACCTGCATTTGGTGTTTCACGGCCTTCCGGTGTTGAAACCCCAACCTCACACCCTGAGTGGACGTTGTTGGGAAACAGGGTCTTCCCGGAGCTGGTCAAGTTAAGATAGCATCCCTAGGGTGGCCCATCAGAAACACGCAGGAGCTGCATGTGACAATCGAGGCAGGGGTCAGGGCTGCACAGCCTCAGGACACCAGGGACTCACAGCCACCACCAGGAGCTGGAAGAGGCAGGGCAGGCTTCTCCAGGACCTCAGAGGGAGCGAGGTCCAAAGGAGCACCAAACAAATCTGCATTCATGGTTTCCCTTGGTAGCTGGGGGATTGCTTCCAGGACACCCTGCAGGTACCAAACTCCAAGGAAGCTCAAGTCCCATATACAAAGTGGGGGAACCCACACACATCTTCCTGCATATTCTAAATGCAGATTAAATGACTTATCAGACTACTTCTAATACCCAGCAGGATGTGAATGCATGCAAAGAGTTGTTAAACTGCACCGTGTAGAGAACAACAGAACGTCTGCACATATTCAGTACTATTTTTTTTTAAATATTTTTGATCCCTGGTGGTTTGAATCCTTGGATGTGGAACCTAGAAATGCAAAGGGCTGAACTGAACTTGGAGTTTGGTGGAGAGGAACTGGTGGATGCTAAGAAATCATGTTATGTATTTTAATCATCAATCAGAGGTTAAAACAAGTGGGTGCGCTGAACCTCATGGTGCACGCCTATAATCCCAGTGGCTCAGGAGGCTGAGGCAAAAGGATCACAAGTTCAAGGCCAGACTTGGCAACTTAAGGAGGCCCTGAGCAACTTAGTGAGACCCTGTCTCAAAATAAAAAATAAAAAGGTCTGGGGATGTAGCTCAGTGGGTACAAAATAAACAACAACAATAACAAAAACAAGTGAAGGAGACCCATCTGTAGCTCAGTCTCACTGAACAAATCCCTCCTGTAGGGCCAGGTTCCCTTTTCTTCCTGTTCATAAATACTAAATCTTTAGGGGCTGGGGATATAGCTCAGTTGTCTCCCATGCACAAGGCCCTGGGTTCAATCCCCAGCACCACACACACACACACATACACATACACACACACATACACATACACACACACACACATACAAGACTAAATTTTCAGAGGCTCACCTCCAGGCATGTCGGACTTGCTGGGCAGTTTTTAATCCCTTCATCTTTTTTAAGAGATGGTTGACTCCACACCCACCCGACCACACACATTTTTCTTAACTCTATCATTTCCTGTATCTCGGTTTCTGTTTTAATGTTTCTTACTTTATTGTTATTTTTTAAATCTTTACTTTGGAATTCCCTGGTTTTTAAGAATTCTTGTAGTTTGCAAGCTCTGTATCCATTTTAACTCGTTTTTTGTTATCTTACAACTTTACCTGATGCCTTTAACCTCTTGTCTTGATTTCACAACTTAGAATGGCTCTGTGGCTCCCCACTCTGAGATCTGACAAAATTGGCACACATCTAAGCCCGTGACGGTGGGTGTTGTAAGATAAGGAGGGACGGGGCACGCGCTGGCTCACACCCTTTTTATTCCTCTGGGCAGCTCTGTTTACAGTTTCACATGGTGCATTTGAGCGCTCCTGCTTTTACCTGCCTGGCATTTTACCCTCCTCTGTCTGCCCGCCTTGGCCCTCCTAGATGGCCGTGGATCTCTGCCCCAGGAGCCTCTCCACGGCTCATGCTGCTGTTTGCGCCCTCTCGGGGGTTGCTTGTGACAATCACCTTTGCCACAGCTGCTCAGTGGTCACAGCAGTCGCAGGCCCAGGCTGGCTCCTCCAGGTCCCTCGTGGGAGCTTCTGCTGGGCGTCCTGTGGCCCCCAAGATAGCCATCTTCTCCAGTCCCTTCCTGTTTGGGACACAGCGCCAAGACTCTTACACTTGAAGAAGGGTTGCCTGGGCTCTACACGCCTGAGTCACGTGTTCCTCTGAACAGCATATACGTGTTTCTCTAGTACTTGAGGGAAATCTGAGGACTGTTTTATTCTTTCCTTTTCCCCTGGCGCCTGGAGATTTTCTTCCTTGGCCTCGCAGCTCCACTGTATCCTCCGACTTCACACTGGTTGGCCGATTCAACCTTCCCATTGGTCTTCTAGGGCTGCCGTAGCACATAGCCGTGCCGGGGCGTCATGAAACAATACACGCCTATTCTCTCCAGGTTCTGGAGGGGACAAGTCCAAACTCTAGGTGTCGGCAGGGCTGAGAGCCCCAGAAAAGCTCTAAGGGGGGGGGGTCCCTCCTGCCTCATCTGGCTTCCAGCTTGACCAGCAACCCTTGGCATCCCGTTCACTCTGCACTGACAGGTGCCGTGAATGGATGTGGACACATACTGTCCATCTTCGAGGTGGGCCTGTCTCTGAGCCTCCTCACTGCCTGCAGAGCTGGCTTACATGACTCCTTTGTAGCCAGCTCAGGGTGACTCAAGAGCTGAGGTCCATGCGGAAGAGTGAGGTATCTGGGGTCTTACCATTGCAATGGGTTCCAAAGCACCCTGTCTAGTGCCAAGGCTACTGCCTGACCGGCAGACACCCTGGGCGCTGACACGGACTGACACACTCACGTCACATGGCCCTGTGTCCTCCTCCTCCTGTCCACGTCCTGAGTGTAAATGTTTCCTGGGGGCAAGATGAGCCTTGAAGCTGCGGGGTGAAGGGGTTTGGGAGGGTGAAGACCCACAGAGCCCTGAACCACTTGGGATCCCTTCCTGGGGCCAATCCAGGAGTCCCAGCTTTCAAGAGGGCAGTGTGCCTGCAAGGCAAGGGATGTCGCCACCTCGAGGCTGACTCCTGCACACGGTGGCAGAGATTTTTCTTGGTCACTAAAGCCACAGATAATAAAAGCCATGGGATCTTGAACAGGAGCAGCTGTCCCCCGGGCCTGCTGTCAGTCTCAGAAGCAGGCCATGTCACCCGCGTTTCCCGGGTCTCTCTGGCAACCTCGCACCCAGCAGCTGCAAGACGCAGGCGAAATGCCAGCATGGCCCGGCCACCCAGCGCCCGCGGGCTCTGCCAGGCAGACGGGCATTCCACGTCCACACTGGCGGCTCCCACACCCCAGGCCTGGCTGAGGCGGCAGCAAGACTATTGTCCTCCATACAATAGTCCCAGTGCCCGGGAGCTTTCTGGGCAGACGTTCCGCCCTGCTCTCCTGGGTCTGGAATTCCTGCCTCCCACCTCATAAACAGGCTTGTTGACACCCGTCCTGGGCCTTGCTGCTCCTTTGCAGAGGCGGGGAACGCGGCACAGAGACAGTCAGACCCAGGCGTGGGCTGCAGCGCTTCACACTGACCATCTCTTCTCATTGCCCAGGAGTTCAGGACAGTCACACCCCCCGAGGTTTCCTCAGAAGTCAGTTTTCAAGAGCATTCAGTCCAGAGCTGTGGCCATGTAAGCAGGCCACCAGGTGACAGGTCATTCTTACATATCCAATCTGAGGACAGAAGTCGTCCTAAGTAAACAAAGCAGGCTCCAAGTCAGGAGTGGATGAAAATCCAGGGGCTGACACCCCCAGGCCGTTCCGCAGCGTCAGAGGCAGACACGTTAACACAATTTGTGCTCCCTGAGATGCAGCCCCACCTGCGCAAGGAGTTCAGCGGCAAAGGAAAAAAGACCATCAACGCCCTACAGGTTTCCCAGGATGCACTGAAGTACCTGGCGCTCCAAAACTCAGCCTGTGGGCTTCTTCCAGAACCCTCATCCCGCAAAACTCAGGCTCTGTCACATGACCCTGTGTCCTCCTCCTCCTATCCATGTCCCAGGGATTTCTAAAATCACGACCTGCATCTTTGGGTTCACTTCACGTGCATGCACTCCTACTGTACACACACTTGTGTGCACACCAGCCCAGCTCTAGACTACATCATTCAGACTCCTAAAAGGATACTGAAGTCACAAATTCAGAAAATGCTTTCACACATTCAAAGCGTGACCTAACCTGAGTCAGAAGCATATAGGACATCATGGCATCGGTACTTTATAAGCAAGAAAACCAGCAACCGGGAGAGATGGGAAGGTCCAGCAAGAATCTGAGGTCTTGCCTCTGGCCTGCTACTCTCCCACACTGTGCAGCCTTCTGCAAAGCCCTCCGCTCCACTTCCTCTGACACAGTGGCCCATGGGGAAACCTGCCTCGCCTCCACCAGAGATGGGTCTGTTGGTCCCATCCTCGTTGACTATTTTTTTGGTGGGGAAGGGAGGGGTACCAGGGATTGAACTCAGGGGCACCTGACCACTGAGCCACATCCCAGCCCTATTTTGTATTTTACTTAGAGACAGGGTCTCCCTGAGCTGCTTAGTGCCTCCCTGTTGCTGAGGCTGGCTTTGAACTCATGATCCTCCTGCCTTGGTCTCTGGGATTAACAGGCTCATTGACTTTTCATTCCTTCAATCCCAGCAGGCTCAGAGGGCCTCTGCAGGCAGGGGTGGGTCCTTCCTGTGCAGGGCCCTGGACAGGGAGTCAGAGCAGTAACAGGGTGTGTGTGTGTGTGTGTGTGTGTGTGTGTGTGTGTGTGTGTGCTGGGGGCGGGGCCGGGTGTCCTGGCCCCTGCGGAAAAAACAACTTTCCCCAGGCACTTGACCTCTGAAGCTGTGATCCAGACAGATCAGGAAGGCAGACCTGCAGGAATTGAGCAAACTCATTTTTTTGTCAACGTCTTAGAAGCAGCAAAATCCAAAGCAAGCTCCCTCCAGCCACTGCTCTCTTTCCGGCGACCGCCAAGCACCCACCAGCGGGCCACCATGGGTCTCAACCTCTCCCTTCCCTTTTGGTCATCAACCTGCCAAGATGGAGCTTCCGACATACCCTCCAGGGCCGACCAAGCTTACCAGCAACCCCGGGTACCCTGATCCCATGGTCATCTGGCCTGATGGTGGCCCTGGTCTCCTGTGAAGCTTCAGAAGTACTGCTGTCCTGTTTTCCCTCCTTCTCTGTCGCAGGGACTTCTTCCCCTGTCTTAAGTAGAGAGGGTTCCAGAGGATTCCATACCCAGGGGCCTACACACCATTACCACACTGGAGCCCAACTTCTCCAATGACAGCCCCTGCACAGGGTGCCCGCTGTGACTGCAGGATGCACACATGGGCATCTCTCTATCCCAGTGCTTTGGACAGTGCCAGGGCCTAGTAGGTACTGAGAAGAGTTGTTGAGTGACTCTGTGAAAGTCAGGGCTGAGAGCCTTCCAGGGAGAGAGACAGCAGTGGGTGCGTAGAGCAGGCAGAGGAAGGCTGTCAGTCCACATGTAAAGCAATCTGCAGGAGCACCTTCCAAGTATGGGCAACATCTGGGAGGGTGGGAGACGTTGGATTGCTTACTCTAGAGGACCAGAAGGAAGACATGAAGACCCTCCTGCCCCACAATAGCAATCTGTCGTTACTTACTTACTTCTAATGTGCTCCCTGAATGAGATTCACATAATCAGGAGGCAGAGCCGACCATCATGCACATGGTATGGCGGGTGGGCCCTAGATGGGTCACACGCACAACATTCCTCCTACGTCTCCAGCCCCTAGAAACCGGTCTGCCCTGTGTCTCAAGAATTCCACCTCTGCTTCCTGAACCGGAGGGCTGGATGCACACATGCCTTGGGGTCAAACCATGCCCTGCTACCTGGAGCCCGTGCAGGGCAGGTTCCCCCTCACCTCCTCCAAGAAGAGGGTGAAGAGGGTAACAGGTGCAGTTCTAGACTCCCAGGTGGAAATACAGTCAAGAAAATTCAGTTGTTGGTGACCACTGTGCAAACTCATGACATTCCAAGGGACATAAATCTCCAGCCAAGGAAATTGGCTTATCCCGGAGCAATCTGAATCTAAGGGATTCTTCAAGAAGGTTCCTTTAGGGATGTGCTTGGGCACATGCCTGGCCCTGCTAGTTAGAGCTTACTCAGCTTTATAAAGGCATGTACTAGGGGCCTGTTTGCTTCTTTTTATACAATTATAAACAACACCTTGCCTGAGTCTGGGTTTTGCTGCTACTACAAGTGGGAGAATTGTAAGCAAGGGAATTATTTGATGGACATGGCTGTGGAGGCTGAAGTCCTGGATGGAAGGGCTGCCTCTGGTGAGGGCCGTCTTGCTGGGTCACAATCTGGTGGGGGCTTCACACAGCAAGAGAACCTAGTTGCCAGCTAAGTACCCCAGCCCTGGCCTGAATCCATCCCAAGCACAGTCCTCCACACCTCGGCACCTCTGGGAGACCCGCCTCCCAACACCATCGTGAGCTTTAGCAGGAACGTTCGTTCCCAACATGTCTCTCACCCTTTCTGCCAGGATGAGGGCTCAGGACAAGGCACGCATAGTGCCTGTCTCTGTGACCTGACAGAGTCTCATGTCCCACAGACAGCCTCCAAGAGGAATGTGATCCACACGTTCCTGATTTTTGGAACCCCTGAATCCTTTCATGGTCTCTAATTCCTCCAAGTTGCCATCTCTTCCCTCCGTGAGCTTTGAGGGCAAAGCCTTTTCCTTAGTCCATTTTGGATGGTCCCCCAAGTCAAAGGGATGGACCTCTTCGACTCATAGGAATTCACTGATCTCTTGTTCCTTCAGATGCAACGTATTATGGTTCGGAGGCGATATGTCCCCCAAGAGCTCCTTTGTCAACGCAGGAAAGCTCAGAGGTGAAATGACTGTACTGTGAGAGCCATGACCTAAGCAGTCCATCCTAGTGTGAATGGGCTGACCAGGGTGGTCACTGCAGCAGGTGGACGTGGCTGGAGGAGTGGTGGCTGGAGGGTGGTGGCTGGGGGGTGCTCTGGAAGGCTGCATCTTCTGATGGCCCCTTCCCTCTCTCTCTCTGGCTGCTTCCTGACCCCACCCTGACAGGAGCAGCTTCCACCTCTGGGCCCTTCTCCCGCAACGTGCTGCCTCACCTCGGACCCAGAGCTGCAGGCTATGACCTTGAAGTCATGACCCCAAACAAACCTTTGCACCTTTCATGTGTTCTGTTAGGTATTTTGGTCACAGAAACAAAAAGTTAGAAAACAGGGGATCTGCATGGGCTGCACTGGGCGCAGAGGGGACACAGGTGGAGAAAGCCAGCTGGCCACCTCCTGACGTGTGCAAAGAGGGTTTTCGATTTTCGACAATCGGCTAACCTTAGTCAACTTCCCAGTTGCTACACGGATCATCGCAGGCCCCCGTCCTGAACTCCCAGCACAACCCAAGTCAGAAGCAAGAAGAGATAGGGGTCATGGCTCCCATCTTCCTTCACACTCACCCCAACCTTGGCATCTTCTCGGCTGCAGGACTGAGCCTGTCCAGCACCCAGGGCAGGCCTGGAGTGGCCAGGGGAGAATGCTCCTGGGAGCAGCCTTCAGCCCAAAGCAAACTTCTGGTGCAGGAGGACCTTCCTCAGGCAGGCAGCACCCAGGGTGCCCTGTGTGGTCTCCTGAAGTCCCTGGTGGTGCCGGCTGCACAACCCACTCCTCCCTGCCCACCCCTGGGTGGAGAGAAGCGAGCGCCTTAGGTCTGGCCATGGTCTGAAGGTGTGTGCCCACCTCACCCTAGCTGGCTGGCTTCAGCAGTGGGCCCCTGGGAGGTGACTGGGTCACTAGGGCCGCACCTGCCAAAGGTGCCCAGAGAGCTCTCCCCGCCACCTGAGGACACAGTGGGAAGAGACGGTATCATTCTGTGAACCAGGAAGCAGCCCTCTCCAGAAGGCTGGCGGAAGGCTTCTGGGTAATCTGCCGTAGCACTTCTGAATGAGCTGATGTGCTCCCTGAAGACAGGTGTCACCGCACTCAGAGTCCCCAGCGGAAACAGGCAGACAGTAGTCCGGAAGCCAGGAGCCTCCCAGGGCCAAGAACTCTCACGAGCTGCAGAAACTTGCACATGCCTGCACCTGTGTCCCAGGTCCTCCTAATCTTCAGCTGACACACCGAGCAGTGGCCCTAAAGCCATCTGCTGATGGCTGCAATAGGTGAAGTGTGGCATAAGGGACCAGCCGGGTGACTCAGCTGGTTGGTGATCAGCCTGGGATTCTCAGACACCACTCTTTTTCAGCCGGTTAATAGATAGGAAAAGTGGCAGATAATTTAAATAATGGCTCATTTAACACGACGGTTCCTAATTGCATTAGCGGCCCATCTGCTGGAGGCAGGCTGCAGGCCCGGCCCACGGCAGCCAGCGCCTTCCACCCGCCACACGGGCTGTTTGCCCACAGTCCCTACACGTGACAGTCGGCACTGACTTCCTTCATTGGGTTCTTTCAACACCCGGCTCCAGAAATGAGTCTCATTGACTTACGCACACTGAAGGAAGCAAAAGCTCATTTCCACACGCCATTTCTCCCCGATCTAAAATTAAGGTTGTGTTTTATCAAGGAGGGGAAAAGATCATTTTCAAGAGCCCCACTTAACATGAACAGCTGTCCCAGAACTGGGCTGCGAGAGGCTGACGCACTTGATTCCGGCTGGCAGTGCCAGCACGTGCAGGCTCGTGTGTGGCCTCCTGCTGCAGCAGGGCTCCTCCAGAAAAATACTCGCTGGGAGACACAGGGTCCCAGCTGCTCTGGGGAAAACCACAAGCCCCAAGTGGATGCAGAGAGGGACGCAGGCTCAGCTGTGGACTCTGAAACATGGTCACACTTGCCGCTGGGTGCCCAGCATGGGCAGGTGCAGACTGGCTGCAGAAGTTGAGGTTGAGTGCAGGGGCATTTAGGGTGCAGGAGATACCTCCGCCAAGAACCTCCAAGGTCACTCAAAGCCAAAACCAAACCCAGCTGAGAATCCTCTGGGAGCCCTGCTACCCTGACGTTGGGACCCTTCCCAGGTGAGAGGAGAATTAAGGAGCAGGGGAAGAAGACCCTCTGAGTTTGCAAACTTTTCAGACAATTCATCTTGGTCAATAAAAGTGTAAATGACAAATCACTAAGGTGGAGGGGGGGCAGTGTGGATTTTTATCCCAATCCTGAAGCTAATGCCCTTAAGTATGCTGGCAACATGTCCCTTCATGGGATCCATAAGATGACAGATTCAAGTTCATTTTCTAGCTCTGGTCCTGGGATATAGCCTGCCAACACTTGCTAAAGAAAGCAGGGTTGTGTGCAAAAACACTGGATTTTTGGTTATGCTAGCTGAATTCAAATCCAAGCTCAATCTGCAGTTGGCTGTGCAACCTTTGAGGTTTATACACCCTACCTGAGTCTCAGTGCTCTCCTGTCAGTTGGGTTAATGGTTGTTGCTCTGAGCAGCACCTGAAACCATATATGTACCATGTCCCTAGAAATCACCTGGCATATGAGGTTTCAATTACTCAAAGAAGGGCAGGTGAGGATGTCTTCCCAGATTGATCTCTTAAATATCTCATTGCTAAACCCAACCTGGGCCAGAGTATTGTCAGCCCTTCATTCTTGGACTCAGTGGGAAGGGGTGCGCACAGCACTGCGGACTGGGCACAGGACGTTCGGTGGTCCTGCCACCACCTGGTCCTCATGCAGGTGATGCTGGGATGGACGCATGACCTGGGGGAACAGCTGGGGGTGACCACAGCAGAGTTCCGTCCAGGAGGGTCCAACTGAAGGGCCACACAGACTGCCGTCTCGATGTCTGTTTTTGGCCCTGTCTTGGCCAGTGCCCACAGGATCCCCTGGTGCCCAAGCTCCTCTGATCCCTTTTCCTTTCCCTCAGCCCCCATTTCTGAGAGCCCGTGTGTCCTGACTACCCTGATTACAGTGCCTTCGTGGAAGCCACTCCTCCCCACTACTTCCTGGGTGACCCTGGCAGCTTCCACAAAGATGAAGATGAATGCATGGGTGGATGAAGGGGTAGGTGGATGGATGGGTGGGTGGATAGATGGGTGGATGGATGGGTAGGTGGATGGATGAGTGGGTGGATAGATGGGTGGGTGGATGGATGGGTAGGTGGATGGATGAGTGGGTGGATAGATGGGTGGGTGGATGGATGGGTAGGTAGATGGATGGGTGGGTGGATGGACGGATGAGTGAGTGGGTAGATGGATGGATGGATGGATGGATGAGTGAGTGGGTAGATGGATGGATGGATGAATGAGTGGGTGGATAGATGGGTGGGTGGATGGGTAGGTGGATGGATGGGTGGGTGGATAGATGGGTGGATGGATGGGTAGGTGGATGGATGGGTGGGTGGATGGATGGCTGAGTGGGTGGATGGATGGATGGATGGCTGAGTGGGTGGATGGATGGATGGATGGGTGGGTGGATGGATAGATGGGTGGATAGATGGATGGATGGGTGGGTGGATGGATGGATGGATAGAAGGGTGGGTGGATGGATGGATGGATGAGTGGGTGGATGGGTGGGTGAATGAATGGATGGGTAGATGGGTGGATGAATGAATGGATGGGTGGATGAATGAATGGTTGGGTGGATGAGTGGATGAATGAATGGATGGGTGGATGGGTGGATGGGTAGATGAATGATGGATGGATGGGTGGATGGGTGGATGGGTAGATGAATGAATGGATGAGTGGATGGGTAGATGAATGAATGGATGGGTGGATGGGTGGATGGGTGGAGGAATGTGAGGATATCAACATCACTGAACCCATTTTGCCCAGGACACTCAGGTCCAGGTAGTTGGAACTCTCTGGCCTGGGGTTTCTCAGGGCAGATGCCCTCCTGGGTTTGGTTCTGGGCCTCACAACAACAGCTTCTTCTTGCGTGGCACGTGCAGCAGCCCTTTCTCCCCTTTGGTTGCCACCGCAGCGTGTGAACTAGGCAGAGGATGAAGTGGAGGAAGTGTGAGTGGAGCAAAGCCCCGTCCTTTCCTCCCTCTGGCACCGGTGCCCCCACTGTGGCCTTGCCGCCTCCCATGCCGCTCACCCTCCTCCACTGTGGCCATAGCAGTGCCCAGCGCCGAAGCTCTCCTCTGGGAGTGGGGAGTGATGCCTAATGCTGTGGATGATGAAGACATCCCCCACAGACTATGGGGACAGCCGCACAACTCTTTGTTCATACGAAAAGCCACCAGGCTGTGCACTTCAGTGAATTCCAAGTGATACGTGAACTTTATCTCAAGCTTTAAAATAAATTTTAAAAACAAAAATTAGGGCTGGGACTGTAGCTCAGTGGTTAAGCACTTGCATGGCACATGTGAGGCGCTGGGTTCGATCCTCAGCACCACATAAAAATAAATAAATAAAATAAAGATATTGTGTTCATCTACAACTAAAAATATTTAAAGGAAAAAAGTAAATTACACACACACAAAACCCAGAAACCTCCTTATTGTCTCTGCTGAACGAGGGGCACCCGGGTGGCCTGTGATGCCTTCCCTCCCGGGAGCGCAGAAATTTCCCACTCTCCCAAGGAGGCAAGAGTCTTCGAGTCACTAGGGATTTAAATACCTCTCCACCCCTGAGAAATCGCGAGAGATGCACCCTGCATGTGCCACCCAGTTCCTCCAAGAGTGGGTAGACACACCGAGGAGTCGGGAGAAAGAGAAAGCAAGCCCTAAGCCACCCCCCTTAAAAGCTGTGGCTTCTTCTGGGCACACTGGCACACACCTGTAATTCCAGCAGCTAGGGAGGCTGAGACAGGAGGCTCACAAGTTCAAAGCCAGACTTAGCAACTTAGAGAGGCCTTAAGCAACTCAGCAAGACTCTGTCTCTAAATAAAATATAAAAAAATGGACTGGGGATGTGGCTTAGTTATTAAGCACCTCTGGTTCAATCCCTGATACTAAAACCCAAAACAAAACACACACCTGTGCTTCCCAGGCGTGTCTCCTCCTTCTGGGTGATGTGCCTCGGGTTGCTTCACTGATATCCCCAGGCCCCCTCATCCACACAGGCTGCGGAGAATGAGGCTGACAGCCATGTGCAAGTCCTCCTCAGCACCAGACCAGCCCCCCCGGTGTCCCAGGGTCGGGACTGTGGTGCCAGGCTGCCAGGCCAGTGACCAGCAGAGCAGGGGTAGAACCAGACACAGGGGCCCTCTCACCTTCTCACCAGAGCCCACAGAACCATCTGCACAACTGAGGAGCTGTCCCACCTGGGGAGTGTCCCACCTGGGGAGTGTCCCACCTGGGGAGTGTCCCACCTGAGTGGGTGTCCCACCTGAGGAGCTGTCCCACCTGGGGAGTGTCCCACCTGAGGAGCTGTCCCACCTGGGGAGCTGTCCCACCTGAGCAGCTGTCCCACCTGAGCAGCTGTCCCACCTGGGGAGTGTCCCACCTGGGGAGTGTCCCACCTGGGAAGCATCCCACCTGGGGAGCTGTCCCACCTGGAAGCTGCCTCTTGTTTTGAGTTTCCACAGGTGAGAGCCCCAGGTCAGGAGGAGCAGGATCTTACTGCATGACAAGGGGGCTGGAGACGTCCACTGCTTGGACAGCATGCTCAGGGGAGACCAGGCAGCAGCGGGTGGAGGGGAAGAGAACAAGCAGCGTTCTCTCCATGCAGGACGCCAGGCTCCTGCAGACCCGCTGGGCTGTGGAGTTTCCTGAAGCCTCTGAGCTTCCAGTCTGCCTCCGGGCAGGATGTGGGCCCACTGATTACAGTCACGTGCAAGTGTCACAGGCTGGACTTCATTCATTTATTCCAGAAAGACAAGGCTCCTTTTCCCAAGCAAAGGACAGGCCCCACTAGACCATGTCAGATAAAGCAGGCATTGAGAAGAAGCCTGGTCCCCATGGCTGGGCAGTGACGGAAGGACATGGAAGCCTTTCTACCAGCCTCCTCCCACCCAGGGACAGCTGAAGCCCTGGGTCCCTGAGAGCCTGTCCTGCGTTTTCAGGGCTTGGGGGACCTAGTGTGCACCTAAGACACAGCTCTGCCTGCACAACCCCCAGGGCCCCCAGATTCCCCTCAGGCGTAAGTCTAAGTCTTCACTCCCCCCAAATCTCTGGAGCGTCACTAAATGTGCCCTTTGTCAAGACCTGGAAACTGGTTGAGAAGCCACATCAGACCTGAACTTTCAGTAAAAGGACATGGTCAACTTCACCCTGGTTCCTAACCTTCCAATGTTGCTAATGTTTTTAGTGAGAGTCAAGAGAGAGAGAGAGAGAGAGAGAGAGAGAGAGAGAGAGAGAGAGAGAGAGAGAGAGAAAGAGAGAGAGAGAGGTGTGGGGGGAGGGGGAGAGGGAGAGGGAGAGGGAAAGGGGGGGAGGGAAAGGGGGCAAGGGAGAGAGAGAGGGGCAAGGGGAGGGGGAGGGGAGGGAGAGAAAGCACACTTACCTGCTGGGGCAACAGGAGAGACCTCAGGTCACTGTTGTGCACTGGTCACTCGCCCCTATTCTAAGTATTAGGTGTCCTTTATTACTTTTTTAAATTGCTGTAAAATACGCACCACAAAAGTTACCATCTTAACCACTTTAAATGCACAGTTCAGCGTCCTTCAGCCATTTGGTGTGTAGCGGCCACCTCACCTGCAGAGCTCTTCTGACCTAGCGGAGCTGAAGCTCTGCACTAGGGCCTGCCCCACCCCACCTCCCAGCAACTGTCCTTCAGTCGACTACTCGAGGGACCTTGTGTAAGTGGAGTCGTGCAGGAGTGGACCCTGGCTGGTTCTGTCACGGGCACCGTGCTTCCAGGGCTCACCCAGGTGGTAGCCTGTGAGGGATTTCCCTCTTGAGGTTCAATTCCACTGCATGTTGCTATGGCCTGGGTGTCTCTGTCCCCTTAGAGGTTGGAATCCTCACCCCTAAACTGATGGTATAAAGAAGTGGGCCACAAATAATGGGATGATTGGCTTTATAAAAAGACCCAAAGAGCTCTCGTGAGGTGCAACAAGAAGTCTGCAGCCTACACCCCTGGGAAAGTGCTCTCTGAGACCGGACCACACTCGCATCTCGACCTTGGACTTGCAGACTCCAGAAGAGTGAGAAATGCATTCATACTGTGTATAAACCACACAGTCTAACAGCTGTTACAGCAGCTGAACTAAGACATATACACATCTTGTTACTCAATTGTCGGTGAGTGGACACTTGGGCTGCGCCCACCTATCTGCTATTGTGAAGTATGATGTGAACGTGAGTGTGCAAATAGCTGTTTGAGACTAGACTCTCCTTTTGATTCTTTAAGGGAAATTCGTTTTTCAATGAATACTTAGCAGCCGCCAGGTGCCAGGTCACAGGGATGAAGGGAATTTGCTTCTTCCTGGCTTCCATGCCTCCCTTTTCATGACAGGTGCCCATCCCTGTTGCTCTGACTGTGGGACAGTGGGGGACGAAGCACAGTTCACACACTGTCTATCCACGATTGGGGAGTTGAACTTCTAAGCTCTCTCCTCGGCCACTCGACCCCGTGAAACAGTTAACAATCTGTGTTCATGAAGGTATTCTCCAGGCACGTCACCAATCTGAATACAATGTAAAACACAAAAGTGGCAGCGGGTAAATGGAGAGGTGGGCTGCCAATCAACCATCCATTATTCTGAATTATGCACAAAGATGAGTGGATAATGACCTCGCTGTATTTAAAAATGGCCTGCTGAATGGCCTTGCGAGGAGAGCCCTGGGAGTTGATTTTATCTATGAAAATACATTCTCAACTACTGACTGTGATTAAGGGTGCTGAAAACAGGAGATGGATGTAAGCTCTCAGGGTCACAGAGGCAGGGGCACCGCTTAGCAGCGCGGGGATTACACAAAGCGCTAATGGCCATGGCTGTAACCCAGGGCCACCAGCGTTCACCCCCACATGGACGCCGGGACCCGCCTTTCAGGGAAACCTTAAGATCTGAAACGTTATCTCCCATTGGACACGCTCCTCACCCCTCTGCTCAGCCCCACCCGGAACCTGTCACACAGAAAGGCTTCAGTCTGTCCCCTTCTCTAATTCCAGACCAGCCACTTAAGAAGCAGGCTATTTCTAAGCAGTTCATAAGAGGCTTTGATGTTTTTTTCTTGTTAAATCCACGAGAAAAAAAAAAAAAAGTATTTTAATGGGCATATGGCAATCAAAGACACCACTCTCTGCCAGGAAGATCTGTTAAAGGCCTTCCCAGTAAATTCTTTTCAGGAAAAACATTAAGTCTCTGCGCACTTTTGCATTTTTACAATGTCCGATACTTTGAAAGGACGCAGACCTTGGAGAGAATGAAAGAAACAGCCCTCTTTTGTGTCTCAGCCAGTGCAACACAGATGTTTTCCTAACCACAGTAAAAAACAGTCACATGGAGATCTTCCAGAACATTCTAGAAACAGAAGAAACCCAGAAATCTCCACAGACCCCCAAACACAGGTGAGAACCCTGTGTGGCAAGTGTCATGTGTCTGACGGGCAGCGGTACCACAGATCCTGCCCCTCTCCTTGGGCCTGGGCACCCTTGCCCACTAGCACAGCAGACCCCCAATTCTGCCTTCTCTGCAGCGGCGATGGTCCCTCCTCTGCCAGGATCATGCCCACCCACTTGCAGAGAGCATGTTATATCCCCTTAGGAAGGGATCAGGGCAAACTCCACCCACACGTGTCTTCCACTGTAGAAAAACCCCTGGACACAGCCCACAGGGCTCCCAGCTACCAAATCCTCTGTCCACCACCCGACAAAAATGGCTCTTCTCTCCCTCACGTGCCAAAGCTTACCGCCAAGCCCCCTCTCCCTGGTCATCATGGTTGGTTCATGACCCGCTTCCCTGGCTTCCCTCAGCTCCCAGGAACCCACACATCCTGGCTCTGCTCCAGCCTCCTGGCTGCACCTTCCCGGGACCCTCCTCCCCACCTCCTCTAAGGTGCAGGAGCCCAGGCCCATCCCCGGCCTCCCCTCCTCTCCACCTAGGCCTGTGCACACGGCGTGCACCTGCTGTCCTGGCTCGAATGCCACCTCTGCACATGGGCTCTCAAGCTGGTGTCTGTCTGGGGCCGCTCGTTTGAATACCCAGCTGCTCCTGGACAGCTGGTCTGAGTGTTAGGGAAGGCATTTCCAAAACCACAGCCTACCCCTCAACCATGAGACTCTTCCCAACAGGAAACCCACTCCCCTTTCCCGGACCTTCTCGCCCAGGATCTACCTACAGGGCTTCCCTCTCCTGGGTCTCCTTGGGGTCTGGGAGGTGAGTGCACGTCTGGCTCAGGGCCTTCTCAGTGGGTGCCCCTTCCCACTCATCTCCCGTCCTCCTCTCTGCCCCGGGGCTTCTCATTCCAGAGGCCGTCTCTGGCCTTCTGCACAAATTAGCCACCCTCCCCTGCTCCTGTACTCTGCCCCGCCTGACGGTTTCCTCACAGCCCCTGTCCCTGTCCCTACTGTATGTTTACGATATGCCACTCTAACATGCAAGCTCTGCGCGGGCAAGGACTCCTGGCACTGCCCATTGCTGTGTGCTCCCTGTCCAGAGCAGGCCAGGTGAAGGCCAAGGGCACATCGGACTCTGTTGAAGGCTGTCGTCACGGGCAGACAGAGCTACGGCCTTACGAATCAACAACTAGACTAGGAGTTATCCTGAACATGGTAATTAAAGACTTGACAGGAGACCGGGGTCGTCATCTTGTCCTGACTGATAACTGGAATCACCCAGGAACTTAGGGAACATGTAGAAAAGCATGGAATCCCCAACCCAGGGGGCGCGGTCTGGAATCCAGAATCTGTTCCTCAACGAGGTTCGGGGTGACTGATGACCAGCAGGTGTGGGCACGACTGACGAGCCCAGGAGGGCCGCTCTGCTGTCACTGTCACCGACAGGTGACCACATTTGTCCTCAGTCCTGGGTCACGGGGCCGTACTCACGTATGCCCTAGCATGTTACAGCCTCTTTCACGACACCTTCCTGTTCACTGTAAGTCAACAGTATGTAATGAGGACCTACTAGAAGCAGGGCGATGCTCTTCCTGGGGACAGATCCCTCACCAGAGGGACTTGGAGCCTGTCCTCACTGAACTTCCACCTGGCCAAACACCTGACTGCTCCCAGTGGTTCCCTCTCCCACCTGGCAGCCTACTGGACAGTGTCCTGTGTGGGGAGCCGTTCTCACACGTGACTGGGCGACTCCCGGTTGGGGTCTGAGGCGCTCTGGCTAACTGTGTGGGAACTTTCCCGGCCCTCTCCTGATGAGAGAACCCTTCCGTGTGGGGGTGTGACTGACCACTGACCCCGGGGGCCCAATCACTGACCCTGACCTTGGAGTGCAGCCCCCCTCAACCTTCGTTGGATGGGATTCTCCCCTGAATTTCTTGTTCCCCAACAAAAGGCTACTCCCTGGCGTGCTCACTCTCTCTCCTGCTAGCCCTGAGTAATCCTTGCTGCCCTGCCGGGCGGTTAGAGGTGGGAACCAGAGAGGGGAGCCGTCCTGGACCTGGCAATAGAAATAAGGTAACTGAGTCTGTGTGTTTTATTTCGATCTCTGCTAGCTAACTTTTATGCCAAGAACCTCATTAATGAAACCAGTGCGATGGCCGCATGGTGGAGTCCTGCCCAGAGTCCACAGCATCCCATCTGGTGGAGGGGCAGGCTGTGAATACCCTGGAGCGCTCCCCATGTTGGGCATGGTGACACTCCTACCCTGCCGCCACCTCAGCACTGCCTCGAGGTCCCATTTGAAGTCAGTGTCCTTCAACACCCCACCCACCAAGCATCTACCTACAGCCACATGCTGTAGGCCTCAGGCAACGAGGGACTCATAGGTGACAGGGGTCCCCTAAGATTATTCATGGAGCTGAGAAGTCCCATCCCAAGACATCAAGTCGCTGGGTGCAAGGCCTCGCATGCTGTGTGGAGCTGGTGTGGACAAGCCGTGCACAGGGTCATGCACATTCCGTGCCATTGATAATGATATATATTAGCTGTTACCAGTTTACTTATTAATAGGCTCTACTTCCATCATTATTGAGCATGACTCTTCCACTTGTAACAGAAAAGTTCACCATAAGACAGTGTGCAGGCAGCAGCCACACCCACCTCGTGTTTGCAGACTTGCTGGATTGTACCAAGGGCCACTGGAGCGACTGACCTATGCCATCTGCTGCATAGGTGGACTCCAGGACAGTCCCTCAGTGATGGAATTGCCTAACTAAGCCTTGCTCAGAACTCATCCCTGAGTGACACTCGAGTGCACGGTTCCTGTGCACGTCTACTCAGTGTGATCCACACTACGACACACTCAACAAAATCTGTCACCGTCCTGGCTGGTCACTTAGCATGAAGACCTTTGAAATAATTCATAGTGAAAATCGCATCACGCATTTTAAAATGTCCTAAAACATTAAAAATTATTTAAAAGCTGACCCCAGACAAAGAGGAGATTTGCACGTAGAGATTTCTCAGTGCTCCCCACCCCCTGCCCCAACCAACCCAGCACCTCCACTGGTCAGCCTTCAACAGGGTCTTAAAACGACTATATTTTAGTTTTAATCATTGTCAATGATCCTAAAAAATGCTGGGTTTACTAGTTTGAAAAATATTGATTACTGTTTAAAATGACCAGAATTAACTCAAATTTTATCTCCTCCACTGCAGAATAGATCTTTGGAAAAGGGCATTAAGTGCAGAGTTTGAAATAACGTTTCACCGCACAGTTTCCTGAACTCTGATTTATACGGGCAGCGTCCTGAGTCTTGCGGAGGGCAGACAGCTCCCGTGAGCCTGCCTTGCTCTCCATCCACCGCCCAGCTCCCGGGCGAATTGGAGGCTTGAGCTGGCCTCTACACCTTAAATCTTCTCTCCCCAAGGAGGCTGCCAGGTTTGCAGATCAATGACCTGCCAGGCGGAGAGGCAGGTAAGAGTCACAGCAGAAAGCCCCAGCCTTTAAGTGCTGGATTTTGTACCAAACACTACAGTCCTCTTTGTTTTAAGTGTTCAGAAGTGTGGACAGCTCTGGGATAACTGGCTTTAAGCAATGTCATAATTTTCTGATTCACCTGAATGTCACGATTTTTCCCCTAAGTGGAGGTATCTTGATTTGTGAAAAACAAATTGACTTAACCCTCTTGTTCCCCTTAAAATTGGCTCTGGGGTGGCAAGAGCTGGATTGCTCAGTGAATTCCTATGATGTTAACATGCAGTTGTTGGAGAACCAGATTCATAGGACACATTTTCTTATGAATCCAGAAAATAAAGCCAGGTGGGACTCACTGTACGGGACCGGGTGTGCACCCCATCTGTCTCGTCCTTCCTGCCAAAAAGTTGGAATAAAAAGACTGCGGGACCTAGTCACCCAGCATGGACAGACCCGGTGTGAGGATGTACGTATGATGACCACGGCAGCTGCAGGGGGAAAGCGGCATCCCTGGACCTGGACAGCGGCTGGGGAGAGTGAGGGGAGTCAGCTCCAGCCGCACAGACCAGATGGCTTAAACAACAGAAGTTCTATGCTTTCCAGTTCTAGGGCTGAGAGTCCAACACCAAGGCAGGGGCAGGTGGCCTTTCCCTGTGGCTCGCGGAAGGCCGTCTTCTGGCTGCCTATCGACACGGCTGTCCCCTGTGTGCATGAGCCCCGTGTCTCTCAGTGCATTCTAGTTTCCTCTTATGCGAACACAAGACAGACCGCAGTGGAGCCCACCCCCTGAGGACCTCATTTTGCCTCAGTCACCTCTGTAAAGACTCCACTGTGTCCAAACAGTCACTCCCGCGGCACTGGGGGTTAGGACTTCAACTTGGGAAATTAGGAGACACAATTCAAGCATGATGGGGTGAGGGGTGGGGGCTGACCTGGTGCAGGGATGAGGCCCGAGACCTGGCAGCCCACGTGGTTTCAATCACTCCAAGACCCCAGGGGCACGCACACTCTGACATCCAACCCAGAGAGAAAAGAGGCGATGAAGAGTGTGGATTCCAGTTTCTTTGACTTCTTGCTGCCTGAAGTGTCTAGAAACCAACAGAGGCAAACTGAGGCCTGGGCTTAAGGATCCATAGGCCTGGACAGACTCATCCCCGTAGCAGGGCCCACCAGCTGTGTTATTCAGAGCCCCACAGGGACAGGAGCTCCCAAGTTACTCAGGAGGCCTTCAGGAAGGGGCCATTCATGCAGGTGTGGCTGGGGCAGTGGTGGGGACCATCCCGTCACCTCCAGAGGGGTAGGGCAGAACAAATGGCCTTGGACTCGCTGGGCCAGGAGAGAACTGGCAGGAGTCTGGAGGGACTTCCATCAGAGGCTGGGGTCACGAAGGGACATGCAGGCTGCCAAAGTGGGGAGGGCAGGGGAGTAGGCTCTACATCACCTTTTCTCTGGCCCCAGTGGAACCAATCAGAGACCAGAAGAGAGACCCTGGCCACACTGTGAAATCTGGCAGCTTCGCATGCTACCCAGAGGTCCTGGCTGGGGCCCGCCCACCTTTCCAAATCTTGGCTCTGCTCCCACGGACTGTGCCACCTCAGCAATGTAACCCAGGGGTGCCCCAGTTTCCCCACCTGTGAGATGGAGACGAAGACTTGCTAACTCTCATCCCCCCAACGCCCACCAGTAGGTAGCCCCAGAGAATCCATCAGAAGATAATACCTTTCTCCAGTTTGTGGGTTAATAAACAAATAAATAAATAAATAACCTGAAATTGTTTGGAAGACTTTTACATAGTTAGACGTTATGTTTCCATGTTAAGGATTTAAGGTGTTTTTTCAGGCAGCAAACAGACACTGCCGTTGGTATAAGTGGAGTCACAGCGACGTTCACAGATCCGCTGGGGACTTGCAGGGGGTGGCCTCGCTGTGCTCAACACCCTTGTGCGCTCTCACCACTGCTTCTCTCTCCACTGCCCACCAAGGAGCGGCGCTGCTGGCCCTTCGTCACCACAGTAACACTCAGAAAACCTGGAGCTGACTTTCTGGGAACTGAGAGCCTGTAACTCACCTTCAGAGATCGTATTTTAAAAAACAAACCAGATCGATGACATGCTGAAGGCTGGAATGGAAGCCAGGGACAGGCTACACCAAAGGCACCCAGGGGACAGCAGCTTGGCTCGCTGAGTGCAGAACAGAAGAGTCCCCTGGACCCCAGACCTGCCCAGTGTGCAACAGCCGCTAGTGACCTGGCTCCCAGCAGGTGGGCCTCCGGAAGCCATGGGTGTCCACTACGACTTAGTAAAGCCTCGTTCCTGATGATCTTGGGTAAAAACAGATGCAGACATATATGTTCCTTCTGCACCCCAGTGGCTCATTGGGTGCTCCCTGGGATATGTCCACCCCAAGTTTGGGGACCTCTGTCCTAGGAATTCCCCTTCCTTGATCAAAGCTCCTACTTGTGCCATAGGGCACGTTCCTGGATGAATGGCAGGACAGTACCCTCTTCCCCCACCTCTCTCTTCCCTTGTAGTGTATAGAGTCCTCGTTCCTTCCCAGGGTGCTCTGTGGTGTCAGTGAACTGGTTAGCTCACTCAGTTCCCTCTTGTTAAACATGTGGACTGTTCCCATCTCTTCTGTTACCTGTAGTAATGGGGGAAAACCTTGCAAACTGCTTTTAGTATCCTTTCTGCTTTAACTTTCGTATAAACTTAAAGAAGTAGATTTCTAAGTCAAAGGACAAATGCATACATACTTCTACACATTTCTGTCCATGGGTATGCATGATAGGGCATTTCAACAAAACTCTCTTGCCATATAACTGTCTTCGAACATGCTCTGTAAATCACTCTTCTCCACCCTTGAATGAAATCTTTGGCGAATACTCTGTTGTCACAATAGCTTTGTGAAAATATATTTATTTTTAGGCATTGCAAGTCCAGTCCTAACTACTTCCAAAACTTCCTTTTGACATCGTCTTAGTGCATTTTGTGTTGTTTTAACTGAATACCTGAGGCTGGATAACATGCAAAGAAAAGAGGTTTATTTGGCTCACGATTCTGGGAGCTGAGAAGTCCAAACACAAGGGGCCAGAATCTTGTGCAGGAACAGGGTGGAGGGGAGGAAAGGGAGCCAGCTGCAGGCAGAAGAGGCATGTGCTCAAGCCAGGAAGCAAGAGCCTCGGCAGGGCCAGGCTTGCTTTTTCGTAGTCCACTCACTCCACAGGCACTGATCCACTGCGGGGAGATCAAACTCACTGTGGGCCTACATCAATTCCTTCACCAGGGTGGTCCAGACCCCACCATCTGCTGCTAGGTTCCCCTCTTTTGAGACCATTATGATGGGGACCAAGCTTCCAGCTCAGAGTTTCTGGGGTACCCAAACCACAGCAGGAATCCAAGGTGACGGGCCTGATTCAGGCTCCAGGTCTGCAGTAGGGAGGGGTTAGGTGGCTGTGTCACTGCTTCCCCACCTGCCTCCCACGGGGCCCCGGGCCTCCAGCACAGGCACCGGAACGGGGAGGTGCAGGCTCAGCACTCCCACAAGTGCCTTGCATGGTGTGACACTGGGTGAGGCTGGTGTCATGACCCGAGCACCCTAGGACATTCAGTGGGTGCTTCTGAGCCACGCCTGGCCCGACACTTCTCCCTGCAGCTTCCTGGTGTGGACAAGGCCTGCTGGGCTGAGTGGCCACCTCCCTCCCTACTCACTGGCACCTGCCAGTCAACCGAGCCAACAAGCACTTTCTGTGTAAGCCCAGGTGGAAACGCCTGGGGGTCCCCTCTGCTGCTGCTGGGTGACAGCGGCTGCTATGGTCGTGTCCCCAGAAGAGCAGGTGTTGGAAACCTGACCCTCAAAGCCACATGCTGAGGGTCTTCAGAGGTGGGTCTTGGGGATCATGAGGTAGGGCCCCCACGATGGCATCAGAGGCTTTATAAGAAGAGGGAGAGGCGGAGCTGGCATGCCTGCCTATCTCCCATGTGACACCTGGGTGCTGACACGAGGTTCTCGGACCTCCCAGCCTCCAGAAACAAATTAAATAACCCGTATTCTTTACAAATCACCCAGACGGTGGTGTTCTGTTACAGTTGATGGTCCCACTGAGCCGTGAATTGGAAAGACCAGGACATAACCTCAGACAATATGAAAGCAAAGGAGCACAGCTGTGTCCTAATAAAACTTTATTTACACAGACAGGCAGTGGCCATATTCAGTCCTGGTCTTATTCTCCCCACCTCCCGTCTGTCCCTTACAAGCTCCCTGGGTGTTCTTCTCATGTGAGGTCCCTTTAGTGATGACCAAAGTCTAGATCCTTCTAACAGGATCCACACTTTCCCCACGGGAAATAATGCCTTACGAAGAAAGACTATAGCAGCAAGTTTTGAGATGTGTCCTTCTGTACTCGGGGAATTTTGAGGACAGAAAAGAATAGCACATTTCCTATTTGTTAGTTTTCCCCCAGAGTTATGAGGGTGCATCAACTGGAATTTTTTTTGGCTAAAAATAAACAAACAAAAAAAAATGTAGATTGAGTGACTAGAACATGCAGGGATTTATTTTTCTCCCAGAGACGCTGGTGTTAGATCAGCATCTCAGAGGCTGGCATCTCGACTGTCCTCCTGACCTCTCCCTTAAGGCCAGATGTGGCTGTTCCTGACAGAAGCCTGTGTTTTCACTAAAGGCAGAGAGTGGGAGGAGCATCACCTGGCATCCCTGCCCTGGAACAGGAAAGCCAGCTTCCCTAAGTCCCCAGGAGAGCGCCACTCAGGCCCACAGCCCACAGCCACTGTAAAACGTCTCAGGTCTGCAAGAAAAGCTGGGAAGGTGTTTCTGTCAAGTCACCCACTGACAAGGCAAGGTCACGTGCGATGAGCATCGAGGCCCTGTCCACACACAGCCCTGGATCCCAGCCTCTCAACGCCTCTCTTTCCAACGTGAAGGGCCAGCCAGTAACCAGGACATGACGGGGAAAGTCTCTGTGAGTTAGAAACCGTGGCAGGTGCAGAGAAGTGGCACTCAGAAGAGGCAGATGAGAGGCAGGCAGCAGGAAGAAAGGTCACACAAAATCATCATTCGTTTCCTCGGACACAGAGAAGATGAGCAACTCTGAGCTGTGAGATGGACAAAAAGGGGCTCTCAGGGAATAAGAAAGTGCTCTTGAAAACTCAAACCACGGCGGCTGAAATGAGAGAGCAGAACCCAAGAGACAGGGACGAGAGTGGGAGAGGGAGGCGAGAAGGCCCGGCGTCCACAGGAGGCCGACAGGAGAGGACAGGGAGCTCCAGGCTCTGCACCAAGCTTCCTGCATTTCTACACTGCAAAGACTCCCCGAGCGCCCAGCACGGAAGACAAAACAGAAGAAAAACCCAGGCTCAGACAGTGGAGAACGTTCCCAGCGCCAGGTCCAAGAACGTCTCAGATGTTCCCAGAGGGCCAGGGGCCAGTTGAGACCATGGGAGAAGAGCTTCCACACGGAGGAGATGCTGCATCAGAGAACCAGGACTGCTGGGCTCCTGGGGCCCAGTGGCTCCCCCAGGGGGTGGGGACCTGAGCTGGTGACAGACCTGAGGGATGGCAGGACGTGGGTCACTGGCTGTGCCACGCCCCTGCACCCACGAGGAGCCCCCACAAAGCTGGGTTGGAGCATGAGGCTTGACCTGGAGGTCCTGGAAGTCCTGCAGTGATGCTGAGGGCTTCCACTCCTGACCCCCAACCCAGGACAGCGAGTGTGTGTCTGCAGAGTCAGAGACAAGCAGCCCCGTGAGGCACCAGCTCAGGGGAGGAGCCCAGCACATCGCCAGACTCCACAAGCACAGAAGCCTCTCCTAGGGACACAGGAGCAAGGAGGTGGACGACAGAAGATGCATGTGCCCAAATGCTCGTGTATCTACTAATCAAAGGAGGGCGACAAGGACGGCAAATGCTTGTAAAATCCGTGCATGCGGCCAGTGTCACTGAACGATGGGGATATACTGAGCAGTGCATCGTCAGTCGATTGCATCATTACGGGGACGTCAGGGAGCACCTGCACAGACCTAGACAACAGCCCATGGCACACCTGGGCTAAGTGGCCCAGCCGTTTCTCTACTGAGCACAGAGGCCACTGTGGCACCATGGGAGGTAGGTATGAATCTAAACAGGGACTCAGCAAAGACAGTAACACAGTATTAGAGATAAGAAATGGTACACCAGTGTAGGGCTGTTACCTGAACGGAGCCTGCGGGGCTGCGGGGCTGTGGGGAGGTCCTCGGTGAGCCGTGAGGCGCGGCAGGGCCGGTACGCCACCGCAGACTGCTACCACTGAACACGCGAGCTACACCCAGGAACAGGGTAAAGGGATCCTTCCCTCCGCATCCACTCCAGCATTTATTATTAGTTGTGTTCTTGATGGCGGCCATTCTAGCTGGAGTGAGATGGGATCTCAGTGTAGTTTTGATTTGCATTTCTCTAATTACTAATGAAGTTGAACATTTTTTCATGCATTTGTTAGCATTTGATTGCTTCTTTTGAGAAGTGTCTGTTTAATTCACTTGCCTATCTATTAATTGGCTTATTTAATTTCTTGCTGTAAAGTTTTTTTGAGCTCTTTGTATATTCTTGATATTAATCCTGTTTCAGAAGAGTAGCTCCCATTCGGTAGGTGCTCTCTTCACATTCCTCATTCTTTCCTACGTTATGCAGAAGCTTGTTAACGTGAAGGCATCCCATTTATTGGCTCTTGGTATTATTTCCTGAGCTTTAGGGTCCTATTGAGAAAGTCACGCCTGTGTCTAGGAGGTGCGTGGTTTGTGGTCTAATTCCGAGGCTGTGAGCTGACTTTTGTGCAGGGTTAGAAGTAAGCGTCCAGTTTCGTTCTTCTAGATGTGAGTAACCAGTTTTCCCAGCACCATTTGCTAAACAGGCTGTCTCTTCTCCACTGTATCCTTTGGCACCTTTTCAAGGATCAGATGACTGTGCTTGTGTGGGTTGTGCTACACTTTTATACGACTGGCGGTGCAATAGGTTTGTTTCTACTAGCACCACTGTGAACGCTGAGTAACACGTTGCTGTGTCACACAGAGTGCTGACAATGTCACCAGGCGACAGGAATCCTTCAGCCCCATTCTCACTCTACAGGACAAGCATTGTATGCAGACGGCCATTGATCACGCTGTCATTCTGTGGAGCGAGACTGTACTTAAGAACCCATGTTACCGAGAGTACAATAAAACCAGGGCATAGTGAATTCTCATGTGCAAAATGCTCTGGGGCCATCCTTTGGTATGTGTGGATCACAGGATGCTCACGGATCTGGGACTTGCCACCTGTTTGTGAACACGCAGCTGTTCCAGAGGTTTTGAAAGTCCTTATGGTCCCAACACTCAATTTTCAAAAGCGATTTTGTGGTTGTTTTAACCTCAAGCACGTCTCCCTTTGCCCCACCCCCGTCTCTTGCTTGGTACCATACACGTCTTGAAGAAGCCCAACGCATGACACAGCCCTGAGAGGCGCGCTTCCCAAGAGGCGCTCCGGGTTAGAGACTGAATCCCGCAAGCAGGTCGTGATTTTGAAGGACAGTTTTAAGACTACTTCATGAAATAGGGCTGCAGTGATGCTCCTGAGTCACTTAGCAGTGGACAGCAACTGCTGTTTCCATTCCTCAAATGTGGGCCTCGCCTGCACCAGCCATGCAGGCACCGGGAACCCAACATGCCTGTGTGCCGTGCCCTGCAGAAGCACCATGCTGAAGGGTTAAGCCTCCTCCTCACACCCGTGGCCTCCCAGCCTGTGACAGGAGGGGGTGACAGTGCCCCACAGCTATCTCCTCAGCAGAGCCCCTCAGCAGAGCCTAGCTGAATTGATCTCTCAGAAACCCCTAGGGATGAGCAAGCAAGACTGAGGTTCCTTCGGGACACAGACCCGGAATGTGAGTGCCTAGCCCTGTTCCGTTTTGTGTTGTTCTGCATGTCTCCCCAGCTTTGTTTCCCGGCTCTTGCCTTTTGCTGAGCTAAGATCTGGGAAGCCCGTACCATGCGGCATACCACCCCAGCATATCTACCCGGTGCACGCCTCACAGTAGCAGTGGAGTGCATGTTGCTTTATCTGTACAATATCTGCCTTCTTGGAAACCACTAGGGAAACGAGGAGGCCGAGGCCTGGCATGGCTGGCCTCAATGCAGACACTGGCAGACTAAGCCCCTGGAGCCCTCTCCTCATTGCTGTGACCCTGGGAAGCAGGCTCAACACTGCTGGACGGGCTCTGAGGGACGGCATGATGTATGTGGGAACACAGGTGTCTGCAACAGCTGTTTTGCCAGGTGAGATGATCTGCCCTCCTCCGCCTGCTGACTCTCAACCTCTACTTGGGATCCCACGCAAGTGGCTGATAGACCCACGACTCACAAGGTGCTGGGCATATGGCCAGCCCTGCAACACAAGATTTAAATGGGCTCTACCTGCTCATCCAGGGGCAGCCCTCAATTTTCCCCAGGAAGGACACTACAGAGAGCACAACACCTGCTCTTACCACATTTCCTTTTTTGCTTAGCAAAAAAAGACAAGACCAGACCAGACCACCCTCTAATTAAAGGAAGTAGGCGGCACAACAATGTGTTTCTGGAGTTTTTGTAACAATTTCCAGTTGGCAGCTGAGACAGCTTCCTCAGGGTAACAGGGTAACCACTGCCCGGCTGCTCCCAGGTCCCATCTGGTCTGCAGAGGGGTGTCTGTTACATTTCACAGTGAAAAGAACCACGCTGTGTTGAGCACCTCTGGTTCAATGTTCACTTTGCTTCCTGATAATTCATTTTTCTGGATTCACAAACTTTTGCTCTGAGACAGGTTGGGAATTTCAAAAGGTAGCCTTCAGCCCCGAGACTTGGAGACTCTGAGCGGCACTGCCTCAGGACTTGAGCCCTGGAGAAAGCCTTCCTTGTTTCCAAGCTGCCCAACACCAGGAAGCTTCTGGAGCAGTCCACCTGAGAAAAGATTCTCAAAGGGCAGAGAGGGAACCCCCAGCCAAATCACAGGTCTAGGAAGGTGACAGAACAGAACTCTGTGTACAGGCCCCACTGGCAGGGGCTCTGGCCTGCATCACAGCCCCCAAATAGTGTTCAAGTGCAGCCCTGGACGCTGCTCTGGGGGCTTGAGGACGGCTCCTAGGTCAGAGCTGGAACACGCAGCTTCTCAGCCCAGGTGCGGAACCTCATCCTCTAAGTGTGAACTGGGTCCCAGGAACCTCTGTTTTTTAACCAGCTCTGCAAAGCATTCCTCGTCCTCCCATGGGCAGTTGATCTGGGGCAGCAGTGTCCCCAGACGTGACCATGAGCCAGCAGCAGGCCCCTCCCCACGCCAGGACACTCACTGAGATGACTGCCCTTCAGCAGACCCTGGGTTCCCTTCTGCAGAAAGTCAAAGCAGCACTCATCTGGGGGTGAAAAATGAGGGCTCAAAAATGCTCTCCAGTAGAACAGAGCACAGCAGTGGGGTCTTGGAGCTTTTATTAGAAGAGATCTCAGGTTGTCTGGTCATGTACCTGAACTTACAGGTGAGGATAACAGCAAGCAGATTTGGGATCTGCACCCAAAGCCCCGGATTCCTAACCACTGCGCACACCACAGTTGCTTCTGCTACCTGATGGATTTTCTGATGGAAAAACACCTGTGCATTTCCTTGGAAGGCGCAGCATGCAGTGGAGAGGGCCCAGGAGCTCCATGGAGGCCTCTGGAAGCCATCCCCGCCCTAGAAGAAGCTTTCCTTCCAGCAACCAACCCTCCCTCCGGTCAGAGCTCCCAAGGTCCGACAGCCCGACCGGGAAAACTGGGATTCCATCCTTCACCTTTTCCTCCAGGGTGTGTCTTCCAGAGGCTGCCTTAGAGGTCTTCTCTGGGTTCTGGCAGGGGGTCTGTGTGACTGGCACAGACCTGCTGGGTCTCCCTGGGTCTCTGCCCACTGCCAAGGCCCTTTCCGGAGCACTCATTTTGGAGGAGCAAGTCGTCTGCAGTGGGAGCATGAGGCTGTCCTGGCAGCCAGGATAAGTCCTCCTCCTGCCACCCTCCGTGGTGAGAGGTGGCAGAAGTTGCTCTCCCTGGCCTTTTACGGCTCCCTGGAATGATGAAGCTGGCCAGGGCAGCCCCACTTGCCAGGCGGACAGTCCTCTGTGTCTTCCCCAAACGGCAGAGCTGGGAGCGTGCACTTCTCGGTACAGGTATATGATGTGCCACATAATAAAAATCTGAACACATCCACCCTGAAGCCCGTGTTGGATAGCAAGCACCAACTCAAAGACGACCGGCTCCTTTTGTTTCCCTAATGTGGTTATGTCTGCACTCCCAGAGCGCTTTTTCTTCATTTGAGAATTCTAAGAACAAAGAAGTGTCCATTTTTTATTGAGTAGCAATAGGCAAAATAGCAAATAGTCCAACTGGGCCAGGAAGGCACCCAGGGGAGCCACGTGACAGCCTATCCAACCATCCTGCCCTCGTGTATGCCTGCGTGCACGCGCGCGCACACACACACACACACACACACACACACAGTCTTACAGAATATGTGACACACACTCTGCCTCACACTTCACCTTAAGTGTGCATTCACAGCCAGAGAAGTTACAGAAGCCATTATGAGCCATGTACCTGCCTCACAGGTAGGTTATTTTCCAGGTGGTATCCACTGTTACAAAGGAACAAAGAACCCCAGTGTTTACCAAGGCTGGGCAGCAGAGTAAGGTGACCAGGAGGTGGGAGCCATGGCAGACAGCAAAGGAGCCAAGAAGGGGCAGAAGGCCATCATTAGTCATAGACAGAGACTCGTGGATGGGATGCAATAGTACCCTGCTCATCTGCAGGCCGGACTACCCAGCTCCTGCTGCACTCTGCAGGAAGGTGGTGCAGGAATCAGCAGCCGCCAGGCCATCCACTGCCTCAGCCTGGGTGGACCTTCCAGGGGATAAGACTTGACCTGCTCTGAGATACAAAATACATCCCAAGGCATACTGTCAGATGGCTTGAGGGAGAGAGAAATGAACTGCTCCTCACAGGTGCAGTATAGTTGCGGACCTCCACCATAAGGAGGAATCACTAGCCCGATTGTTACAGTTTTATATGATGTGCCCCCTCCAAAACTCATGTTGGAATTTAATCCCCCCCAGGAGACAGGAAGACGTGGGACTTTAAAAGGTGTTCAGGGCTCTGCTGTTGTGAATGAGTTAATCCAATTCTTGTGATTAACAGAGAGGGTGACATGTTCTGTCGTTTTTACTTTGGTTATGCAGTGTTGGGGACTGAACCCAAGGCCTTCCACATGCTAGGCAAATGTCCCACTCTAGCCCTACCCCACTGAGTCATCCTGAGCAAGTCTGCTAGAGCAGCCATTTGGTTAGGTCTCTTGCCCTGTGACGCATGTGCTGCCCTAAGACTCTGCCAGCAAGAAGGCCATCACCAAGATGTGGCCCCTGGATCCAGGGCTACAGATGTGAGCCAAAATAAATCTCTTTTCTTTACAATTTGCCCAATCTGTGATATTGTGGGTAAAAGCACAGAAAACAGACTAAGACAGGAATAGCTAAACTTATCCTTCCCCTTTTGGTTTTCAGTAAGCAGCGATCAGCAATCGTTGCTGGAGGAAGCAGGCTGGAGGAGCAGAGCGCCCAGCGCAGGACGATGGGCTCAGTCAGCCCACCTGCGACACAGGGAAGCGCGCAGTAAGACCACGGGAGAAGTCCTGGAGGGGCTGGGCTGTCTATTTCATACTAAATATATCCTGATTTAGCAGGTGCCTCACAACGTCTTTAAAACATGAAATACACAAGCTTCAAAAATCTGTGTTGTTCCTAACAAGAGTGTTTTATTAGTCAGAGGTATTTAAATATTGCTGACCCAAGATTGCACAAGTTGGATATATTTCTGCCATCATGCACTAATTTCAGCAATTCTAGAATGAGGTGGCAACATGATAAGAGACATATTAAAATTTTAAGCGATTACTCTCTAATGGGGAAACCAATACAGAAACAAAGAAAAGCTGCAGAAACCCTCTCTCCTCCTTTCCCATCCCCCAGCGCACCGCCTTGCCGTGGGCTCCACATCAGTCCCACACCAAAACCACCATTTGCTCACTGCTGCTAATGAACATTACACTTGAAAGACTGAGTGAAGTTACTGGCAATTAAAAAGTGTGAGAGAATAAAACCTACTACAGAAAGGTAAACTCACAATGAACTTGTGGGCTAAATTGTGTCCTCCAACATGACAAAGATCCCACGGCTCTTAGCAGTAGGAGACGTTCTAAGACATGCATCTTTAGACAGTTTTTTTACTGCGCAAGTACCATGGAGTGTGCTTACACCAACTAAGACAGCTGCAACGTCACCACACGGCACAGGGTCATAGGACCCCCATAGCATATGCCATCTGTGGTTGTCCACGGGGCAACTGCATGTGCTGAAGAACTGTCCCTGGAAGCTCTTCTGCAAAGTGGGTCCGTTCAGATGCCTAAGATAAAGTCAGGTAGTCTGATGGCTAGGTCCCTAAAAAAATAGAGGAACTTGGACACAGAGACACAGAGGGGAAAATGTCACAGAAAGATGGAGGCAGAGGTTGGAGCAGTGCAGCTAGGAGCCAAGGACCCCTGACAGCCATTGACACCCAGAACAAAGAAAGGCACCTCCTCTGGGGCCCTGCTGATACCTTGGCTGAGAGAAGAAACTTCAACTGGTCCAGTCTCCAGCCCAGGGGTTTCTCAGGGCAGCCTGGGTGGGGACGGGAAGCTTGGGAAGATTCACCACTTGCCCACAGGCACAGGTGTGACCTAGCCACACCCAGGCATTCCCAGAAAGATGAAGGTGACTCTTTTAAAAGGTTACTGTAACTAAAATCACACAGCGCAGTGGCACAGGCTGCAGACTGGAACAGGCAGTGTTCTTGGATGAGCACCCCCGCTCTCTTCCTCCCTAGGACACAGTCCTGGCTCGGAATCTCAGATTTCCCATCTGAAAGCAATTCAAATAATTGCGTGGATGCGCAGGATGTCATGAGAGTTCACTGAGGTGAGCTGGGCAAAACCCTTAGTGTGAGGGGCTGAGCACAGCTTGGTGGCAGAGCCCAGAGCCCTGGCAGGTGCCTGGAGCTCCATCCCCATCCCCTGCAGCACCAACCAACCAACCAACCAACCAACCAACAAAACGTCCATCATGGTGCTGCACACTTGATGGGCAAGAAGGGAGGCAGCTCTTCATACTGCAGTGACAGTTTCTCCAGATCTGCACCCCCACCCCCCCCACCCCCCACCCCCCACACCCACCCCCACCCACCGCCACCGCTCCATTGCTCTGAGCTGATTCCTGGGCCTGCCTTTCACATCCTCTGTAATTGAGCCTTTGATAAATTCCTCTGCCAAAGCCCGCAGGTTGCTGCTCTTCACCTGAAGGAGCCAATGGCAGACTAGCTGTGACTTTCTTGCCATCTGTACCTCTGTATCTTGTACATTTGTATCTTGCTTTTTGTCTTTAAGAGTTCACCACCTTAGATATTTGTTCCACCAAATGTCCTCTTGCCACCTTCCTTTCCCTCCGTCAGCTTTGTGATTCGGGGACCCTGGATGAATTACTGGGAAAAATCCAAACTTCAATTCTGTAAGCTTGGAACAAACTTTCAATCCAAAGTCTCCCAAACAGTAATCAACTAAGAGGCTGATATCCGAACACATGCCCCCAAATGATTTCTTAGCTGTTTATATTTGAGTGCTTAAATATGAAAACAGATTTCCCGGCTGTTCATCCATCTTAGTGGAGACAACAGAAAATCTTTCAACAGAAGCCCCAAATGCTTTCATGAAGCCTCTATAAAGTGTATGGCTGCAGACCTTTCCTATCTTCATCTGGATTTACTGTGTTAGCATGAAAGATTTTTTTAAATAATGGAAATTGCTATAATTATAATCACTTTAGAACACCATTATTATTATTAAGACCAAATTGCATGGTTCCAGCAGATGCTGGTTCTCCTGTTGGAAAGAAGTCACATAATGGTATCAGTGTGCAACCCGGCTCTCATCTCCATGCCAACGTGGGCCAGCGCACGGCTGTGCCGCTCTCACTTGGGTTTCTGGGCAGATGTCTATGACTCCTCACAGAGTGGCGGGCAGAACAATGGACCCCCAGTTGTTGATTAAAGCCTTCAGGGAACAAGCACACTCCCAAGGGCTGGCTTTCCCACAGGAGACAGGGATCTGCAAAGCTCAGCTCCTATCATACTCCTCCCTCCGTTCCTTTGGCACTCGTTCCTGGATCCAGCTATGCACTGTGTTCTTCTTCAAGCTTTGCCCTAAAGGAAGGAGGCCATGGGGCAGCTGGGGGGGTGGGGAGTCCAACTGCAGTTACACATTAAGTCACTAACACCTTGAGGTGTGAGCTTGCAGGACCTCTGGCTGGAAAGGCTAGTTCAAAACCACAACCCAAGAAGTCAGGAGGTGCGAGGGGGAAAGGAACAGGATGTGGCTGGTGGCTGGGAAGCTGGGTTCTGGAGTCCAGCTCCCTGGGTTCTACTTCAGCTCTCTCTCTTTCTTCCCCTGTTGCCCTCGCAAGTCACTCAGCCTCTCCAAGTTCCAGATTTCTCGTCTCCCTGATGCACATAAGAACTTCAGGGGTAAGAGGTTGTGAGGATTCCCAGGAAAAACACACTTGGAATACTCCGCAGTGTCTGTCAGGCACGGGGGCCCTCGGACACTATCCATGTCTATGAACTCCTGAAAGTCCTAGTTATTTATTGCTTGAATTTATAATCCTATTTTTCTTTCCACCTAAGCAATTTTTATTTAGGCTTCAGAGAATCAGCAGAGAATAAATGCATGACTCTTGACCATTAACAGAGTGGGAGGTGGCTGGAGGGCAGGGAGGATGGGACCACAGTCAGCTGAGGAGGCTTAGTGGCCCATGAGGGGTGGTTCAGAAGCCACCCCGCTGCTGCCCTCTTCGGCTAGCTGCGAATGCCCTGCTGGTGGTCAGGACATCTCAGGGCAGGACAGGAGTGAACAGGATGTATGCCACCAACACCTAAGGGTTTACAGTAGGCCTGCAGAAAATGATGTACATGGATTTTTGCTATAAAGCAGCTTATCACTAAATCAAGCCAGGAAAGAGGTCTCAGATATTTCACTCCCCATCAATTTAAAAGTTATATCTGTCTTTATAAAACAGCCTGCCCTGAAAACATGCTACTGTTTGAGAAATAACCTTGATCCAATCACCTCTTTGGCTATGGTAAAGATATGAGCACAGGCGCTCAATGTGTTACATTCTGTTAATTAAATTAATTAAACTTCATTTTGAAAGAAAGGTCATTGAATTAATGAACAAAAGCAAGCTATTACTTATGAAATCTTTTTATTTTTTTATTGAGAGAGAGCCCAAGAAGTATTTTTTATTTCTTCTCAAGACTTTCTCTTGTACTTTGCTCTGGAAGGAGGGCTTCCAAGCTTCCTTCATCTCAGCCCTAGAACTGCCAGCATTCACTGCATCTCAGTGAGAAGTCCCTTCTAAAGCCAACGCTAGCTTTTTTTTTTTCCCCCCAAAAAAAGGTATAAGTTTCTCAAACAGGGAATCGTTCTGGGCTTGTTCCAAGAGATTTCACAGGACACAAAAAAGTCTATCCCATGTCCTGTGGGATCTTGTGAGAAGCAATTCACAAGGTTCCCACTGCCACGTGGTGTCCTCATGGGCCACTAAGCCTCCTCAGCTGACTGTGGTCCCATCCCCCCTGCCCTCCAGCCACCTCCCACTCCTGCAGCCACAGAGAAGGCTCACCCCATTCCAAACAAGCAGCTAGAATGGGGGCTGAGAAAAAATACCGCATTTTGAAGGTTATTTTTCTTTGTTAAACTAATTAAACAACTACAGAAGTTGTTCAGTCATGTTTCCTTTTTTTAAAAAAAGAACTAGCATGGCATATCTTTCCTCTTTAAGTCTTGAATAATTTAATTAGAATTACACAAAAGTCATGAATATGTTCTATTTATGGGCAATCATAGCAGAATTAAAACCCAAATGACAATGTTAAAAATAAAAATAAAGTATCTTTACAGCGTATGCAATGAGGAGAAAACTTCACCCGTGCACTGGGGGCTCTGAAGGGAGCAAGGGGTCAGATCAACTCCTGGTAGGCTTCTTCCTTTTTATTTTCTTAAGATGTCCCTTACTACCAAAATATATTAATAAATGAACATCCAAGGAAGAGAAAAGGAAAGCTGTTGGACTGGAGTCTTGTTCTGTCACCGCCTCGCTCAGCCTGCACTTCACACCTCCCGCGGCTCCGTGCGCAGGGGCAGCCAAGGAGTCCACAGACCAACTCACAGAGAAAAGCGGGCCAGAGGAAACGCAGCTCGCTCCGCAGGCGACAGCGAACCACTTCGGAACCTGGCTGCTTTTCGCTGAGCTCATGTACAAATCCCTTTAAAGGGTACTGCAGCTTGGATGCCGGCCACGAGCCTCTTTAAGCAGCATGTGAGACAGCGTGGGGGGCAGGGGACAGTAACACGAGGTGATTTCTCCCAACCCATAGCATCTCGCCCAAGGCCCCTGCTACCTATCCTGCTGGAAGGAGGTGTCTTTCGCGTGAAGGAAATCGCGCCGGAGGCGCATTACAGGTCTCTCGCGGGCCAGCCACACCAGAGGCTGGGGTGTGGGGGGGTGCTAACAAGTTCCACTCAGCGGCACCTAGGGCACAGCCAGCCGTCCCTCGCCTCGCCAGCGCGCGGGCGCCCCCGCTCCCGACCCCCAAGCCCCTTTGAGCTCCCCACTCTTCTCTCCCCTCCAGCTGCCGCTTTAGGGGCGACGTTAGGCGCACGAAGACATCTCTGGGCACCTCCCCACTCTGCCCCGAGCCCCTGAAAAGCCCGCGGTTGCAGCCAGGAGGACTCCAGCGACCGCGGGCGCCGGGTCCGTAGGGCGAGCGGGAGCCTACTGACCTACCTTCTGCGGGGGAGTCCCAATCAGCATCTCCAGGTAGTAGCCGCGGCCAGAGTCCCCCTGCAGATTGTCCACCATGGCCAAGAAGTTGGCATTGACTCCAGCGGGTTCCAAGGCGAGCGCCAGGCCATTGGCGCGGGCCAGTGCGGAGGTCACGGGCTCTGGGGCGGGAGAAGCCGGGTGGCGAGTGGCCGAGGCCACTTGGAGGGGCAGCGTGAAGGGCGCGGGGGCCAGCGCGGGGGCCGCGCGAAGGAGCCACTGGGCCAGCAGCGGCAGCAGCAGCGCCCTGGCCAGCGCGCCCATAGCGGCGGCGGAGCCGGGAGGAGAGCCTGCCGGTGCGGCGCGGGCGGCTCAGCAACTTGGCGGGCACGCGAGGCTGAGGGGCGGCGGGGCAGGGCTAGCCGCGCACCGGGCCGGCGGCGGCGGCGCAGGAGGGGCGGAGGAGCCGGGGAGGAGGCTACAGGCGGCGGCGGCGCCGGAGCCGCCCCAACCCGCGCCTCCAACTTGAGCAAGTTCTTCGCCGCTGCCCCCTCTGGCGGGCGCTGGCTGCCCCGCAGGGGCCCCTCCCCGTGCCCAAGGTCAAAGCGGGGCGCGAGGGCCCCCGCGCGGGTCCTGCCCACTCGCTGGTCTCGGGCCGCGCCTCTTCCCCGGGAAACTCGAGTCCTGAATTTCCTCGGAACGCGCTCGGGAGGCTGCGGCCAACGGATGTGACGAGGCTCATCTGATATCAGAGGGAAAGTTTCAGGAACCCTTAAAGGGGCAGCGAGGGCCCGAATACCCCCGGGGTCCCGCGCGCGAGCGAGCCCGCCCTGTCCCCTTACCCTTCTGCGGCGGGGGCTGCTGGGGTGACTTGGGGGTCAAGGAAGAGAGCAGGGAATTGTGAAAGAGCCGCGAGGCTCCCAGCGAGTTGGAGCCTGCGCTCCCCCTCGCCAAGTGCATCTCCACCGGCGCCGGCAGCTTCTCGGGGCTTTTCCCGAGCGCGGACTCCCCCGCCCCCATTCCTACCCATTCCTCTTTCCTCCTCGCGGCGCGTGAGCGGGGCGTGCGGGAGCGGAGGCTGGGAGAGCGGAGCGCTGGGGGAAGAAGCGAGGACGCCAGAGCTTTGCAATCCTTTGGGGTGGGGGGCTGGGCTGCCGATCGGAGCCTCGCCTCTCCTAGAGCGCCTTGCTCTACTCGCTGGGGAGCTGGCGCCCGCCACTGGCTTTGAGTCTGGGCTTTGGGTCCCAAGCTCGTCCTCACGCAGAGGAGATCCTACTGAGGAGTGCTCTCCCACTTCTCCCAGGGGTCCCTTCAATTCATTTAGTAAGTTGGTATCAGAATCCAAAATCAGGGCTGCCCGTCTACGCCCTGCCATTGAAACCCCATGCCTCCTGCCGCCTGGCCTGGCAGATTACCTAGTTTATAACTTGTTCAGCCCTAGACGCCAAATCTGCAGAAATGCTCTCATACAAGCAATGAGGCTTATTTTATTTTAGATACTGAACGCAGAGGGTACAGTTACACTAACTAAAGCCATTGATTTCTACCGAAACAAGGAATAGAAAAGTCTTTCTGCCTCCTCCACCTGAATTATGTTGGCTGTTTTCAAAAACCACACAAGCCCATCTTCAAACAGTGGGGAGGTGGAAGCCAAGCTACCGCCCCAGGGCAACTTGCAGCCACTCTGCTCTAGCTTCCATATTAATTCCTGTCTTCCCAATGTTAGCATCACATCTTGCTCTGCAAAGGACCCTTATGTCAGAAATCTTCAACTGTATTGATTTTTAGATAACTTTAACTATAAATCACATTTTCCCCAAACCGTAGCCCAACTGTAACAAATCTCCAGCTATACAAAGAACAGCCAAGTTGGAGCCTGTGATATAACCTAAATTGAAATTCCCCATAAATCTGCATAGTTATTCCAGACCTTTATATTCATATATTCACATTTCAAAGTCAAGGTTGTAAAGGAGGTACAATTTTAAAGAAATGATTATTTATGCTCCCTGGTGTCCAGTCTTGAGGGTTCAGAAAGACATCCAGAGAGCTCTCAGAAGACTATAAACCTTGTGAAAAGCACATGGAATTTATTAAGGACATTGATATAAGGGTTACGTGATGTATAAGCCCAATATTAAAGACATTTGCTTTCTAATAGTTAAAAAGCACAAGGGAAATCTGTGAGAAATCAAGTGTAATTAGAGTTTGTACTTGAAACTCCAGAGTCCATGGAGCGTGAACATTCCTGAGCCCTTGATGAGAGGGGATGACTGAGGCTTGCAGGTGGACAGGCCCTTGAAGATGTGGGGAAGGAGTCGCACAGGCAGTGTGGATGAGCAGAGCTGCCTTGTCAGGGGAGAAGACAAGCCAAAGCCACCGTCTATTGGGTCTCCTCAACTGACTGCTTTTAGGAAGGTGTCAGAATTCTGGGTCTCTGTTGGGGACTAGCGTGCTGGCGGGATTTGAGAAACAGTAGTTGTACCTTCCAGGTGTGAGCATCGAGGGGTGTTTGGCAGTCCCTTCATGAGGGAGCATTGGTTTTCCTTCATCAACCTTTTCCTTTCCCAAGAAAGAATTCTCTTCCCATAGTATTGATGGACAGACAGTGCCGGACAGAGCAGTTGCCCCTCCCCTCCTGGCAGTACCCCAGACTCCTCCTCCTCCTTTCCTCGTCCTCTCAGCCTCTGGGAGCAGCAGACCTCCCTGCTCCATTGGGAAACAAGTCTACGGTTAGAAGCCCTCCCTCCTTGAAAGGAGAACATTTGGACTTGAGTATGTCTGTGGAAGGCTTTGGGTAGGGAGGGTCTCCCCTCCATCCTGGGGGGCAAACCACGGACTCCTGGGAGGAATACCTAGCTGTCGGCCAGAGGAGCTGGCATCTGGTAGCATTGGGGTGTTCTGTGGGTGTTCATTGGCTCTTACCAAGTTCCTGTCATAGGAGCTCTTTGCAAACTCGGTGTCTGGACTTCTTGACATTCTTAAACATTATCAAAGGCCCCAAAGAGCTTTGGTTTACATGATCCAAACTAGGCATTCAAACTAGGAATTCAAACAGAAATTTTAACAATGTGTCATAATTCATTTAAAATAACAATTAATAGAGGGGCATAGAGGTGCATGCCTGTAATCCCAGCGGCTCAGGAGGCCGAAGCAGGAGGATTGAGAGTTCAAAGCCAGCCCCAGCAACAGACAGGTGCTAAACAACTCAGTGAGACCCTGTCTCTAAATAAAATACAAAATACGGCTGGGGATGTGGCTCAGTGGTTGAGTGCCCCTGAGTTCAATCCCTGGTAACTCCACCCCCTACCCCTGCAAAATAACCCAAATAAAATAACAATAATAAACCATCACACAGAGACACAACAAACATTTTAATGGACACTATTTTCCAAAGAATAACTGAAAAGAGTGGCATTATTTTACATTTTGGCAAATCTCTTCTGTGTCTGGCCGCTTCTGCATCTAGGCTTGGAGTCCTCAGCAGTCCTGAAGCCTGGGAGAATGAGAGTAAAAGGGCCCGTATTTCAGTGAAATCATGAAAATAAGTTTGAGACAAAGGACCCCCCCGGAAGGGCCAGATCCAGCTCTTTGAGAACGACAGTTTTATACTGTCTTTCTGTTGGGTCTTATGTCATTGGTGACATAATGGATGAAACCTTTGCATCAGGCACTGTCCCTCCGACTGGGAGGAAGAGGTAAACAGGGTCTGGTCCTGGTTCTTACATTGGCAGACTAACTCAAGGCTTCTTGCTTCTTGTCTAGCCCAGTAGCTCCCCACTTTCCAAAAGGACCCCAGCCCCTGCCGGCCAGTGAAACTTATCAAATTGCTCTCTACCTTCTGAAACTCCATTTTCTGCCTGCCTTGTAGATTCTTCTCTGAGCCTCTGAACATGTGAAAGTTCCCACTTCTTATTTCGTTTAAACCTGTCTTGATCTCACTCCTCTGCAGATCACTGCCCCATCTCCTCCCCTTTCAGTCACTGTTCCTGAAAGTGCCCTCAACATTCCTTATCAACTTCCTCCTCCCCCTCAAAAGCTCCACCCACAGGTCCACAGGAGACAAGGACATTTCTCAATCTTTGTTCTTACCCAATCAGTCCACCTCAGAAGAATACGTCTTGTAAAAGGTACATGGAATTTATCAAGATTGAGTCCCTGGTACATGGTGATATCACTCATTTTGTGACCATATTAGAACAGGTTCTGTGCTACTTTTGCAACTTCATGTCTGTTAAGCATTACTGGGGGGGGGGGGTCTTGCCTGCAACAATTCCCTAGATATTCCAGTTCCCATTCTCCTGGTTTGGGGCAGGGGTCCAGAACTGGCATATGTTGATGTGCCCCAGATGAAATAGGAATCTGAGAGAAATGAGCTACCACTGTAAGACTGAAGAGACTTGTTTGAGGTCCTGAATTGATTTGGAGGTCTCAGTATGTGTCCTTGAGGTCTTTCATATTGTAAGAAAGCTGGTCGTCACCATGTCTCCTGAGAAATTCAGAAACTATGAACATCCCTAGTACTGAAATGAGGGTTGCTTTGCAGGGAGGGGGTACTGGGGATGAATTCAAGGGCCACTCAACTACTGAGCCACATCCCCAGCCCTATTTTGCATTTTATTTAGAGACAAGGTCTCACTGAATTGCTTGGAGCCTTGCTTTTGCTGAGGCTGGCTTTGAATTCACAATCCTCCTGCCTCAGACTCCAGAGCTACTGGGATTACAGGTGTACACCTTTGCACCTGGCTGAAATGAGGGTTTTTAAACTTCACTTCCCACTAGAAGGAAGCTAAGTTCCTTGAACAAGGCTGGGTTCCTAAGCAGAATGCGCAGACCCTAGAACATCTCTTTACAGCAGGAATCAAGGATGCTACCAGAGACTCTGTCAAGAGCCAAGGCAAAACCAGGACAATGTACCCATCTCTAAAGCAGTATCTACGGTGGCTCAAAACACGTCCGTTATGTTGAAATGTATTTGTTCATAATGTTCTTTTTAAAAGTACATTGATTATCTTTGAGAATGCTTGGGAACCAACTCATTATTTTTAAAAGCTGGCGAAGAGAGAGGAAGAATGGAACATTTATTTTCTTGACTTTGCTGTACAAGCTACACCTTCACGTAACCAAATAATTGACAACAGCAAAGTTCTCTTTACTAAGTGAAAAAGGAAGGCTAGAATTAGAGTACTGCCATTGCAGACTCTCGTGAGTTAATGGATCTAGGTACTAAGCATCAGAGAGAGGCCAGGGGAGGAGGGACCTACCCAAGATGGAAATCCACAGCGCTACCTGTGACGTGTTCTTGCCCCCAAAATCAAACCTGAGTCTGGCCAAGCCTGTACATCAGGATGGCAGTATGTCTCCTGGGGCTTGAATCTGGCCTGTTGCTTGTGCTCGTGACGGAAGTTTTATGGATACACAGCACACTCAGGGGTTTAAGGAGTTGTGACAGGGACTGCATGACCCCCAAAGCCTAAAATGCTTAATGTCTAGTTTTCTCAATGAAAGTTTGCCAACCACTGCTCTGGGTCAGAAGGGTCCCAATACCCCCTCAGTCACAGGGACCTTGTGTGGATGATGTTCAGAACAAAAACTGACAAAGTATTTATGAGACAATTAGAGATGTAAACAGTGGTTGGATGATGTCATGATATTATAGTTAACATTGTAAAGCGTGTTATAATGGTAGTGTGTGCGCGTGTGTGTAAGAGTTCTGAGGCGGTGGAGACACGTGCTACTGTTTTGGGGTGAAGTAGGTGGCTTCACGGTCGCCAGTTGGTGGGAGTCCTGGCAGTGTGCCCTGTGAACCATTTAACCCTGATGACCTTGTCGGCCCCTCGTAGTTCCCATTTTTGAAGATGAACCAAGGCAGAGAGTCAATATTGGGTGAGTTGTAGGAACAGAATCCTGGGTCTGATTTCAGTTCCTCTGCTGTTTGACATGGGGCTGGGCCACTCCTTTGATGTAACCTTTCTGGATGTCCCAGAATAGTCCTGTGGGAGAGAACCCAGGACTCTTCCTGCGGACAGGAGACACAGGGGGAGAGGGCCAGGTGCTCTTGCAGACGGCGTCCCCTGGCACTAGTTGAACAAACTTGTGGAGTCCCCCGAGCCAGGCACGTGCCAGAGTCAGGCCCACAGGGTCGAACAACACCCAGGAGGTCCCTCACCAGAGATGGCAGTCCGGCAGGACACACAGACAGAAGGGCATTTCCTCTTTAGAAACTGCACCCTGACTTCCACGTGAAAGAGTTGGGTGGAATAGTCAGAGACAGGGACCCCTTAGAAAGTGACCGTGAGGACCTGGGAGGCTGGTGGCGATGGCCACAGATGGGGGACCTAGCATCGAGTGTTTAGAAGGCTGGATCCTCCTGACACGGGGAGAAGCAGCAAGGGACTGTCCTGCTTTGGGAGTGTAACAGGGCCACTTTATGCTTTAAACACCATCCTTGCTGCTTTGCCACTGCGACTGGTTTTTTAAAGTGACATGTTTCTTTCTCTTTTTCTCTCCCTGCTCCTCCCTGATCTCAGGGGAAACAGGGTCACCTTTCCTCCCCATCCTAGGCAGAGTTACCTGTCCCTGAGCACCCACCCTCCATAGGAATGAAGGAATCCAGACTTGGGAGAAGATCTCAGAAATGACTGTCCCCCAAATTAACAAGTGAATGACAACCCTGGACGGAGAACAGGTGGGATGTAGCCTGGCCTCCTGCTCCTGCTGAGGGGCAGAATCACAGCCTCTGTGTTTTTCTTTTGCTACCAAAGCAATAAACCTTCTTTTTCCTTTTACTCAAAACCGTGTCTTCGTTACTAGGTTGGCATTGGGGACAAGAACTGAGCATCCTGTCTTGAGATATCTGGTGGTGGCCAGTTATCAGAGCAGTGGCACAATCCTGTCTCGTTCTGTTCCCAAGCAGTGGGAGGTGACACTGGTGTCCCCATTTTTAAACAGAAAATGAGGCGCTTGAGTCGGACCTCCCACCCCACCCCAGGGTCCAGTGCTTCCTGTCCTTTTCCACTGGTTCTTCGAAACTCTGAGGCAGCCTTCCGTGTCAGCTTCCCATCGTGGTGACAAAACACCTGAGGCCATCAGCTTGGAGGAGGAAAGATTTATGTAGGCTCCTGGTTTCAGAGGTTTTGGTTTGCGGTCAGCTGGCTCCTGGGCAGAAACATCTTGACAGAAGGGCGTGGTGGAGAAGAGCTTCTCAGCTTGTGCATCCAGGAAGAGGAACAGGAAGGTGCTGGACAGTGAAGTCCTCCACCCAAGGACCCACTGCCTCAACCAGGTCCTCCTCCTGCAGTTTCCACCACCCCAGGAGTCCGTCCAGCTAGGAGTGTCCCTCTGTGGACACTGAGGCAGGGCCCTTGGTCAGGCACCTCCCTGAGCCCTACTTCTTCATGTTGCAGGCTGCCCTGGGGACCAAGCCCTCAACACATGAGCCTCTGGGGTTGTTCCAGATCCAGACCCTAAGAGCACCACAGGCCCACATCACGGGAGGACGCTGAGGCCCCGAGAGTGACAGCTTGTCCAAGACCACAGCACGTAAATGACAGGCCCAGATTTGAACCTGGTCAGCGGGGTTCTGAAGCCTGTGTTCTTTTTCTAATCCATGTGGCCTTCTTAAAATGACTGATTAAGCACATTTCGGGGTAGAGGGAAGTAAGCACTCACCTCTGACTTCTAAATAACAACCTTCCCTTGTGCATTTCAAATGGATTCCCATTTACAAAAAGCCACGCTCTCTTTCCAGACACATGGGTTGAAATAAATAGGGCCACTGGTCTTAGAGTGCATCAGCTGGGTCCCCTCTGGGCAAACGCTGCCCTCCCACAGCACCCAGAACATTTCCACCTCTCCTGCAGCTGAGAGCCCCCAGGACCTCCAGGTGAGAGTGGAATCGCCTCTGGAACCGTCAGCATCCTCCTGGAACCGGCTGCTTTCTCTAGTTGAGTGACGTTAAAATCACGGGGACTAATTAACACAAACACCAATGTCAGCAGAGAAGGAGGCCCGGGTGGTGGATTCCAGGCATTGGGGTCCAGCCGCACACTGCCTCACTGGGCTGCTGGGCATCTCCCCAAGAAAGACAAATTCATGCCTGTGCCTGTGAAAATCTGTTTTGACAGGGACCAGTTGGAGAATGGGACTGTCCCTCTGTATGGATTTATGACTTCATTGGAGGGGGGAGGGAGTGAAGGAGGAGGAAGTGAGGGAAGAAAGGCAGGAGCAATGCCAGTCACCAGACCTGCACCCCACATGCACTGCCCAGCAGGTCCCGTCTCAGCAGGTCTCAGCTCCCTCTGGAGAAAGAAGCAATGTAGGCCCTAGAAACAGCCTTCTAGAAGCTCAAGGCCCAGAACTGTGCTTCCCACCAAGTGCAGGGCCCAGCAGCTTCAAGGTCTTGGGATGGGAGCTTAAGGAGGGGAGGGAAGGACCTCCATAGACAATTAGGCAGGGTCCTGTCTGTGCGAGGAACAGCCACTGTCGCCTTTGACCTCAGATTCCTTCCATGGGTCGCTGCTAGGTGGCAGAGGGCACAGGGCCTGGCAGGGCCTTCTCAGACAGCAGGGCCAAAGGGCACCTAGGTGCTGTATTCCACTTTAGGAAGGAAGTCCAGGAGCAGCAAATTGTCCAAGCATGCCCAGCCCCAAGTCCCTTCCCTTGACCTTTCAGAGATGCTGCTAAGGTCCCACCAGCAGCTGGAGGCTGGAAAGATGGTGGGTGGCCCCTGCAGCAGCTGCGGAGAGCTGATGGAAGTCCTTCTATAATTCCACCAGAGCCTCCCAAGGAGTCTGTTGTTGAAAACTCAGTCCTTGTCCCTGATGTCAATCCAACAATGAGGACACAGTTTTGGGAAAAAGGAAAAAGAAGGTTTGTTGCTTTGGTTGCAAAAGAGAAACTCAGGGGATCCTGTCCCAGAGGCTGTGATTGGGCCCCTCAGCAGGAGCAGGGGGCTTTTAAAGAGGTGATTCAAGGCGACATTCCTCTGGTTCTGGGTCTGGAGCTGTAACTCACTTGTCAATTTGGGAGACTGTCATTTCTGAGATCTTCCGGTGCCCTCCCCAAAGTCTGAATTCCTCTGTTCCTCTGGTGGGTGTGTACTCAGGGAGAGATAATTCTGCCTAGGGTGGGGAAGAAAGGTCATCCTGTTCCTCTGAGATTAGGGAGGAGGAAAGATTAGAGAGGAACAGGGAGCGAGGAAGATAAAGAAACCGGTCTATTTTATTTATTTATTTATTTTTTTAGAGACAAAATTCTCTTGAAAAGTTTATTTAACATTCCTAATAATAAACCATTCAACTTTGCAGTCTGTATGAAGTTTTGTTTTGAGATTAAATTTATTTGCAAACCCTCATGTAATCCAATTGGATATGAATAAAGTTTTTAATATCAAGTTTTTAAATAAGTCATTTGAATATCTGCCTTTTCCTATGGGATAACAATAATATTACTATCATATTTTTCTTATTTTTATTACAATTAGTTCTTTACAAGATTATTACTAACAAATCCTGATTTCTAGTACAGGTTGAGAATTCCTTAATCAAAAATGCTTGAGCCCACAAGTATTTTGGAATATTTATACATATATAATGAGATATGTTAGGGATGAGACATAAGTCTAAACATGAAATTCATTGATGTTTCCTATATTTTTACACATAACCTGAAGGTAATTTTATACCTTTTTATTTTAAAAATCAGTTGTGCTGGCAGAGCAGCAAGGGCCAAGTCAAAGCATAAAGTGGGCACTGTTACAAGTTTGTCCAGCCTCTGCAGAGCCACCCATTGGTTCAGAGTGGCGGGCACAGAGTTGGGTGACAGCCTTTATGATGCCCCGTCCTCCCTCCCACCTTTGCCCCACACCCCAAGGTAACTCCGCCTCCCGCAAAGAGCCTCGCTGGCTGCCTCTGGATCACCCAGAGCTTCCACTCACCCCATGGGCAGTCACCAAAAAGCCCGGCAGCCGAGCCTCAAACAATTCTATTATTTTGCCTCTTGAGAAACTTCATAAGCTATTGTACCACAAAATAAAACATTTTGCTGTTAAAATGAACAATTATGGCATTTGCAGGTAAATGGATGGAGTTGGATAATATTATGCTAAGTGAAGGTAAGCCAATCCCAAAAAACTGAAGGCCAAATGCTTTCTCTGATTAGTGGATGTTGATCTATGATGGCAGGATGGGGCCTGGGAAGAATAGAAGAACTTTGGAATTAGGCAAAGGGGAGGGTGGGGAGGGGCTATGGGGGAGGAAAGAAGGTGGAATGAGATGGGCATCATTACCCTAGGTCATGTATGGTTGCACAAATGGTGTGCCTCTACACCGTGTACAACCAGAGAATTGAAATGTTGCGCTCCATTTGTGGATGATGCATTGAAATGCATCCTGCTGTCATGTACAACTAAGTAGAACAAATAAAAATACTAATAATAAATTTAAAAATGAACAATTGGAGCTCAAAAGAATCATTGAGATAAAAACATGATTTTTGAGCATAAAAAGAAAACTCAGGAGAGGCAGTAAGGGAGAAGAGATGGTGTCAAACTGTGAAGGACAATGGCCAGTGTGACCCAGTTCAGGGAGGGCTCAGCCTCAGGGACAGAGAGGAGAAGTGGTGGAAAGAGGGCAGTGGTGTAGGACAGGGGTCCAGGAGCCCTGCTCTCTCACTCACATGGTCTCAGAGGCCAGGAGGGAGCTGCCATGGGGGCAGGGAGACGAGAGCCAAGAGACAAGAAGTCGGCCTAGTGGAGACAGATGGCAACGCTTGCGAAAGGCTGGGAAGAGTTTTGAAGACATTGAGGAACTCCAAAGACAAAGAGAAATTGTTTAACTTTCTTGTCTGGCTGGCCCCAAGCCACTCCAGAAGATGGAATGGCAGCAGCCAGCAGGACACCGGAACAGGGTGAAGAGAAGTCGGCCCAGAATCTGTCCCCAGCCAGAACGGAGTGGGTGGGAACGGGAGGAAGCTCAGGAGGCCCTGCAGCAGAACCCAGGGTGTGAGGGCCGGAGGAGGAAGGCAAAGCCTGCCAGATGCATGGCCTGCAAGCCAGGACGGGAATCTGAGCGATGTTGAGGAGACCCAAACCCAGTGAATGCACTGGTTGAGGACTCCCGGAACTGGGGAGTGTGGTGTGAGCAAACAATCACAGAGCAACGGAGAAACAGTGTTCCAGAATGTTTCAACCAGTTCTGTGGAGAGGGCAGGGGGAGGAGGAGGGGGAGAGGGAAGTGACTCACCCCCTCACTGTGCCCTGTGTGGGGACACCAGGAAGGCTCAGTGGGAGGACTGGATCTGGGCAGGGTTTGCACCCACCCCCTCACCTTGGCCTCTGCCCCTGTCCCACAGGAGACAAAAACCCACTTCACAGGGCTTTCCCACATGACCATCACCGCACAATCAGCCGGTGCCAGCTGTGAGGTGTCATTTCAATCAGCAATTATTTTTTTTTGAGAATTTTTAATATTTATTTTCCATTTATCGGCAGACACAACATGGTTGTTGGTATGTGGTGCTGAGGATCGAACCCCGGCCGCACGCATGCCAGGGGAGCGCGCTACCGCCTGAGCCACATCCCCAGCCCCAATTAGCAATTATTGATGGACACAGGATGAATGTATTTTTAAACTCTTTCCAGGAAACTTACCATAAACCCTTCTGGTTTGAGCTCTGGGTTTGGAATGTTGGCATTCCCACCTCAGGGGCTAGCCTGGAACCCTGTGGAGGGAAGACCTGAGGAGCTGGTGTGGGCTGGACCTCTGTCTGGACTCCAGGATCTCTCCCTGGCTGACCCAGACGGGCTGGGTGGGGAGGGTGGGGTTTGTTTGCTTTTTTTCCTGGGACACGCGGGCTCCTCCCTTCAGGTGGGTGGAGGTCCACTCCAGAGCACACAAAAAGTCACCTAACAAAAGAAAGTCCCCTCATTAATATGCTTCCTGGGACGCGCAGCAGGATGTAGGCATGTGTACACAGCGTGATGGCAGCTGTAGGCTTTGAGGCAGGCTGCACTGCTCCCAGAGCTCCCTGGCCATCGGAACCCTGCTAAAAGCCATGCTCCCCGTGTGAAGAGCAGAAAGCACCGAGGAGAGGAGCTTCTCTACAGACCTGGGGGCCACTCTAGAATAGCGGGAGAGAGCTGGGCTGGCTGATCCCGGTTCTGTGGGGACCCATCCTCCAAGCCCTGGAGCTCTCTGCTTGGGGGAGGGAGTTCATCTCCTGGGGTTCAAAGCCAGACAGTCACTGCCTTCATTTCATTTATCAGCCACCACAAGCCAGGCTCTTGAGAAATGTATCTCATTTACTCTTAGGCAACTGTGGGCAGTGATCATTGGTGTCTTTTATTTATCCATGAGGCCCTGGAGGCCCCGAGAAATTAAGGCACTTTCCCTTCGAATGGAGACCTGGAGCCGAGCATGGAGCTCGGTGGTAGAATGCTTGCCTAGTGTGCATGAGGCCCCGGACCAAACCAAGCACTGTTAAAATACATACACATGGATGTGCCTATGCTTTACGTATTATATATATTTAAATTAAAAACACATACAGTAGAAAGAGATGGAGGCCTTGGGTCCCGAGAAACGAATTCACACTATAACTTTACCAAGAATTTGAGGGTAACGCAGTGTTTGATGCCAGGACTGGCTGCTACTTTTATTCTCTTTCTCCTGGGGTCTCCTGTTCTTGGTTCCTTTGCTGGTCCCTGGTGTCCCCTACCTTTTAGTGTTGGAGACACCAGGGTCCCATCCTGAGCCCTCTTCCAAGTCCCTGTTGAAGGGAAAGCCAGAAATGAAAGACACCAGGCAGAGACAGAGCTGACAGATAAAGGCCACCTCTCTATAGGAGAGAGGGGCAAAGCAGGCTTGGGATCTGGGACTTTATGGGGAGGCTCAGGAGTCAGAGCGGGGGCTGGGGGGGTGTCCTAATGCGGGTGGTCAGGGGTGGGGTTGGTATGAGGGAGTGGTGAGCCTTTCTCAGAAAGGTCCTTGGGTGGGAAAGCAAAACTTTTTCCTTAAAATGGCAGCTGTCACTTAAGATGGCCATTCAGATGCTAAGCAGGGGCCTTATACCTGTGTTCCTCAGCTTTCTGTCACCATCGCAAATACCCGAGATGGGCTTCAGTCCGTGACTGGTTGGCCCCACTCTTTGGAGGCCCTTGGTGAGGTAGTACATCGTGGGAGTGTGCCAAAGGCCAATGTCTCGGCTTGGCACCAGAATCACGAGGCACTCACAGCTTTGTAGGTTCAAACAGCAATTCTTTATTCCCGCTCTCACACCGCCTCCACACAGGTCCAGGGGCAAACACGTTCTGCCGTCTCCCGCACAAACCACCTACCCACGAGGCTCTCTCCAAATCCCATTTTAATCTCACGAGAACTCAACGGGAACAAGCAGCAGGAACACCCTAATCCCAGCAATAATCTTCAACTTCCAACTTCCCTAAAACCCATTATCTTAAACTGGCAACACCTTAAACTCAAGGAACCGGTTACTTCCTCAAACCTGATCAGCTCTAAACCCGGATCCGCCTTGGTCCTTGAGCAAGGTCACCTTATTAAAGTATGCATGCAATGTCCCATCGAATGTCCTCTAAGCAGCATGGGGTACGCTTGGCAAGGAAATTTCGATGCGTCATTCCTACTTGGTAATGGCCCTCAGCAGGAGTGCATGGTGCAGCATGACCTTTCACCTCATGGATGGGCCTTGAAGAAGAGGAAGAGGAGGGACAGCACGGCCAGCGGGCTCACATGGCAGAGGAGGCTCTGGGAAACAGAGACTCAGAGAGAGGTCCCCTTCCAGGACATGCCCCCAGTGACCTAAAGACTTCCCACCAGACCCCACTCCCTAAAGGTTCTACCACCTCCCACCCTGGGGCCAAGGTCTCATGCTGGTCCTTTTAAGATCCAAACCACACCCCATCCATCCACAGTAGCTCTGTGGGACCTTGTCCAGGACGGCGCGTGAAAGAGTGCCTTAGTATCCCACACCAGCTCAGATGTCTGAAAACCCGCCTCTGGATGGTCCACTGAGGTTTCTAATGTATGTCTCAAGGTCACCTTGAACAAAATGGTAAGTTTTATCATTCCCTCTCTCCCCTCAAAGGCCCCTGCCTCGGTCTTCTCTTCTCCATGAAGAACCCCATCTGTGTCCCTAGGTGTCCAGACCCTACCTGAGGACAGGCCTTGACTTTTCTTTCTGTCACACCCTGAATCCAATTGTCAGGAATCATGATGGGTTTGTCTTCAGAACTTACCAGAAACTGAGCAGCCATGTCTCCTTCCCCGTCACTGGTCTGAGCAGCCATGTCTCCTTCCCCGTCACTGGTCTGAGCGGCCGTGTCTCCTAACCCGTCACTGGTCTGAGCGGCCGTCTCTCCTTCCCCGTCACTGGTCTGAGCGGCCATCTCTCCCTGGCCCCAACCTCCTGGGGGCCTCACAGCCTGGCTCTCGTTCTCATGGTCTAGTCTCAGCCCAGCTACCACCACGATTCCATTAAAATAGGTCACACGGTGTCACTTCTCTGCTCAAAACCCTGCCATGTTTCCCAAGGGACCATGTCCTCTGGAGGTCCCCAAGGAAGAGAAAGAGGCCCTAAGGCCACGGGACGCCTCCTCCTCACCTCCCACACCTCCAGCCTGCAAGTCTGTGCCCTCTGCTGCTCCGCCCCACCTTCCTTCTCCTGCCTTTACAATTCCTCAGGGACACTGTCCTGACATCAGTGACCTTGTTGACTCTGGAACCTCAGGGCCAAGCATCCCAGGACCTGCCTGGGAGAGCGGCCCGGGCACTCACTCTGCACCCCACGGGGACCAAGGCTTCACCTTCGTTAAGTCAGTGGCTCCCCTGGCCACAGCCCAGAGACTGCCCCCTTCACACCACACACACCACCTCCCAAACCCTCACCACACACTCGTACCCTCACTGCACACGATCCTCATCACATACATGGAAACACACCCCCTCGCCCCCCAGGCCACACTCCCACACACACCCTCAGCACAGCCACACAGGACACAGCACACGCCACACGCTCACTGATGGGTCTCCATTCATCAGCTGCCAGCTGAGGCCAAGGGCATCTGCAGGTGTGAAGGCCTGCTGGGTCACTTGGGCTTTCGCTGGCCCTGTCCCCAGCTCCTGTGCCCTGCAGCTGCCCCAGCACAAGGACAGTCCTCTTTGTGATGGCCTCTCCCCTCTCCAAGCCACCCACTCCACTCTGGAGGGCTGGTGAGCGCTGGCTGTAGGGCTGGGCATTTTCCTGGACACAGACTGCAGCCCACGTGGTGGTCCCTGGTGCCCGTCGTAAGAGGACCTGCTGGCCACGCCCCTCACACCCCCTGCCACTCTCCCACACACCCCCTCACTTCTTCAGACAGTCGTCTCTTCTCGACAGCTGGACGGGGGGCTTCCCTCTGGCAGGTCTCTCTCCAGTGTCCCCTAGCCCCCACTGCCCCATTCTCCTCTCTGTGTCCCCACCTGGAGGAACTCTGGTTCCTCAGCCAGGCACGGCAACCCTGTGTCTGGAATCCTCTCTCGGGTGCTCAGGACGGTGACTTTCCTGAGCCCAGGGGAGGCTGGGCCTCTGAAGCCTCTGCCTCACGTCCCATGGGGCATGGGGCTGACCACACACAGCTGGCTCTTCTAAGCCGTTGCTCCTGAATGAGGCAGGCCTGGCCATCCCCATCTACAGATAAAGAAACTGAGGCATGACTGGCAGGTGGCAGAGCCTGGCTCCATGCTTGACAAGGACATGTAAGTCTACAACACAGAGCCAGGTGATTCTGGTGAGCAGTGCAGGGGGAGGAGCTGCCCGGATCCACCTACACCGCGGGCATTTGGGCCATGTTTGGAATAGTGGGGTCACTCTCCCCACCCTCCCCTGGGGGTGGCAAGCTCCCCAAGGAGCAGCTCTTGCAGAAGCGGGGAGGTCCCCCCTGGGAGGGCATTACATCGGCCAGGGTTCCCCTGTCTCCCTGTGTCTCCATGACCAAGTGTGGGAGGGCCAGCATGGCAGGCAGATGTTCCTTGGGCCTGTAGCTTTGGCTTCCATGGCTGAAGGGATTAGCTGGGGCCTGTCTCAATCCCCTCGTTGAAGTGTGGAAACAGCTGAGGTAGAATCACAGAGAACCTTGGGCCAGCACAGAACCAGGTCTCAGAAAGCCGCTATGTGCCGCTCACGGCAGGTAGCCACTTTCTCCAGAGTCCCCTTGCTACCCTGGGGGGCTGTTAGGCACGGAGACTCCTTTTTAGACTATAAACACAAATATCAGATCTGTGTGCATAAGTTAAGTGCCTGGCTGATTTTTCCTTCCTAATTGAAACTTTGTTTTCCTAGCTAGAATATTTTGAAAGAAAAAAAGGAAACCGCTCACTTGGGTTGGTTGGTGGCGGTGGGAGTTTCAGAGGGTGGGTTGGTGAAGTCTCCCTGTTGGTCCTACCAGCCCAGGCTTCTGGCTCCCCACTGCAGTGTCCCTGTGTCCCTGTGTACCAGGTAATGAGCGTTTCCTGTCCTTGTCCCCAGGGAATGTCAGAGGGTGTGCACCCAGACAACTGGTGGAGGAACCGCAGCTTCCTGGGTCCCTGCTCATCCGCGTGTTCCCTCCCCTTAGAAGCCTCCCCTCCCTGCAGGGGCTGGGCTTGGCCCTACAGGAGCCCAGCTTCCCGCTGCTGCCCAGGGTTGAACATGTTGGGCACTGGCCATCCACACAAGCCACTGCAGGCATATTCCAGGGGACAGAGGACCTGTGGGGTGGCACCTTCTACACCTGCACCTTTCTAAACTTCCCTGGGGCCTGTTTCTTTGAACTCTCTGAACATCCCATATTATGCTAATGATGCAAATTAGACTGATGGTCCATGACCTTTGGAGTAAGAGGCTTTGACCTTGGGGCTCAGCAGGAGGAGAACAAGGCAGATTTCAGAAGGGACCAGCAGCCCAGCAGCCTGTGGTGCCGCAGTGAAAAGGAAGGTGTCCAGGAGTCCTTCGCTCTGCGGGAATGCCGGGCTGTCAGCTGCTGGGCAGCCTTCTCAGGAGTCACCTGCTTCCTTATCCTCCCCTGGCAGGGTGTTCTGGCCTCTGGAGCTTGGATGGCTTCCAGGATACACAGGTGACACCCCCCTATTAACTCAATAGAGTTGGTCCACTCAGAGAGTGAGCTGGTGACAAACTTTGGCTGCTGCAGTCTCAAGCATTCAGAGGTCAGGGGGGCGTGGACTTGTCTCAGAAGTTGCAGCCCCAGGTCTTGACAGAGCGGCCTGCAGTCGGGCAGGTGTCTGTCTCCAAAACTCCTTCTGGCCCCTGACCTTTGCTGGCCAGGTTCCTCTCCTCCCCTGCCCAGGGAGACTCCGTGCTCAAGTGCCTGTGAGCTGAGTCTTGTGAAGGAGGGTACCCGTGCCCATCAGGGATAATGGGGTTCCTCCAGCACCTCTGCTCCTCCATGCAGGGACACCTTTATGCACTCTGTCCCCTAGCACCTGTCCCATCGGCTCAGCTGTCGTCCTTGTTTTTCGTGGGTTAGTGCCCTGCCCCCCCCCCCTGCCCGCTTCTCTTCCCTTAGCCCCCAGAGCGTTGTCCCCCAGCTCTGTGGCCTCCCAGTTTACACCCACCCGAGAAGCACCCACAACTACTACACAGAGCGCTTCTTACAGGTCACAGGAGGCTTCTGGCTTCACCACGTCCTTATCTTCATAAATACCTCCTGAAAATAATGGTAGAAGCTGCCATTTTTATAAAGATGTATTTATTTGGCTTTGATAAACATTGTTCTTTCTCAGGCATCACATGTTTTTAAAATGACTTTTTGATCAATATATAGCAAAGCTTTCCAAGGGCTTATGTAATTTATACTACATCTGTACTCATGGAGCCTAGGAATAGAATGTGAATGTAATGACACCACTTGCTCTAATTTCCTCCTTATCATGGGACAAGAATAAATACGCTGCATTTCCACAGCGCTTTTTACATTTAGGAAAAAAAAAAAACAACTCTGCAGCCAGTTCCCAATGTAGTTGGATCATTTTTGAAGTCTGTCAAGGTAGGGAGGAGCAAGAGTTAGTGTCTCTAGTTTGCACAGGGAGGAAATGGAGGCTCACACGTAGGCTGGACAGCGTGTTTAGAGGGTCAGTAACCAATGTGTAGCAGGGCCACCATTGTATTGTATGTTTTCCGACTTTTTCTGCAATAGCACTTGATTTCTTTTCTAAAATATGACCTCTGGACATGCACTTGAGGACACAGCACACGGGCCAGCACCCCGTCAGTCCCTCTCCACTCTTCCAACACACACTTCTTGGCTAACGTTGCCCTTGGCTCTAGGGACATAGCAGAGTCAGCCCCACAGGAGGGAGGACAGACGGGCACCTGCCTCGTACGTAGGAAGAGGAAGTTTGGGGTAGTTTTCCCGCAGAATAAGTGAGAGCCGGAGTGCCATCCCGTGATCTCAGCCTGGGAAAGCAGAGGGGAGTCGCCCCGCCTGGCCCTGCCTGGGCCCCTGGAAACTGGGGAGGAGTGGGTGGCACTATTGTCATCTGCACTGGTCCAATGTCATGTTTGCTTCTCGGCTCTTGTGTTCTTGCAGGAGAAAATGTTAGGCAAGTTTATTGGGAAAGAAATCACTCTCCTGAGGGAGAGAGGGAGCAAGTTGCCTGAGAGGAGAGGGAAACATGCTCCTTGGTTCCCATTTTATTGGGAGTCTTAGAGAAGCTTCTAGAGAGTCCCATCCAGCTACCACCTCTCAGATTTTAACTGACAGTAAGAGCGCATCAGATTTTTCAAAGTCCTTAGAGTGCTTGATTTTTCCCTTAGTCCCCAAGCAAAGCCCATGGGGGAGGATTTTACTATTATAGTTAGATTAAAATGATATGCTGAAGATCTAACTCACCCTTAGATAAGTCTCAAGGTAAGTCACCTTGGCCTGCACCCACACCCACTTGGTCTAATTGGAACTTGCTTTTTTTTTTTTTTTTTTTACAGATTTTTATGGTTGGTGGGCTTTGCTTTGAATTATCCTGTCTTCCTGAGTCTTGGAGTCTTAATTCCCCCTTCACGGTGATTTGTTATCCCAGGGAGGAGTCCTCAAACCCCAGGTGGAGAGGACCACCCTAGCACAACAGGCTGTTTGTCAGGGAATGTAGCAGCCTGTTGGCTCCAGCCAGAGCTGGGCCAGAGTGGCCTCAGGTGAAGTGCTTTTCAAAGAAAGCACTGGGGGGTGGGGGACAGCTCACGGGCCCAGCCTCTGGATTTGTCCCCTTAACTCTGTGTCCCTGCAGCTCGTGCCTATCTTCTGCCTATCACTATGAGCCTCGCCCTGGGCCATGATCACGGCACCCCGTCCACCAATAGGCCTTGGGGTGCCCCCTTCAGTGGGCTCCTGCAGGAGTGACAGTGCCCTCTGGTGGCCTTGTCCTCAAGAGGCTTAGCAGACATGGAGCCCCAGAGAGCCCAGGGACCCAGGTAGGGCTGGGGAGCAGCAGCACCTGTGGCCACTGTTCCCCAGGGCCCGAGGGAACACCACTGCTTCCTGATTTCCTGCTGCCCTGTACAGCCTGCCAGGCTGCTATTCCCAGGGGCATCACAGCTCCAGGGCAGCAACGTGCCAGGCGAGAGCTGAGCCTGGATCATCACACTACAATGTGCCCAGGGCTTGCAGCTTCTTCAGGAGGAGCCGTCATTCCCAGCACCAGTGGATGGCTGTGTCTGTGGCCAGACTTGGACAGACCCGGCTGGACCCAGAGCACTTTGCTGTCTATGGAGTCTGCAGCTGGGGTGGGGATGGAGGCAGATGGTGGTGTCAGAGATGAGGCAGCTGGTGGACAGGTGCCGTGGCCTCTGGGTTCGTGGTAGGGGGGGAGGAGGAACCCTGGAGAGCAGGTGCTGCCTCCCCTGAAGACATCCCAGGCAGCGCTCCATCTCCTGGCAGCAGGTGGCTGCGCTCTGAGGGATGGGTTCGTAGAAGAGCAGACTAGAGGTCGGAGGTCAGGAAGGCCTGGTGCTCTGTGGGGCCTGCAGACAGGCTGTCCACGCTGGGATGCTTCAGCGGCCAGCTCTCTTCCCACCAGGGAGCATCCCATTCATCATTTCCCAACTGTGGGAGTGACCTTTGGGGCTGCTGGATGGCAGGGACCCAGTAGGGCGGAGGCTGGGTGCCTTGCGGGTGTCTGAACATGGGTGTGTCACAGGAAACCTGGCTGGTCCTGAGACTTCTGGGCCACGGGGCAGTCTTCCCCAGGAGGCGGGTCTCTGAGTCAGATTTCTTGGCCTGCAGAACTCTGGGGGAGGGATCAAGTGGCAGAGAGTTGACCAGAGGCCCAGCCTCCTTTCCCAGGAGAGCTGACCTGCTTGGGTGGCACGCGTGTCCACTTCAAGCCCTGGAGGTCTTCCTGCCCCCCCCTTTCCTTCCGGAAGTCTTCTGGATGGGCGTGTTTTGCTGATGCCCTTCTCTTTTCTCCTCAGAAGACGTCCCCACAGCCTCCCCTGAATGTTTTCCACACCAAGTGCAAGTGTTCCTAAGGTCACGGTGCCCTTGACTGTCAGCTAGCTATGTGGGGAACAGGTGGGGATTTATCGCCAAATAAATGTGGAGCCCATCCACACGGCCAATGCTGGTGGACGACAGCCGCAGACGCCTCTTGCATGTTCTGTACCACATCCACCACCGACCTCTAGGCTCATGCAAGCGCTCAGAAAATCCTCCTGCCCACACAGGGAGGGCCCATCCACCTGGCCGTCAAACAGCACTCAGCCTGAAGCAGAGGACTTTCCTGACCTAGACATGCTGACTGAGAGGGTCTGAACTCCGAGAACACTCAGTGTGGCCCTTTGCCATGTGTGAGGGGGTCTCCAGTAGCTAGAAAAGTCTCCCCCTGAGTTCCCATTCTTCCAGTTAAAAGGACAAATGGAAGGGAATAGGTTCTGGAAAGCCAAGATGCAGAACCTTCTGGAAACGATCCACTAATTCATTCCTACGGTGGGAGAGTTACTCCGCTCTCCCACTTTGGCTCTGGTGGAGAGGCCAGTTCCCCTGGTCAGGAGCTCGACATGCTGAAGGCCTGGGGGAGCCTGGCTCTGCTGTGTGGCCTTCAGTCAGTTCCTTGACTAGTGCCTCGTCTCCATCTGTCAAAGGAGCCCACAGTGGTCCCAGTGAGGCCGCCCTGGAGAGCCGCTGTGCTCAGAGCACAGTCTGCAGCTCCTGTGGCTGACGCTGGGTCCTCACAGTGCGGGTGGAGCCATACACCCAGCAAGCAGCTGGCTGCAGGCAGCACCGGGTGGAGGCAGCTGCCGGGGATCGCTGGTGACAAGAGGACTGGTGGGGGAGCAGGGCCCCAAGAGGAGGGCGCTAGGGAGCTTCACCTGTGCTTTGCAGTTGGGATGGGGTGTCAGGTCACCTGAGCTTCTTCTCCTGCCAGTTCTCTCCTAACAACGAGTGGGAATTGATCAAGTTGAAGGCACAGTCCATTGGCAAGAGAGCTGTTTTGGAAGATGCCCAGCCATGTGGGCAGGACGAGGTTCTGTGCCCGCCACTGTTTCTTGGATGCACCAGCCCTGGCTGAGCAGGACTCTGCTGAGGGAAAGCTGGTGGCAGATGGGCAGAGTTTGCCCAAACTCCTTCCCCAGCCAATCTCAGGGGCTCGTAAAGGGGGAGAATCCTGTTTTCCCTTTCAGGTTTTGAGAGGTTTCCTAGGCAGACAGGATTTTAAGTTTTATTTTTCCCTAATGAGATGTTTGGAGATGGTGATACCAGGATGGGAAGGAGTACTGGGAGTCTCTCACCCGCGGCCACTCCGTTTTCTGTACTTTCCACTGCCCGTGATTTAGGTGCGAGAGAGACAGAGACCTATTAGGCAGGGATGTCCAAAAGGATTACAGCAAGAACCAATTTTGGATTAATTCTGTGATATTGAAAGGCAAAATTGTAGTTTTGGTTTACACCATTTCTTAGCCCATAGAAGCCTACCTTCCAATGGATGATTGATGGATCGATCGATTGACTTATTAAAATGCTTAGTAAGTGCCACTAGCCAGACACTTGTCCAGGCTCTGAGGACGCAGCAGGAGCTGAAGTGGGAACAGAGCTGCTTGGGCAGGGGCAGGGGGACGGAGGAGGGGCCACACCAGGGTCAGTCTGTAAGTGCACCGGACATGACTGAGGGTCCTTTGGGATGCCCCAGCCCCACTGTGTCCCCACTGGCTTCCAGTCTTTGCAGGGTCTCTGCCTCTGGCCCCACAGTCCTGGACCCTATGCAGATTAACACCCTCACTGCTGTCTTCCTGTGGGAAGAGACACCCCTGAGCCCAAGTCCAGGCTCTGGGCAGTTCAGTCCCCCAGGCGAGCCTCAGCTTCCACACATTGGAGCAGGTACATTTCTTATGGAGCTGGCAAGAGAAAGAGAGAGACCAGAGACAAAGCACCCAGCCCGGGAGGTGGCACACAGATTCAGCCTGGAGGGACCAGGCAGGAGATGGCGTCCATCCATCTAGCTGATGGTGCCTATCCACCAGAACACCCGAGACTTGACTTTTAAAGAACAGAGTTTACTTCCTGTGGCTCTGCAGGCTGGGAAGTCCCAGGACGAGGTCTGCATCTGGTGAGGGGCTTGCACTCCCATCACCTAGGGCAGAAGGTGGGGCCGGGGAATAGAGCAGCTGACAGGCCTAATCCACCCACCAGGGCTGGCCTCCCAGCACTGCGGCTCTGGGGGTGTTTCCCACACGGGAGCTCTGGGGCCATGCTCAACCATAGCAGAGCGTTTGGCTCCCAGCTGCTGGGAGATGCTCCCCCTCCCTCTCCCGGGGAGAGGCTGGGCAAGGCCTGGGCATGATCCATTGCTCATTTGTGTGGAACCCAGGGACAGCATGGGTGGAACTGGGTCACTGTCCCTTCCCATCTCCTCAGTGGCCTCGTGCCTGCTCCCTGCCCAGGGAAAGCCCTGAGGAGCGAGAAACCAGGGCTTTCTTAGTGATAATCAAGGCCCTTCTCGAGTGGGAGCCCTGGGCCTCAGGTGTCTGAGCCTGTGTTCACTTACAGGGGCCTACACCCCGGGACCTCCATGGTCCAGCTGTCCCTGCTTCATGGAGAGGACAGGGGATCCTGGGCTGCCAGGAGCCTGGATTCACTGTCTCCTCAGGGAAGAGTCAGGGCCCTGGGACCCGGGTTCCTCCCCCCCCCGGCCTTGGGGCAGCTCATGGTGCTCCTCAGTGCGCTGCAGGGGCATGGAACCCTGACGGCGACCTGCTCCCTCCCCCTGTGTCTCCTCCAGAAAGGAAAGAGTCCAGGGAAAGCTCCAGAGTTCTGCCCGGGATAGGTATCCAGTGAGCGTGGCCAGCCCACCTGCAGAGCCTGGCTGGGGACAGGTGGAGGGCTCAGGGAACCCCACTGTGCACCGCCTAGGGACCTGGGAGTCCAGTGCTCTCATGGCAGGAAGTCTGCCACACAGAGCTGGAGTGATGGGTCTGGTCCACCAAAGACTACAACCTGTCCTGCTGCGGATTGAGGGGTACCACCTGCAGGGCCAAGACCCCAAACATGCCACTTGCCCGTGGGCTGCTGCTTCTGAGCTGCCCTTGGCCCAGGCAAGAGTTGCATGAGCAGGTGGTTTGTGTGGCTGCTAGTGATGTCCACTTGCTTTTAATTTAATGTCACTCATTCTCCTGGGACCTGGCTCCATGGAGCCTTGTTGAACAGTCTGTGAGGCACATGCCAGGAGTCCGGGAGGCAGGGGCTCGCAGACTCATTGTTCCCACTCTTGCAGGATCAGGTCTGAAGAGCCTTGGGTGTTCAGTGACCTCACCACTGAAGCACGGCGACAACCCTGCCCAGCAGCAGCAGCAGCAGCAGCACAGTGACAAACAACAGCTTAACACACACCGCAGTAGCACAGCAGCAGAACTGGCCAGGCGGGTGTGCAGCCCTGGACATGAACCAGCGGGCCAGGAGCCGTCCATCTCCCCAGGAGACTGAAAGAATGCTATCCTGGCTGACAGCATCCTCAGAGGCACACACTGTCCCTGCAGCAGCTGAGAAACACCGAGGAGCAAAAGCCAAGCCGAGGAAGTCAAGGGAGGATGTGGCAGAGGCTGCGTCAGGAGCTCCACGTGCCATTCAGTTAGGGGCCATCGCAGCCCTGGTGCTCTCTCTGGGATGGTCTGACTGGCCTCACACCTGTGCACCCCAACATCATCCTGGCTTCCACTTGTTCCCGCCTCTCAGCTCGGGATTGTCCTGCTGATGCCACCTGCAGCCCCCAGGAGCCATTCCTAGGCATGTGGCTGTCTTTGAGGATGTGGGCAGGTGAACTCTCCAAGGGATGCTCCTGAGAGGATCAGCAGGCTTCTGGGGCATCGTCCGCGGACCAGCAGCCCACTGCAGAGCACAGCTTGGAAACTGGTCCTTCCACAGCCTCCTTCCTTCCCTGTCTGGTTCCCTGTCCTCACACCTGCTCCCTGGGCCGCACTCCCCCGTATAGCAGTAGCCCAGGACGGCTCCACCTTGGGAAGCTCTGGTTCTACTGAAGTGGCCCAGGCACCATCCACTGTGGTCAGCTGGGATCTGTCTGGAGTGTAACAGCAGCAGCCACCACTGGGGGGCGTCTCGTGAGATGGCTCATGAGTTCTGATTGCAAACCTGTGAAGTAGGTGTGGTTGTGCTCATTCCACAGAGGAGAGAACCGAGGGGACAATAGTTAGAGGATTGTCCAGAAGGGTGGAGTATCAAAGGCAGGACTGAGAGATACAGCCCTGGACACCGTGCTGCTTCCCACAGAGTGGGGACAGAGTGATGGAAGGGCAGGCAGGTGGCAGGGAAGAGTCATGGACCCCACACACATTTGAAGAGTCTCTGGTCACAGCAGAAGCAGGAAATCTCTGCGTATGTTTTTCACGTGTGTCTGTATGTGCATGTATGTACTGTTTTGCATGTGTGTTGTATTGTGTGCGTGCATGTGTGTTCCTCTGTGCCATGTGCATGCCCATGTTGTGTGTGTATGGGTCACGTGTGCTGTATGCACGTGTGTGTGTGGCACCTGTGTGCAGGCGTGTCCTTGGAAGTGCTACTGAGGCAGGCAGAAGGATCTCACTCATTAGTGGAGGTCAGTACTTAGGGTTGGGTTGATGTGGCTTCCCAGCACAGTGGTGGAGCCCTTGAGCAGAGACGCACTACACCTGACTCCGTGAGTGGGGAGCCCGGGCTGGGGGACCTGAGGGGTGTTAGGACCACACAGAGTCTCTGCAGGCTGGCACCTTTGTGAGCCTCGAGCCCCAGGCGATCGCCAGTCCTGTGAAGGTCCAGGGGACGGAGCCAGGGCTGTGGGGGCTCCTTCCCTGCATCAGAGCCGTCCCGCTGCCTGGAAAGAGGCAGGGAGGTTGTGGGGCCTGGGGGAGCACACAGAGGCGCTGCTGCAGGGGAGGCCAGCACCACCGCAGTGGCCTTCCACTGGGCTGAGAAGGCTCTCTGCTGACCCCTATTGATTGGTACCCCGTCCTGAGTGAGAGCCTCTGGGCTGGTGCTTTTCTACTATGGACTGTATTTAGAAGTCGAGTTGGTGCCTGCGGGAAATTTCGATTCCTGGCCCTGACGGCAGAGAACTGGATTCCGAGGTCCAGATTGGGACCCAGGGCTCTGCTTCCAATAGTCATCCCAAGACCCTCTATGGGTGGTGCAGGAGCCCCTGCGGGAACTCCTCCTCCTACGCCTCATTCTGCGCTAGAGAATTTTTTGATGAGGGAGAAGCAGGTATTATTATTATCCTCCCGTAGGCCACGTCTATCTTTTCTCTGACGGCTTTGAAGACGACCTTTTTACCGTGAGTCCTCGGGTCTTGGATTGTGATAGTTCTTCGTGTGGTTTTCTTTTCTTTTTTTTTTTTTTTTTTTTTAGAGAGAAAGAGAGAGAGAGAGAGAGAGAGAGAGAGAGAGAGAGAGAGAGAGAGAGAGAGAGAGAGAGAGAGAATTTTTAATATTTATTTTTTGGTTCTCGGTGGACACAACATCTTTGTTGGTATGTGGTGCTGAGGATCGAACCCGGGCCGCACGCATGCCAGGTGAGCGCACTACCGCTTGAGCCACATCCCCAGCCCTCGTGTGGTTTTCTCTGTGTCCTTCTGCCGAGGTGTGATGGGGGATAAGGTCTGAAGGGTGCGTGTCCTCCCAGAGTCCACATGCTGAAAACCTAAGCACCAGCGTGATGCTATTAGGTGGGCTCTGGAAGGTCGCGTGGTCTTGCGGGTGGCCTTCTCAGGAATGGGAATGATTGTCCTCACCAGACGCCCAATCCGTCAGCACCTGGAGCTTGGCCTCGCAGGCTCCGCGCCCGTGTGCAGTGCGTTTCTGTTCTTCCTAAGCCACCCGGGGGATGGCGTTCTGCTACGATAGCCTGAGAGCAAGACTGTGTTTCTGCTTTTCATCAAACCTGAGAAGATTTTGGCCATTATTTCTTCAAATACTTTTGTGTGCTAGCACAGGGTCCTGTCCTTCTGGGGCTCCGGGTGCGTGTCTGTTAGACACTATCTTGTCGCACAGGTTCTGAGGCTCTGTTCATTTTTCTTCAGCCCTCTTCCTGGGTTTGGGTTGACTCCACCTCCCCCGGAGCTTCCCTGGATGAGTGGCGTTGTCTTTTCCTCCAAGCCTGTGAGGGGATGGGCTGCTCCCAGGACTTGTCTGGTAATGCTCCAATTCCTGTGACGCCTGCTGTCTTTCCAGTGACTCACTTTTCTCCAGGTAACAAGTTACGTTGCCCTGATGGTGTGTCTAGTGATTTTTTCCTCTTCTGCTGGAGACCGCAGAAGCCAGCTTGCTAAGTGCCGGGCTCTCTGGCCTCCGTTAAGGGTGCTCTTTTGCCCTAGCAAGTAGCTGACTTGCTCATGATTCTTTCAGGCGTTTTTAAGCTCCTTGTCCTGAGCATAGAGCAGCATTTCTTCAGGACTCAGGACCCGTGTTTCTGAGACCTGGTATTTCTAAGGCGTCAGCTAAATTCCCGCTGTGTTCTCTGAAACCCTGTGAATTCGGGCAAGTTGGAATTCTGTGGCCTCTGGAATTTCTACGTAGGCCGCAGCTGCTGGGGGCCGTTCTTTTCCTGGCTTGTGGAGTCACATCCCACGTACAACTCTGTTGGTTCCCAGATGCAGGGGGACCCTGGGTGGTCTTGTGGAGCTCCTTCTCTGGGCAGTGCTCTCCCCGGAACTGGATCCACACTCCTGTGGCCTTAGCACGTCCCAAAGTGTGTCTCGTCTTCCTAGCGGGATGCTGAGTTCTGCCAGGGCTTCCTCTCCACACCAGCATCTAGAAAATGTTTTAAGTCGGGAAACTGGGAGAACTGAAGGGCCCATCTCACATCTCCCCTCTCAGAGACCCCGACCCTGCCCTGTCTGATGCCCGACACCCACCAACAGAAGATTCCTGGGCTTCCTCAGTTCTCCGGGTTTTATTTACTGGGGGAAGGCTAGTCTGATACCAGTTACTCCCAGTGGCTGCTCTGGATGTCAATCAAAGCGTGTAGGGGGCGGGACAGGCTGTCTCTCAGCCTTACCTGACTCTGCATTGGTATCTGCTCTCTGCTTGGCTCTCAGTACAGCCTCCTGAGCCCTTGTGGCTGCCGTAGCCCTGGGTGAATCACCTATGTGTATGCCTATGTGCACACAGGCACAAATGGAGGTCGCTCAGTCAGTATTAATGCCTTTGCAATAACTAGGTAGCAGTTCCTTCCATTGGTTTTTCTTTTTTCAACAATGCTTTGTCTAGCCATCAATAGGATGAAATAAGAGCCCTTCAACAGCAAGGAGCCGAGGCAGGCAGGAAGGGGTCCACTGTGAGTGGGGCTGTGAGGAGCCAGATCGTCTGGGGACGCGTGGGGAAGGGGACGGGATGATTGTGAGCTCATCATGTTGATCCGATATCAAGGCCTTTCCTTGTTCTGCTGAAACAATCCTCCTCTTCCAACATTTGTCTTCAAAGTCTTGATTCAGTTTCTTGGACTCAGAAGGCCAGAGACATAAAATGCAAAAATCCTGCTGAAATCCACTGTGTCAATTGTGATGGAAACTCACCCAGACGTTATATTTGACATTGAGGTGACTTGCATAAGCTCGCACTGAGGTAGGATGTATTCCTGGGTTTGTTCCACCTGAGCGCAAGACCTGACCCGAAGTGCAGTTCTGCTCAGCAGAGAAGGAGCCCTGATGGGCACACTGCTGTGGGGCCAGCGCGGCTTGGCCTCGCCTGCTTGCCCTTGCATCCGTCCTCGCAGGGAATAAACTTCTTGCCTATTTTGTTTCTTAATTTCCACACCTTGGAAACAAACCCCAGCTCTGTTAATAGGAGAAAACCGATTTCGTTCCAACAGTGGCCCTCCACTCCGTCTGGAGCTCTGCCTTGGCTGTCTGCTCTTTGTTAGGAGCTAAAATGCTCAACCCAGCGAGTGAAGAGAAGGAGGCTCGGGCTCTTCTCGGCCTCCTCCTGTGTGCCGGGATCAGCGGGTGGCTCTGCCTAGGACCCTCGTCTTTGCTGGGATTGTGGGTGGCGCCTTTAACATTCCCACTTCAATGCCTCTGTAGGGTTTGAAGGCAGCCAATGGGAGCTTGTGTTCTTGCGACCAGATGCCAGGTTCAAGGGCCATTTCTGGTGAGTGTAAAAAGCAGACAGGTGTTTCTAAGGTAATCCTCCCAGCTGATGTGAGCTAACTTCACGTCATCATTGAAAATCGATTCTTTATTTGATTCAGTAATAAATATCAGGGTCCTCTTCCCTCCAAGGGGCAGAAAAACTAACCAGAAAGAGCATATTTGGACAGCTGATGGGCTCACCCTGAGTTTAATGTCAAATGTCATCGACTCCACCTGTGCTCTTTGAAAGAGGTATATCCTAAATTCTAAAAAAGCAAAAGACTTGTCTGTGATGGTTTTGTTTTGCTTTGTCCATTTGGAGGGCAGCTGCCGCTGCACCTGCTCCCACCCAGCCCCTCCCCTGCCCTCGCCTGTGACCTCCCAGGGAGACAGTGTCCTGAGGCCTGTTGGCTCATCCATTCTTCCAGGCATCCAGCGGGAGCTGAGCATCCGTTCTGTGTGGGCTGAGTTCTGAACACTCAACAAAAGTGCTGCCTCCTGGGCCCCCGTCCTAGCAGCGTGTTTTACAGCTCTGTAGCCAGGGGAGGGGTTCCAATGAGGTTCAGCAATGGCCCCTCGGGGCCAGAGTCCTTGCTGTGACGCCAGCTCCAGCCGAGCTTCCCCAAGTCCCTCGGATGCAGAGAACACTGCTGTGGCGTCACCTCCCTCCTGGACTCCTGGTGCTAGTGTGCACCACACACACACACACACACACACACACACACACACACACACACACACACGTGTGCAGCTGGCTCACACATGCATTGCTACTTACTTCACAACTGTGCCCGTGGTAGCAGGACCCCACTCTAGTTTCCATTTATTCATGAGTTTCTTCTTTCTTTTCGTCCTGGTCAGGGGCTCAGGGAGGAGCCCAGGGCAGGAGCCCAGGGCTTCTGTGCTCACGGGAGGAGGGTGGCCCAGCCAGTGCACAGTGGGTGTGCTGGTGTGGCCAGGCCAGAGCCCCTCAGGACACAGCATGAGCAGCACAGCCAGGCTGGCCCCTTTGGAGCCCAGGGCGGCGTGGGAGGTTGGGCTTCCATGTCAAGAGCAGCAAGGAAGGTCGCTTCCAGGCTGAGGTTGCAGGACAGTGGAGTCTGGCTGCGGGGCAGCTCCCCAGGATGCTCTCCTGCCTGGGAGGACCCATGACAGGCTGGCCACAGCAGGAGCGTTGTGCCCGTGCATGTTCCTCCTGCGCCCTCTGCTGAGAAAGTTTGGCATCGCGCCTCCTTTGACAGAAGTAGTTAAGCCATTGGGAGAGGATCACAGGGTGCTAGAGAGGGAGTGCTCACTGCTGAGTGCTCATTGAATCTGCACGGAACCAAGGGTCCACGGCTCTCCATCTGCATAGAGCAAGTGTTGCCAGGCAGGACCTCAGGAGCCACCCATCTGCGTCTGGCACTCAGCCCTTCTGGGAACTTGCTAGACTGTGTCCAACACTTATTGAGCATCTCCTGTGTGCCAGGCACCATTTAGTGCTGAGGGACACAGTGACAAAGCTGGACGTTGGTCCTGAGCTCACAAGTTCAGGACCTGGAGGGAGAAACTAGATAATCCAGGGATGTACAAGGAAGTGCCAGGTGACGTCCAGCACGGTGCTGAGGACAGGGGGGCAGACGGGCAGCGCCCTGGGTTGGCTGGCCGGGCGGCACTGTGCCTGGGGCTGACCATCTGGAAGGCACGAAGGAAAGCTATCCCAGGGCAGGAACTTGGCCTGCCATCCCCATGCCTCCCTAACACTCCAGACATTTCTAATCTGTCCCACTCATTCAATAGGCGAGAAGGCCGTATGTGTGGGTGGGTGAATGGCTCTATATTCTTCCTATTTCTATGTGTTTATGACACACATATCTCAGAAAACCACTTAATCTGTGTGGCTGAATTTTCTTGGGGATTCCTAGATTTTTTCTGGATGAAAATTCATGAGTGTGTCAATGGCTGGGCCTGCTTATCTCCCTGAACAGAGCTCTAAGGGACGGGTGGCTTGAGGACATGCCTGCGACTCCCCAGGCCTGCCCGAGAGGGACACTGCCCAGTTCTTTCTCTGCCACCTTCATTTTCTGTCTTCCTGCGGGGACCCTTGTCTTGAAGGTGACCTGTTTCCTTTTGCTCCACAGCAGGAGTCTCCATTACAGTACATTCCCTAATGTACCTGGGTGTGGTTGGGCTCAGCTATTCGGGATGCAAGTTTGAGGCCAGTCTCTGCAGCCTTATGACACCCTGTCTCAAAATAAAGCACGACTAATAATAAAGGTCTGGGATGCAGCTTGGCGGTCGAGCGCTTGCCTAGCAAGGCCCTGGGTTGCGTCCCAGCACTGCAAGGAAAAAAAAGTACTTTCCTCCTAAGAAAAACTCAAGATTTAAGAGCCTCTCCCCTCTTCCTTCCAACTCTCCCATCAAATCTCTTATCTAATAAATGACATTTCTCCAATGGCCATCGAGTGGAGGAGGTGCCTCTCAGCACACGGGTCCAGCCGGCTGAGTCAGCGGATGACAGGCAGCTTCCTGCCGAGACTCCCTGGGCCGTACCCAAGGAAGGGCAGTGGTGAGTGGGGGAGGCATTTGCTTTTCCATGAGTGCTCAAGGCCATCTGAAAGTGGCAGTGTGTGTGTGTGCCTGTGTGAGTTGTGTGTGTGTGTGTGTGTGTGTGTGTGTGTGTGTGTGTGTGTGAGAGTGAGAGAGAGGGGGGGGGGAGAGAGAGAGCTGATCTCATTTTATACTCTGTTCCTGGTGGACATACTTGTTGACACAAAAAATGGAAATTCCCGAGTGGATGGACAAACTGCGGGATTCACAGACAATGGATGTTATCTGGCCACGAAAGGAAGGGGGTCCCGAGACCTGCGGCAGTGCGGAGGAACCCTGGCACCGTGCGAAGAGAGAGAAGCTGGTCACACGGGCAGCTCCACTTGTGTGAGGTCCTCGCACTTCCACAGAGACAGGAAGAAGGAGCAGCTGCCAGGGCTGGAGGGCTGGGGAGGAGGCGTGGGGCAGGGCTTCAGTGGGGAGGACAGGGAATTCTGCAGGCGTGAGGGGCACAGGGTCCCCAGGGCTTAACGGTGGTAGAATATAAGTTTGACACGCGGTGCATTTTATCACCGTGGCAGGAGACAGCACGGCCATGTCCTGAGGCCACAGGCCTCTCTGCAGGCTTCAGGGGCTGGAAGAGGCAACATCCCACAGTCACTCCCCATGCTCCCCTATTCTGCCCTTCTGCAGGCGCTGATCAGCATGCAGGTCCTTGCCAGACACCACCTCTCCATCTTGGACTCCAGCCGCCACGCCAGGAGCCAAGTAACTTTAGTTAATTATCAGTCACCTAGTCTTAGGCATTCCGTTTTGGCAGCAAAAACAACTAAGACAAGCACCATTTCTTCTCTGTCGACTGTGGCCAGCACTATTTTATTTCTTCCTGTGGTCTGAGCACAGGGCACCTCTTCTTCTGGGAAGAGGCTGTGGCTTCACAAGGTCTCCCAGCCGGGTGTTTGCAGAGCTGAGAATCTGGATGTTTGCACGGGTGTGCACTACAGGCAGGAGAACGCTGTGGATTCCTTGCACCTTGGTTTGGGTAGTAGAGGAAGACAGACCTCCCCCTGTTAGAGAAGCACGCCTGGGTACTTCCTTCATTATCTGAGCACCCAAAGGCTCTTCTGCAAGCAGAGATGGCAGGTTCTGACGACGGCAGCTCCCTTCCAATGTGTTTTGCTGCTCGATTTGGCTGAGTCCTGAGCACATGGCAAGACGCACTCCCCCCAGACGCTAGTCCCTGTGCCTCCCACATGCCAACGGGGGAGGGCGGCTCCCCACCAGGGCCTCCCCCACCAACAGGAACCAAAGTGTTTACCAACAGCCCGGCAGTGCGTTAGGGTAGGTGGAGAGGCCTCTAGCCGGGGTGCACAGGCCTTTGGAGACCAGGAGCCCCACCGTGTGTTCCACCAGTCCCCCTTGCTCTGACTCCACACCAGATGCACTTGGCCCGACGTCCTCCCTGCGCATCCTTCCTGCCTGCTTTCTGGGATTCCAGACCTTGGCTCCTCCTTCCAACATGCCCCACTCAGGCGTGTGGCCAGCCCCTGTGGTGAGTCAGTCTGATCAGCAGGTCCACTGTTGCACCCGAAGCTGTTGATGAGGATGCTGTCCTGCATCCTGGCATCCCTTGGTGGCCTGGTGGGTGGCATGTGGGTCTGGGTCCTGGGACAGCACCCTCGGTGTCCAGCAGGCAGCCAGGCTGGGTGTAAGGTCAGGCTTCGGCAGCAGAGCAGCTCCTGGTGGGACCTGGCACCTGGAGCCCTGCAGTCCTGCTTCCCGAGCCCAGCGGGAGGAGCTGAGTTTCCCGCAGCACCGACTTCCTGCAGTGGATGATGTAATGTAGATACAGATATTGGAAGGTATTAAAGGGTCGGCTGAACCAAACCCAAGGCCTGTTCATAAGGTGGTTGCTCTGGGGGTGGGAGGAGAGAATGGGGTTGAAGATGGGGGGGTGAACTTCAACTCCATCTGCCACACGCTGCTCATTTTATCACAGTCAACACAAGCACGATGGCTGTTAAATATGATCCATGTTGCTTAATAGTAGGTGGATGGGCATGGGGAGGTGTCTGAGTATTACACATTCTTTCTATAAATTTAAAAATATCACAAAACCACAGAACAGTAAAAACTTCAATAAAGACCAAAGCAGGGAACAAGGAAGGCAGAAGTTGTGCTTGCGGTGGCGGCCAGTGAACAGAGTGCTTGTCAGCCACGCCCAGCACAGTGTGCCACATGTGAGTGGCAGCTCCCCTTGTGCAGTGCAAAACCTGAATGACCTCAGGGGGCAGCTCTGAGTAAGGTAGTCAGCTGCAGCAAAGGCTGATATGGGTACATTGTGAAAGATGAAATTGAAACCGTGGTTTGTCGTTGGACTTTGAGGCTGTGAATGGGCGCCAGGCCAAGAGGCTCGACATTCTGGTTGGAGGAAGGACCTGGCTGAAGTTTTATTTTCAGGGGTGGGTGACTGGAGGTGGACGTGGAAGCTGTGGTACTATTCCGGGTGTGAGAGGGAAAGCCAGAAGCTGTGTGGCCCTGACTGGTAATCACGAGGCTGTTTTCTTGACAGCTGGTGGCACTGGTGATTGACAAGGCATGTCCCCAGCCAGGAGCCCATCTGCAGTTCTCTGTGAGGCCCGTCCTCACCTGCAGGCCGGCAGCCGCTTCTGGAGCGTCACTTGCTGAATGCACGTCTCAGAGCCCGCTCCTTCCTGCACGCCAGCTCCTCTGCGTCCCTCGGGGGAGGCTGGATACAAGCCTTGCTCTGGGGGCCTCTTGCAGCGACTCGAGGGGTGACTGAGGCAGGAAGGCCCTGGGCATCGAGGCCGAGGCCAGAGAGAAGCTACTTTCCCATTTTGTTGATGAGGAAATGGAACCTGGAGAAGGGGACTCCGGAGAGGGCACCCGTGGAAGCCGTCATGCGACTGGCAGAGAAGCGTGAACCTCCTGTCTCTGGGGGACGACCCGCGCCACCCTGTGACTGGGTGCCAGGGGTGGCTCTCTCCTGTGACGGGCCCCTCCCGGGTCGCTCCTGCCACGCGGCTTTCTGGTCGATGTTCTCTCGGCTGCCGCAGTGCCCACACAGCCACCGGCTCCTTTCTGAGAGAATTCGGATACCACCTGGATCTGATGGTCACTCTGGGGACTGCTGTGGTCACAGGAGCTGGAGGGAGGCAAGGAAAGCGGGGCCCACCCTCCAGGAAGGCCCCGCCCTGTCCACACTCCATCCAGCGCTGCGGGAGGAGAGCTCTGGGTGGGTGGCTCTAGCCATGGGTGGGGGGTGGGGGGTGGGGGTCGGGTGGGAGTCCAGACGAGGCGGGCAGGGCCTGAGGTGGGATTCTGGGAGCAACCTAAGGAAATCCGAGCAACTCCATGTTTCCCACTCGCTGTGTGACTGGGGTGACCCACTCTCTAGCTCCGGAGACCTCTCTGTAGGAGTACGGAACCTGTCCTTGTCCCATCCCGGGAGCTCACCCAGGGGGATTCACAGGGCTCCTGGCTCTGGGCTTCCGGGGTCACCTCACCGTGTGCTTCCTCCCACGCCTGTCCACTGCCTCTGCCAGGTGACTCTCCCCACCACCTTCCCTGACGGGCCAAACCTGCTTCCCCTGAGGCCAAGTGTCGCACAGCCCTTGTCCTTGGATCCTCCCCTCCCTGGGCAGCCTGGCTGTCCCTCTGCCCGCTTTGTTGACCACACCACGTCTTACTCTCAGGACAGAAGTGGCTCCCAACCCGAGGGGCTGGATCCCGACTTCCCTTCTCCAGGTGAACCCAGGTCAGCGCCTCGAGCGCCTGTTGTGGTGCCAGGAGGAGGGCACGGGGTGTGAGTCTGGGAAAGCAGGGAAGGGAAGCTGGTGGCCATGCTTCCTCCTTCTTCAGAGCGACCTGGGTTGTGGAGGAAAACCTGGCGCTCCACCTGCACAGGCACCAGCTCCCTGTCCTCCATGCTGCCCGGCTCACAGGCCTGGGTGGCTGCGTTGCATCCTGGCCGGTGCCACAGAGGAGCCCGTGAGGAATTTAACGTCCAGAACTGGGCCGTGGGTCCCCAAGGTCTTTCTTTGGGGTTGGTGAGCAGTACACTGGGGCGTTTGTGGCCCTGGGGTTGAACGGCCACTGCTCACAAGGCAGGTAGATGTGATGGCTATTGACGGGGGCCGTGCTCAGCCTGACCGCATGGGGTCAGCCCCCAAGGCTGCTGCCTCCTGTGAGTATGTGGAGGTCACTGGCTGGAGGCTCCGGGCGCCCGTCAGAGCGGCCGCTCTGTGGACTTGGCCAGGGCTGTCCGCAGCTCAGCTGCCCTGAAGGATTGGCTCGCTGTAGACAAAGCGGTTTCTGCCCCCAGCGGGAAACGTCACCCTGCGTTATGTCAAAGCACGCACCAGCCACTGCTCAGGGAGACGCGGTGCCTCGCAGGCACAGGGAGGGGTCTAGTCTTCAGGGTTGATGCGTCCTGGGCCCAGGGAAGGGCTGACCTGTCACCTTCAGATGACACTGTGGCCTGCAGGAGGCTGGGGAGTGGGGGAGGGTGGCCCTCAGGATGAGGACGGAGGTGGAAATTCACTTTGGGGGATTTAAAGACACGTTTGGGCATTTTCTGGGCGCTGCTGAGATGCCCCAGGGTTCTGCTGGTGGGACTGCAGATGGCCTTCTCTATGGGCTCCCGTCCCTGTCCATTCTTGGCCTCCTCATCCATGAGGTGGGGGCCGTGGAGGCCCACCTCAGAGAGTGCTTGGAGGAGCAGAGCGGTGCCGCATCTCCCTAGCTGAGGGAGGCTGGGCGTCCTGCTCTCTCCTGCTGCCAGCAGACCAGGGATGCTTGTGCCCCACTGTCCACTCTGCTCCTGTGGGAGCCCACGTGGCCCCAGAGGGAAGTGCCCGCCTTGCACCTCTTCCATGAGGAGGGCATCTCTGCTTGGGGTTTGGGCTGCAGAGGAGGATGGCATGTGTTGAAGACCCACTTGTCCAGGCTCTGAGTTAATTAGGGAAAGCAGGTGAACTGCCCCACTCAGGAGGCAGTGGACGGCCAGCTGTGGCTGAGCGCCAGGGCCCCAGGCCAGCCCCCACCTCCTGCTTTGCTCCTTCTCCCAGTTTCTGTGCAGGCTGCTGGTCTGACCATGGGGAAGGCCATCATTTCGACTCTTGGCTGGCTCTAAATGGACATGGCCGTGCTGGCTGCCATCGTGGTCATTGCTGTCGGTGGAAGCTGGGAGACTCCTGATTGGTTTGTGGCTGGTTTCCTTGCTGTTTGCTGCCGCACGGCCTGGACAGTTCTGACGCAGAAGCCGTGAGCGAGCAGACCCACAGCACTGAGACCTGCAGGAAGGGGAGACCCCTGCACAGCCACGGAGCCCGGGAGTCAGGACTGGGCTCTGGACGCAGCAGCGCCTCTGAGTGCTGGGCTTCTGCCGCGTTGCAAGAGCAGGCTGTGCCTGGGGGGCGGCCGAGGCGCTGGTGCAGGGTCTGCTTCCTAAGTGTGGGATCAGGCCCCTTCTGTTTACTTCAGTCGCCCCGGAGGTGGGTGTCCCAGGTGAGCCCCGACCGTCCACACCTGGGAGGGAACTCCCCACCAGTCCCTCCCCTCGGTGACTTTCACGGCTCTTTTTCTTTTGCTGATAATAACACACATATTCTCAATTACTTTTAAGATTAGATGCATAATTTAAAAATTACATTTAGGTAAACAAATTAAACACATAATGTATAACAAATTCCAACCACTTCCTGTTTCAGTAAATCGCGGGGGTCCCTGTGCTGGGCTCCTGCTCCCTGGGGGTCCCCCTCTCTGGCCCTCCTCACTCTTACTCTCTCTCCCCCTGCATGCCTCCCCTCCACCTCCTCCCTACTCACCCAGCTTGACAGCTCCCTCTGGTCATCGGGTCCGGGATGGCAAATGTCCTTCTGCCTCCTCACAGGTACCCTGCTGAAGATGAGCACATCTTACACCGACAGGAAGGCAGTGGTCTCCTCGTTACCGCTGTTGAAGACGGTGCTGCGGAGCCCTCTGTGTCCCCTGGGCTCACCTGTGTGGCTCCTTCTAGGATAAGAAGGACACTGCTCTGGAGAGTGTGCGGTCAGCGCTGTGGACGGAGACACACGCCCGCTTCCCTCCCACCAAGACCGTGGGAAACCACAGGCACCGCCCACACAAGTGTCTCCAGTCGTACTTTTGGTGTCAATCTCACGGGCAGAACATGACCTTTTTATTACTGTTTTAATCACGTGCTTCTTTGCTTTCCAAGTAAAGACGTGCACCTCCACTCTCCTCCAGCTGGGCATTTGGTCAGCCCGGTCACACTGCACCTGACTTTCCCGGAGTCCACCCTCTCGATGTCAGAAGGAGCCAAAGCCTGAGCCCTGGGAGGGGGGAGGACTCGCTGTGGTCCCTTAGGGGAGCTTCTGTTAGGCCTGGGCAGCAGGAGGCAGAGAGTCGGGGGCTGCAATGATCCTTACTGTCCTCTGCTCATCCTTCTTGTCCCCCGCCCCCCCCCCGTCCTGTTTGGTGGACATGGCCCAGCCATGATGCTGTTTGTGGTGCCGTCGGAGTGCTGCACTGGCTGGCAGGCGACCTGGGGCTCTCCAGCTCCCCTCCAGCGCCTTGCCTCTTGGGTTCTGTCCAGCCAGGAGGCGTCTGAATCCTGAGACACGACCCTGATCCCAGCCCACCGGAGCCACTGCTGCCCTGCCCCATTAACCCACTCTTGGGTTTTGTGGGTTCTTTCCCAGAAGGAACGAGCATTCTTTAGTACTCAGTTTTGTCCCATTCCTGAATGGTTTCTGGTCTATTTCCCACACTCTAAGATTGACTTAAAAAAGGACCTTCCTCATTTTTCCAGTGCTTTCATTGATGATGAATAGCACCCATCTTCTGCTACCGAGAGCAGTAGTTTGAGCTTCCCAGCTCACCACATCTTGGATCCAGGAGGCCAAGAGGATGATGGGTCCAGCACTGGATCAAGGCGTCACTCACACAGAGCAACACAGGGGGGGACGGACAGCAGTGCCCTTGGCCAGGGCATCCTCAGGGTGTGGGCTGCACAGACTCTTCTTGGGCTGCAGCAGAGTGGCCCAGCCCTGTCTGCATGCTGGGGACTCATGGGTGTTGGATGACATGCACACTGAAGTGCAGTGAAGGAGGATCCAAGGTCAAGGCAGGAAGATGTTCTCACCCAAGGCCACAGGCCAGTGCAGATGGGGAGGTGTCTGTGCCTCTGGGCAAAGATGCGCAGGGCCCCAGGCCTGTTCCTCATGTCTGAGCAGGGGCCGAAAGACAGCGGGCGAGAGACTGGCTTTGCAGCGCTCATAGCTGGGCAATGCTTTGGGGAAACACAGAGACCCTCAGTCCAGGATGAACCCTGTCCAGGGTGTGAGGCAGAGATCTCAGGGCACTGACGTGTGTGTTAGCCAGCTGTCCCGGGGCCTCTGCTCAGAGGCCAGCTCTGCCTCTCCCTGGGAGCCTCAAATGCTGTCCTCCTCATACTGCAGGGTTCTCCTGTGCACATCCGGGGGTCAGGAGGCATTGGTGCTGTTTTACTTGGCTTTTTCACGACTGTGACCAAAAGACAAGAAAAAAAAGAAGGTATTTGGAGCTGGCGGTTTCAGAGGTCTCAGTGCAGAGGGCCAACTCCATTCCTCAGGGCCTGAGATGAGGCAGAATCGTGTGGAAGAGGGAAGCAGGCAGAGGGACTCCACTCTCCAGGGACCCACCTCCTCCAGCCACACCCCACCGCCTTCAGTCACCACCCAGTTAATCCCATCAGGGGATCAACCCAACTGTTTCTCCTCTGAACCATCTTGCACTGTCTCACACATGCGCTTGTGGGGGACACCGCACGGGTAAAGGATAACAGGTGGAGCTCATAGGACGGTGGGAATTACATGAGCTGATGGACAGAGAGTGGGCAGGACACCCTCAGGTCTCGGTGGAGGGGGCCCTCTGGTTGCTGCAGCGAAGCCTGCCAGGCTGGGCAGGCAGTCTCCCCCGACTTGGGGCTCCCTCTCCTGCTTGTTGGAGCACTACCCTCTTGTCCTTCAGGGGCTCTATGTATCCCGTTGCTATGGCAATGGGCTCTTCTTCATCCACATTTTGCAAGTAGTTATTCCTTGAATACGTCTTTACTTTTACTTATCTATATGGCATCATATCCCCTTGATCAACTTCTCATAGCTATTAAGTGGATGACTAGGTTGATATTATGTGGAAACAACTGTATTTTATTTCTTTTGTTTCAAGTTTTACCTCTTTTACTTATCTCCCCATCCAAGGGCGTGGATCAAGACATTTCTGTCATCAAGAGCTGTTCTGTATCTGCACTGCCCACCATGGCAGCCAGTGGCCACAGGTGGCTACCAAGCACTTGAGCTGTGGCCTTTGCTACTGGGGAACTGGGTTTTTAAATTTTACTTAATTTTAAAAAATTTTTTTTTAGTTGTAGGGGACACAACAATTTTATTTTATTTTTTTTATGTGGTGCTGAGGATCGAACCCAGTGCCCCACACATGCTAGGCGAGCGCTCTACCACTGAGCCACAACCCCCAGCCCAATTTTACTTAATTTTAAGTCAAATTAAAATTCATGTAGCTGACTGTCTTTCTTGTTGTTTGACTAATTTTTTTTTCCTGTATGTTTCTGTGCAGAGAAGATGCAGACACCTGGATCCACAATCATCTGATGCACGGGCCGAGCTCTTCTGCTCTGGGGAGCCCTGGGAGCCCTGGACCAGGGTCACCTTGCTTCTCCTCCAGGGCATGAACTGTGTTTAGAAGGTGGAGTGGCCCTCGAGGTTCCAAGCTTGTGTGGGGCTCTCAATGCCAGTCCTCATCCAAAGTAGTCCTAAGGCAACATCTCTCCCAGCTCTGTTTAGTCTCTGGGTCCCCAAACCTGGGTTGGAACCTGTGTCCAGTAACCTATTCAGCTACTGCAGGGCCACTCAGGCCCAGAGTCTGGCTCAGGATTCCCTCTTTATTTCTTGCATGTGATGATTATTTCTTCCTCCTCCTCCTCCTCCTCCTCTTCCTCCTCCTTCTCCTCCTCTTCCTCCTCCTCCTCCTCTTCTTCCTTTTCTTTGTTTTGTGGTTATTTAAAGCAAAATTACCATTTTGTTATATTTTATCTAGCAATTCTCTGTGGGTTTTAAAGCATACAGTGGAACTATCCTCCATGGTGCCAAAAATCATCTGTTTTATCATTTATAGTCTGATGTGTGTAAGTCAGTCAGATTTGCTAGATGTGTACCTATTTTATTGGTTTGTAATAAATGCTAGACATTTTATCTATTTTATTTTTTTTAAAACTATCTGCTAATGTGTGGGGTATTTTCTTTCTCTAGCTTTTCTAATTACCTTCATTAATTCTTTCCTTTTACTGACCTCAGAGGTCATTAGTGGCTGGCAGGGTAGGCTTCCTAAACTGAGTGTAGTTCTCCTGTTCCCAATCTCTGTAGGTTTCCGGCGTGGCACACGGTTTCTTGCATTACCCACTGTGCTTTCTTACAGAGGTGGTAACGTGATGCTCCTGGGACAAGTCCCCTGGAACGCAGAACTGTCTAGAGCGCTGCTTCAAGGTTCCCAGTGGGTGGGCTAGGCTCTCTGGGGCCTTGATTTTGAGCATTTTGGCATCATGACCAGAAATCACACCTGTAAGATTTCTACTGTATGGAGAATATTCAGCTCTTCTTGGCAGACAGCTTTTCTTTTTGACATGGAAAGAAAAAGAATGGGAAAGAAAGGTAGACTCAGCCGGAGAGGTGGGTAAGAAGGAGGGGCTGGAGGCTGGGGAGGCGGAAACCCTGAGTTTAGCTCCCAGGGGCCTGGCAGAGGCGGGAGGACCCTCCAGGCTGATTGCCCACAGCTGGGGGGAGGGAGCCAGAGCTAGCCCTCGGGTTCATTCCGAGCGGTGAGTTCTCAGCTCCACTCAGCGACTCCTGGTTCTGGATATGTGAGGGGCCACATCACAGCCAGGTGGGCACCTGGAACCTGCCTTTCCCTGGCACATGTCACTGGGAAAGGGCAACTCATCCCTTTTTGTGCCCTGGCTGTCACAGCAGGATGGCTGTAACGGAGGAAACCGGCATCTGTTCGATACCCCTGGCTGAACCACGTGTGTTCCACTGCGACGCTCCGCCCGCTGCTGGGAAGCTCCGCCCACCATCGAGAAGCCCCCATTGACGGGAAGCTCCGCCCACTGTTGGTAAGCTCCACCCACTATTTAGAAGCTCCGCCCACTGCTGGGAAGCTCCACCCACTGTTGGGAAGCTCACCCAGTGCACACCTGTAAGGGTGCCTTTCCTAGGGCTCCTGACGCCACAGCTTCATGAAAGAAAGACAAAGACAAACGGAGCACATTTAGATCTGAAACTGAAAGTTCAGAAAAAACCGAAAACAGCAAGCCTCGTGATGCTGGAGTGCATGAGCATGTCGTGGGAGGGAGCACGGGCGAGGAAAGCAGCCTTGGATCTGCGTCTTGCTAAAAAGCTTGCGTGCAGCCACGTGAGCGGAACACAGGGTGCGAGACGGTCTATGGAATGGAAAAGGCATTTGCAAACCACGGATCTGATAAGGGATTCATTCCCCAAATATGCTAGAGATTCCCAAGATTGAATGGCAAAAAAGCTCAAAAAGAGGCTCAGGATGTGGAATGGATTTTCCCCGAAAACAGACACAAACGGCCAGCAGGTTTATGAAAAGATGCTTGACCTCACTAATCACTGTTTCTCGCTGTTACGGTGAAGACAAACAGCATGGAGGAGCCCGAGTTCCCGGGACCCTCACGATCTGCCAAAGTGGTGGGAACGTCCCTTGGTGATGGTGGTGAGGGCAAGGGCGTGAGGTTATTGAGAACATTAGACATGGATCCAGCAAGTCCACCCCTGGATATTATGTCCACACCAGGGCTCCAAGGGCTGCCCACACCTCCATGTGCCCAGCAACAGGAGCCAAATGTGGAAAAGACCTGAATATCCGCTGGATAGAGGAATTGCAGGGCCTGCATACAGTGGAGCAGCGTTCAGGCTTAAAAAGAAGGAAACACAATAAGTGACAACCTGGGTGAAGGCCAATGTCGTGAAGCCTGGCAGAAGGCCACCGAGAAGCACGAATGCCACACCGGTGCCAGGCACCATTAACTAAGACAGGCAAGCCCGCACCAGCAAAGGTGGAGAGCTGGTCTCCAGGGCCGGGGGAGTTCTCTGGGGGCTGCAGTGTTCAGCTGGGCAAGATGAGTGGGTTCTTGAGGTCTGCTGGATGATGTAGGGCCCACGGATAGCAGTACTGATGGTCCACACAGAAATCTGTTTAAAGACGCACATCTCATGCTAAGTGTTCTCACCACAATTCAAAATAAAAGACCAAGTTGAGCACAGACCAGAGAAGGGCCTGCCGCACAGGAATCTGAAGGTCTCTTGTGTGTTGGCCGAGACCTGGGAGCTCCTGAGCAGTGTCTTCACTACAGGGGTCCCTGCCCCCCAGGATCGGTGCGAGGGGTCTGTAGTTGGAGCTCTGAGTGTGCTTGGCCTGCTCTGGACGTGGTTGACACAGTCCTCCTGGCCAGCCACATCTTCCCCAGCCCCCCTGTGGCACTTGTGGCTAGCTTCCCTTAGAAAGCTGTTCCCCGGACCCCCGGGCACTGCCTCCCATGGGAGGGAAACACTGATCATCTTAGAAAATGCCCAGATCTCTATGGACAGGCGTACAGAGGCCAAAGGTGCGTCTGGTGAGGAAGGCGTGCTGGAGCCTGGACGGGCTTGTTATAGAGCTGCAGAGGCTTGGTGGGATCATGTCCCGGGGTTGGGGAAAGCGGACCTATAAGGGTCGTTTGCAAGCCAAGTTTGGAAGGTGCAGGCTGTTTCCTTCTTGCTGCTTATAGCAAAATGCAAGTGGAATGAGATTGATTGAGGAAATAAGTTCAAAAAAAAAAAAAAAAAAAAAAGAAACCAGAACTTGATAATTTTGAAAATTCTCAGCCCATCCAGATTCCAAAAATGCTAAAATTTAGAGAGTCTGTGTCAGAAAAACCGGACCCAGAGAGAAAGCCGACCACGTGGCCGTACATCCCTTTCCTAATACCTCTGTCAAAATCGCAAGTTCCGAGTATTCAGCCACTCGGAATCTCCTCGAAGAGTCTGAGGGAGGGCTCACAACTCCCTAGATGGATACCAGAGAATTTCTGAGCACCTCACCATGGGCATCTCAGCAGAAGCCCAAAGTAGAGATGGGGTATCTAGCAAAGGCCCGGGGGAGGGGGCAGTGGGGGCTCTTGTTGGGTGGGATAAATCCCTGTGATGTGCACGGGAGGCCCAGGCCTTCCTAGTATGAAATTCTGGGTTTCCTAATGCTGCTGTAACATGCTACCTCAAATTGTGCCTTAAGGCAAGATTCCAGGTCTCAAGGCTGGAAGTCTGAGGAGTTCCCTGGACTAAGAGCAAGGGCTCAGCCAGGCTGGATTCCTTCCAGAGAAGCCCCTGGAAGGCACCAACTCTCGTGGCTTGTGGCCACTTTTTCCTGGAAGACAGCCACCAACACCCTGAGTGACACAGCCACCGTTTCTTACCATGGTCTAAATTGTGCTTCTGTCCAGGGTATAGTGTTGATGTCCCTTCTCCATTTCTAAGCGTCCCCTTCACTTCCCATTACTCACAGAGCAGGTTCTGGCTTGTTGGCCTGGGAAGGTCTGACTGGTGACCCTGGTGACCTTCCCCTTTGTGGTCTGTGTTTTGCTCCTAGGCTCTGGCCTCTGGACATGGTGCTCCCTGTCTCCTCTGTGAGCACTCCCTGCACACCCCACCCCCTCCCTGGGGGGCGTCAGGCTCCTTTCTCTGCTGGAAAACAGCTTTCAGACTCCACCCAAATGTCTACATGTCTTCCTCTGCCCCAGGCTCTGAGATAAAATCCATCCTTCATGCCTCGCCTCCTGTTTCCCCTTCTTATGCCACAGGTTAACTCACTTGCTCAGCCGCCTGACTCCCTTATTGAATGAGAGGCAGGGTCTGTGCCTGAGAGGGGCTCAGCATGGCCTCACTGTGCACCAACGTCTACTGACTTGAGGAATTAACCGGAAAGGAGAGTCGCTGGGGCTTGGCACCTTCCTGGAGATGGTGCTTGCTCCAGTGATGTGGACTGCCCTTTCTCAGTGCTCCCAAGGCCACCGTTCCGTGATGCATCCCAGAACTTTTCTAGGGGATCAGAGTCAGCCTCGCTGATCTGCAGTTTTCAGGAAGATGAAAGAACTTGGGACTGTTGCATGGTCATCTTCAGACACGTCAGCTGCCCAGGAGCACTTCTGTAACACAGGCGGCTGTGCGGGGCTGCAGCATCCCCCAGCCCCGACCCTCGCCCAAACCTGCAGTAGCTGTGAATGGGGCTGAATGTGAGATATCACTTTAAAGAGGCCTTTCAGGCAAAGGAAGTCATACGGGTAAACCCTAATCCCATCAGTGTCCTTCTAAGAAGAACTGGTTTGTACACATGGAGAGGTGCCCAGGATGCATGTGCATGCCAAAGTCTGGCTCGGCACCAAATAACCGGGAGGTCACGAGCCACTTGTAGGTTCAAACAGGAAATATTTTATTGCCCGAACCCCATGGGAACTCTCTCAAACTCCACGGAAACTCGGCGAGAATTCAACGGGAACTCAAAAGTAGCGGGCACCCGAGGTAGCAGGAGCCGCCTTATTGCCGGACAGCAGAGGTTTATATACACAACTGAATACACAGCTTGTTTCAACTTAGCATCATCCAGTTACAGCAATCAGTCATTATCTTAATAATTATACACAGCTCAACTTAATTATCATCTTAATGGCTCCCTGGCATTACCTCTCAACCACTCCTTCTGGCAAAATGCCAGGCGCCATCTTGACTTGGTTGTGGCTCTCAACATCTGCACACAACAAAGACCTGTGAAGATGCCGTCTATGTGTCAAGGAGAGACCCCTGCTGACTCCTTCTGCCTTCTCCATCTGACTTTGTGCACCTCAAGGGCAAGAATACATCAGCATGCATCACGCGGGAGCTGTGGAGCCCAGCACAAAGCAAGCGTCTGCTAAACTATACACAGAAGAAGGCATGAATGAAAAAATATGGGAAAAAAGCCTTTGGAAATCCTTCACTAGCTGCTGTAGTTGAGACCTGGAATGTCCCCAGGTTCTCGGGTGGAAGGCTTGGTCCCCAGATGGTGGCGCGATTGGGTGGTGGACCTGTAGGACGCTGGGAGAGTAGGTCACTGGCGCCTGTCTTGGAAGGGTACCTTGTCCCTGATGCCTGGCACCTCTGCTTCCTGGATGCCACAAGGTGAGTGGCATTTCTCTGTCACACACTTCTGCCATGATGTTCTGCCTGGTCATCATGCCAGAAAAAGGGAGTCAGAAGAGTTGGTTTGTACACACGGAGAGTGTGACTGAAACCTCTGACACCGTGAGCCAAAACAGACCTTTCCCCCCCTGAGCTGGTTCTCTCAGGTGCTTTGCCAGTGAAAGCCAACACACTACCTAGATTTTAGTTATTTATTTTTAAAAATCAGGTAAAGGGCTATCTAGACATCTGCAGTGTTCCACAGCAATAAAATTTGAGAACCACTGTGCCAATCAAAGGGGGCTATTCACGCCCACCCCCCTTTACCTCTGTGACTTTAACCATGAGGTTCCTCTGCTAAGGCTAGTAGCCATCTTGATCATCAGAGAGAGGCCCCATTCACATAACTTTTATTACAGTCTCTTGTGGCAGTTCTCCTATTTTATTACTAGTTAATGCTGTTAATCTCTTTTAACCATGAGGTTCCTCTGTTTAGTTCCTGATTCCTGTTTTTCCGTATCTAAATTCTATCAGTTCTGTGGAACTCAGCCTGGATGCACCTTCCCCCACGAGGTTCTCCTGGTGCCCGTCTCTGATTCTCCAGACACCCCACCCCTGTTGCCTGGCCACGTGGAACACCTCTTCCTCCTGCCAATGTTGGGAGCAGAGGCTACCTACACATTCAGAAGCACAGAGACGTGGTTTGGGGAATCCTTTAGCCTGTCTCGGCCACAGTGGGTTTCTCTCCACAGCTGAGAATCACTGCCCCAAACTGGTCTTCAGTTTCCTTTCTCAGATTCCCAGGTGAAGGTTTCTCAGCCATTGTCTTGTAAGATTGGCCACTTTGACCCTTAATTATAGTTACTTATGTGTGGAACTTAGTTCTCCTGAAGACATGACAGGGTATATCAAGCTGCTTCGCTCATAATAGGTATTTTTAACACAGTGATTGTATTTTCTCTGCCTCTGAGGCACCTCATGTGAAAGGAACAGTGCCTTGCGTATTATTATGAAAGGATCAGTGGTTGAGTTGAGGAATGGACCGTTTCCCTTCCCTTCCTTAACTGAGGCTCATTGTCAAAATCTGCTGGGATGACTTTATTCAGAGGACTTTAGTAACAATGTATCCACTATTCTAGCCACCAAGCCTGAGTTGATAGACAACAAATAACTCTTTCAATGCTTGTGGGAAAGAAACATTTTATTTAAAAAATTCCTTTTGTAGGGCAAAGAAGAGACGTGTCCAATCACCCTATCTTCACTGATTTCCTGAAAACTACGGTCTTTTATGTTGGTCTCAGAATTTTGAGTTGGCATTTCCCCAGCTCTTACGAAGCCCGTGACTCTAGGGCTGTGCCTGCTCCCTGCTTACAGACTTCCCGGTCAGGAAGGTCGGCAGTGTGCCTCCGCTGCAGTGTGACCCAAGAAGCCGGGGAGACTCAGGGGCTGTTGCTGCATCCATCCGTAGCAGGGACGGTGTTCCTGCTGCATGCTGTGCTCACTCCTGCTTCTGCACAGAGCTGAGGCCTCCCCACTGTCCTGAACCTGCACCGAGGGGCCTGACTGTGAGCACAGTGTTTACAGGACACACAGAGTCCCACCCTGTAAGTCAAGGTCAGTTTGCAGCAACTGTGTAGTGGCCACAATGGACATTCAAAGCCACTATTTCCTCCTGGCCAGAAACCATGTCTACCTCCCTGCAGTTTGACTCACATGTGCACTGCTCCCTGCAGGCTGGCAGGACCAGGGACTTGGATGCTGGCAGTGCCGCCAGTCCCTGTGCGGAGGGGCACCCTCATGTCTGCGAGTAGCTTCCCTCAACTCTTTAGGCACTTCCATGACCGGTCCCTGCCCTTCCCCCTGGTGTGGCTTCCAAGCAGAAAGACCCAGAGAGACATGCAGGACTGTGTGGCCTCAGGACATCCCTGGGAACAGACACCAACCAAGGCTGGCTTCTGGTTCTTCCCTGTGTGCAGCAGAAAAGCCAAACACACCGACCAGGTCCTCCGGTGTTGGGTTCTCCGGCATCAGCTGGGCCTGTTGGTAAATGACCACCCTGGCTTCTGCCTGGATTCTTTATTTTTCAAATCACAAGATTAGATTTTCTGTTTGTGGTAGGTGTTGTTTCACAGCTTGTAGCAAAACAAGGCCTATTGAGGACACTCGCTGGTGTTGCCAGAGGAGCTCGGGGACTCAGAGGTGACACCAAGTTAGCCAGTGTCTAGTGACGGGTCTGGCTGAGGGCAGACAGCCCACTCTAGGGAAGAGCAGGCATTGGAGTTTTTAGAAGTGCCATGGTTTTCTGAGTGCATTACACTCACAGGTGATGGTGGGTGCATCTCGGCCTGAGCGCACACATGTGGAATACGGTTTGCTCCACTCCAGTCCCTAGAGCTTCCCCTTCCCCTCTCCTCCGCCCTCCTGGTGCCCTTCCTCTACTCGGTCGATCTCCCTTCTATTTATTTATTTAACTTCAGTGCTTTATAGATACACATAAAGGTGAAATTCACTCTTATATTCATAGACGTACAGAGTGTCATTTGGTCACTTTCATCCATCCTTCCTGTTTTCTGCTTCTACTTCCTCCTTCTCTACTCCACGGTCTCCTTCATTTCCCATGGGACCCCCTTTTTAATTTTGCGCCGGCTTCCACATATGAGAGAGGACGTTTGGCCCTTGTCTTTAGCGTCTGGCTTACTTCATTCAACCTGATGTTCACAGTTCCATCCATCCGTCCATCCGTGTAGAGCCACAGGCTCCTCAAGCACCGGGGGGCCAGTCCAGGGGCCCAGGTGCTGGGCAAGTTCCACTTGCAGAGCTTCGTGGAGGATGGACCAGAAATGTCAGCCTCCTTCTGGGGCCAAGGCTGGTGGCAGGATGCCAGGGTGGAGATGATGGCTGAGGGCCCTCGGGCCTCGCAGACATCTTCCTCTCTGCTGACACGTTGCCTGGAGCTCACTGGCCTGCGGAGGCCCTGCTGGCTGGCTGGGGTCCTCCGGGGAGAAGGACGTGCGGTGTGCTCCAGGAGCCTGGCCTGGCTGCCGCTCCTCAGACCTGGGCACCCTAGTTCCTGTGTCCCCTGCAGACTGTGCTCCTCCTCCTAGGAGCACCGCCCCCCCAGGTCACTTCAGCTCACATGGAAGTTCTGGGAGATGTCTTGGTCACCTGGGCCACCTCTCTAGCTCGTGTGAGTCAGGTCCCCTCGCTATCCCCCGGTGTCTCTCCGTTGGTCCCTATCACAGCGCTCCTGCTCTCTGCTGCTTGGCTTTCTCTGCCCAGCCGTGGTGGAGCACTTTGTGGGCATTTCCACACTTTCAGCCCCCACACCGACACCAGGGAAGGAAATTCACGTCCATCTCAGAGATGGATGAGTCAGTGAACAGCCTCGAGATCCTCGAGTAACAGGAAGTCTGCTCTGACCTGGAAAGTGGATGCCATAGCTATCACAGTCTGTGGCAGCTGATGGCAGGGCGGAGCCCCAAGGTTAAATTCAGCATGACCAAATATGTCTGGGGAAATATATTGAATATCGAAAGCATAGAGTCTGTCTCCAAACCACCTGGTACGGAGTGGGTGGTAGCCCTGAAATAGAAGCTTCCTTCTCTGTTGTCCTCGCATTGCAGTGTGGAGAGCTGTGCCCCTCCTGGGGATGGAAGGGTGGGTCCTAGGAACTCCACACCGAGGGCATCAGGTGCGTGCTTATGGGGAAGGATGGTGTGGAGCACACGTCCAGGCTACTCGTGACGCATCATGTCACGAGAAGGACTCTCCAAACATGGGGCAGAAGGCGTGCCAAAAGCACCAAGGGACCCTATAGGACGGAAATGATGGCTGCCCTCCTTCCAGGGGAGAACACCCAGCCCTGGGTCTGGGCTCTGAACGTCAGTCATCTCTGGACTTTTGAACAACCTGAAGGTCTGTCTCCCCTCAATGGGGCCTCCCAGAAGGCAGCGTGAGCTCCATACCTGTTACCCCTGGGAGAGTCGTGTGACCCATGGCACTGGACTGGCACCTGGAACTCGAGTGGGAAGTCCCACCTAAGGCAGCACGGTGTGCAGAGCCAGGGGGTGGGGAGATGGGGTTCAAGGGCAGGCTGAACTCAGCCGTGCGCTCTCAATGCAGGACAGCGCCTGCTGGCTCTCCTGTGTGTGCGCCAGCTGTCCCTTGTGCTACTCCAGCTGTTAGATGAGACCATGGCGTCCCTGGGGAGCATCACTCACGGCGTTTGTGCCCTTTGGCCACAAAAGAGCATGTGACCCAAGGCCAGCCCATCTCATTACTGCTGCTTTCCCTGAGCACCGCACGCGTGCTGGGCGTGAGCTCTAGTAAAGCCGAGACCACCGGAATCGTTCAGGGAGGGGTTTTATTTGGATTACAATGTGAGAGTAGAGAAGGCTGGAAATCTTTCTCTTCCTTTTGGTTGATGAGCAGAAAAACGTTGGCTTGGGATGGGGGTAGCAAGCTTCCTGCCGGGGAGAAGTTTCGGTTGTCTCCTGAGCGCTGCAGAGGCCAGCAGACCTGACGGGGGCCTGGAGGGAGGAGATCCTGGCGTGCAGAGCCAGGATTTTGTTCCTAAATTGTCACTTAGTAAAATATTTTGTAGATTTTTCTATTGCAGCAAATACAGTTTTTTACTTTATTCTTTTAAAATGTCTTCTCTATGTTCCGTTTTGTCCCATTTTGTGGGCTAATCAGAACCCCGCAGCGGGATGGTTTAGAATGAACAGAGAGTTCTTTGGTGCTGGAGGTTGGGAAGTCTGAGGCGTGGCACCAACTTCTGGCCCGGGACTTCTTGTTGGGTCTTCACGTGGTGGAGGGCAAAGGGCAGGAGGGGGCGAGAAAAGAGTAAGGGGGCAGGACTGTGTACGGCAAACCCACTCCTGTGACAGTGGCCTACTCCCGAGAAAATGACGTCAGCTATTCGTGGGGCAGAGCCTGTGACCCAGGTGCCTCCAGGAGACTCCCCTCCCACCTTGGTTCCATGGGGTTAGGTTTCCGACACAAGCTCTTCGGGGACACGGTCTAATCATTGCATATTCCATTCCATGGAGGTAAAAGACTTCATTCAGTCGATCCCTCATTGCAGAACATGTTATTTGTGTATTGTGTTTATTTTCATTAGATATCATAAGCCATGGTGCAATAAATAATCTTGCAAATAAGAGTTTGAGCAATATGTTTTGACACTGGTTTGAATCCCAAGTTGTTTGCACATTTTAAGAATTTCAAGTTACTGTCACATTTGTTCCAGTTTCTGGTCTCACTGATAGAAGGTTACAAACCCAGTTCCTCAAATTCTTGCCAGAACTGAGTGCCATCTGTTTTTCCCACCTTATGGAAGAATAACGATGTTTCATTATTTTATTTCCTTATTTTATGGGTGGTTCATAAGGCATTTGTATCTATCTTCTTTGCAAATTCTCATCTCTATTATTTGATCATTTTTCAAATTGCACTGTTAGATTTTCCTTACGCATTTGTAGAAGCTCTGCAAATAAAGGAAGCCCAGCCGCTTTCAAAGCATGTACCTTTCATCATTTTCTTTTTGACATTTTCCCACGTGAAACTCTGCATTTTTGTTTGCTTCATGACTTCTGAAATTTGGACTCTGCATACATCACCAACTCATTTGTCCATCCTTTCTTCTAGAACTTTTAGGATTAACTTTTCCCTGTTTAAATCTTTTTGCCAGCTACCGTTTAGTTTGGGGATAATGAATGAGATACAAACCCAGAGTTATTTTTCCCAGACAGTCAGATTTTCCATTTGCCTTTATTAATAATTTCTCTCTTCCCCATGAGTTCGAAATGTCACTTTAATTATGAACTGAATTTCAATAGGAAATTGTTTTTATTTATAGATTCTTTATTCTGTTTCATTTGTACTTTTCTTTCCCCATGCGGTGGGTTTAATAGTGGCTCCCAAAAGTTGTGCCCTCTTAGAACCTCAGAACATGACCTTATTTGGAACCAAGTTCTTTGAAGGTGCAGTTAAAAAGGATTTAAATTGGGAGGCTGAGGCAAGAGGATAGTGAGTTCAAAGCCAGCCTCAGCAACTTAGCAAGGCCCTGAGCGACTCAGGAGACTTTGTCTCTAAATAAAACACAAGAAGGGCTGGGACTGTGGCTCAGTAGTTAAGCACCCCTGAGTTCAATCCCTGGTACCAGAAAAAAATAAAAGAAGGATATAAAGATGAGAAGGATATAAAGATAAAATTATTTCAATCAGAGTGAGTTGTAAGCTTCAGTGTTCAATGACAGGTGTCTTTAACAGAGACAGAAGGAGACACAGACAGGCGTCGGACAAAGTCCACATGGAGATGGGAGGACCTAAGAGAGCTGCTATCTTCAGCCAGGATTGCCACAACCACCAAAGTTGGGAAGAGCAGGAGAGCGCCCCCTATAGGCTGCAGTGGGAGCAGGGCTCCGTCACACCTTGATTCTGCACTTCGATGGGGAGTCACATTATTGTATCCTAAGCCACCAACTCTGTGCTAATTAGCTAATATGCACCAGGAAACAAATGCACGCCCTGCTGCACAGTTCCAATCGTGTGTTTCAGTACTTCTCAGGCCAGTCGTCCCTCTCACGCTTTCAGAGAAAAGCCTGAGTCAGGAGCAACCAATGTCAAGGGCAGAGGCTGTCCCAGCAGGACAGGCCCGTCAGATACTGGGATTTCACACCAAATTAACTGGAATCAGACCTTTAACAATGTGTGTCCCACTTAGCTTCATGATCAAGAGGAGCACAGATGGGGTCACCTCAGCTGACACCCCTGGTCTCTGCAAGGTGTCCCCTCGACCCAGAATCAGGGTTAACTTACCTCCTGGAAATAACCGTGGAACCAATGAGGCACAAACAAGAGAGCCGCTCCTCACTGGCTGCCTCTCACGCTGGTCTTCTTGTTAAAGGAAGGGAAGAGTGGCTTTAGGTTTCTATTTTTTTTTTCTTTTAAATGGAAGAAGTCTTCTTTACTGAAGCATCAAGAAGAAAAACCGCCTATGAGACAGACTTTGTCTCCCAAGATAGCAGCTGAAGGGGGGATTCGATGAGCTCAGAAGAACCCGGAGCACCTGCCGGGGAAATATTCCAACAGATGTCTTTGCTGTAATTAAAGTCATGCGCGTCGGCCTAGAAGCTCTGGTCCTGTTGGAAAGAAAACGGTTAATGTTCTGGCTAACCCCCATTATCTCACTTACTGCGGCCGCTCAGAGTGCTCTTGTTTAATTTCCATGCAGCGCGGCCCTTCCAATTGAAGGGCTCATTCACAAAAATAGTGGCCAAGTGGGTAATTCCTGGCTTAGGCCTTGAACATCTGGTGGCCTTCGAATCTGATGGCATGTAATTAGAGCGGGGACAGCCATACAATCGGGGATTGAGGGGATGCTGTTTAATCTTCTGCCATATGCTCGCATTTAGCTTCTCTTCTCTCCCCTAAACCCACGCATACAGGAGGCACCTGGATGGCTCCTGAGGCCTGCCTGGAGGTCGGCTCCCTCCCAGCACAGCTGGCCTTTCCTGGCCAGGCCACAGTTACCTTCTACCTTTCAGTGACCTTCATTTAGGAAGAGATGACCTGTTGCCTCATAGGGCTCCAGTGGCTCCTGCCAACCCCCCAGCATTCCCAACCTTGTGCCCATGAGTTGGCTAATCTAATCAGCATGATCCTGACCCAGAAGGAGAGGAGGCTAAAGGTCTGTCAAGCATCCCTAGGGCAGATATCAGGTCTCCCTTCATAATGGCGACTGCTGCGTCACACATGGCCACCTCTGGCCCATGCCCTTCACAGGAGTCTTGATGGGCAGTAAGTGGGCTGACAGGGGTTGGAAGGTTCCGGAGCCAGGCGTGAGCTCTGTTTCCTTATGCTGAGTGTGTTGGAGGGACCTGGTCTCGGGATGCTCCTGCGGGGGTGGAAACCACAGTGGAGCACATGAACTGCTAGGCACAGAGTGCCCTGGGACATGGCGGGAGCTGACAGGTGTCTTCATGAGCTTGAGTTGCCAGGTGGCTGGTCAGCAACATAAGTCTATCCCTCCAAGTCTGGTGTCCGGAAGCCCGGGGTCAACGGGTGAGCAGGTTCCGTCTGGTGAGGGCCCCTTCCTGGTTCCCAGCCTATTCGTCCCTCAGGCCTCCACTCCTAACCCTCCACCTTGGGGGTTGGGATTTCAACATATGGATTCTGGGGGACACAAACATGCAGACCAGAGCAGCATCTCCATGCCACCTTTCGGTAGCCATCCTGGCACATGGTGGGTGCTTAACCCTGGCAGCTCCTCTAGATGTAGAAGAAATGTCAGCCGCTGATTGAAAAGACAGATATGTTAATTGACTGAGTAAATGTTTTTACAGTGTATACACAGATCAAAACATCCCCCTCTTCCTCATAAATTACACTGTTTTTATTTGTTGATTTAAAACACTAATGATAAAAAAGAAAACAAAAGTATTCTGAAATGTTAGTTGATAAAGCAAAACTCAAACTTCTGTCATCTCACATTTTCTCCCCATCCCTGGACCTGGGACTCCAAAATCCAAAGTCATCCCAGGCAGCTTCCCCCCACCCCCACCCCCGCCCCGGGCACGACTTCCTCTCCAGTCTCTCAGGCCCTGCCAACGCTCCCAAAACTGTCCTGGATAAAGCGCTCCCAGAGTGTGCATTGAACTTTCTGTTTCAGACCCTGCTAGGCTGGATGACAGTCTCTCAAGATGTCTCCCCTAATCTTTGGAACTTGTGATGCAGTCACAAGGCAAAGATCGTGGTTAAAGTTGGGGTCTTGAGATGGGAGATCACCCTGGGTTATCTGAGTGCAATTATAATCGTCTCATCCCAGAGAGGCAGAGGGGTCTGCACACACCGGGAAGGCCCTGGGCGAGGCAGCCTCCAGCCAGGGAGCTCCGGCAGCTGCCGGTAACTGGCAGAGGCAAGCAGAGTCTTCCCTGGAACGGCAGAGGACCGCAGCCCACTGACACCAGGGATACCCAGAACCAAAGAAAACGAATCTCTGGGTTGTAAGGCACCAAGTTTGAAGGACTCTGTTCCACGTCCATAGGTGACTAATGCACCGACTGGCAGGAAGCCAAAGGCTCTGGGATATGATACTCATTGTGCTGTTTCCTCACTCTGTGAACATCCACTGACAGTCGACCATACAATGTATGGACTGGGAGGTGCAGAAGCAGAAAAATGCATAAAATAGATGATATACGTCAAATCATTCAAAACTGCTTATTTTCAATCATTTTGACCCGTGAAGCAGCAGCTTCATGAGGCCTGATATGACGCACCCACCTTCCTCTGAGCATGTTTGACGACACTATTTTCCAAAAATGGCCACAAACATTTCTCCCATAAATGTTCTTCCTTAATGACCTTGAGGATCTTCATAGCAAGGGTTGGGATGACTGTACTTCCTCCTCAGATGTGGTAAACATGTCACTCAGCAGGATTAAAGCTGAGCAGCAGCCCCAGGGCCCTTGGACATGCCCCTGCAAAGGCCTGGCCCACATGTGAGAAATCCGTGGCTGCCATGCTATGAGGAGGTGCCAGCCACTGGGATGGTGCTACAAACTGAATGTGTCCCCCAAAATTCGTAGCTTGAAACTTCAACACCAACATGGTGGCATTGAGAAGTGGGGCCCTTGTGAGGTGATTGAATCATCCCAGGGATACTGAGTCCAGATTTCTGGTTCCTAGAAAGTGATTGCATCCTGGAGCCCACATCAATGGAATTAACGACCTTATTTATAAAAGTGTGAGAAAGAGCAGAGAGGAGCAAACATTTCTACACTCAAGCACCTCCTGACGCGCCCGTTTCCATCAGGGCAGAACACGTGCTCCTTTTCTGCAGACTGAAGAGGCCCCACAGCTGTGGTGAGGGAATCCCAGGGGAACTCAGGAGTAAGATGGAGAAAATGGAGAAATTTCCAGAAATACCCAGCTACTAAAGGAGGGAAAAGAAAACCAGGAATCAGGAAAGCTCTCAGGCCCATTAATTAAACCATGGAGTAACCAGGACATCTGGAGTTTCCCGCAAGAATGGGAATTTCCTTTGAAGGGAAGTGTACTTCAGAGTGAAGAAGAACAATCTCATAGTGTCAAGAGCAATGGCCCAGAGAGGCATAAAGGAGGGTTGGGAAAACGTGGGAAGTATGCTGATAAGTTTGCAGGCTCTGTACTGGACTCTCTGTAGGGCCAACAAGAGACCAAGGAGTGAACCGCTGCCTTATCTTTATAGAAAGGCCCTACACAGGATCCTGGGAGATAGACAGAAGGACAGTGACCTCACGGGATCTCTCTGTAGAGATGCTGTTGGCCTCCCACCTCCTGAGTACCAGCCCCAAGACTGTGAATCTCCATTTCCTCTGAGGCACTGCTTGGATCCCTCCAGCTGTGATATTCATGGAGGACCCTCAGGTCCCTGGATGGGAGTCCTGGAACAGGACAATCCTGTACGCGCTTCCTGCCATTTCCCCAGAAGCACCCCTCCTCCTCACAACAGAATAGTACAATTCTGTAACTGGTGATTTCCTTCCTTTCCCACCCAGTTAATGAGAATAAAATGTGGAATTAAGTGGGGGAAAAACAAGTGTGAGGGAGTTGTTTCTTTTGCCTTCTGTCTTCTGCCAGGTGAGGACACAGAGATTGGGCGCCATCTTGGAAGCAGAGGCAGCCCTCACCGGACACTGGTTCTGCTGTTGCCTCTACCTGGCATCTCCCAGCCCCAGAGCGGTGAGAAATAAGTTCCCATGGTTTGTAAATTACCCAGTCAGTGATGTTTTGTTATAAAAGTCCAAGCACACTAAGAGGACAAAGAAAGATAGGATCATTTATGTGACTCAGACACTCAGGGAAGACCCCTGAAGCTAATGGATGTGTAAGAGGAATTTTCTTAAATGAATTTTTACCTCTAAAGAGAAATTACTCATTTATTAACATTTTAAAACACATGTGCAGTAATAATGAGATCAATTGATTACTTCCGAGACGCTTTTGTTGGTGAATGTTTAGGTATAAGGCTCAGGTTAGAAACCGAATCTTTAGTTTCTGGACTCCCCTGTCACCCAGGATTGGTGTAAGTCAGTGGATCTGCCATGTTTGTGGAGGAGGGTGCAGAGCTCTCCTGGGTGCTATGTATGGGAACAATGGAAGAGAACCCTGGGTTGGTGAGATATCCAGGAGAAAAGATGGAGGTGGTCCAAGAGTTCACTGTAGGCTTACAATACAAAGGCTCACCCAGTCTCCTTTGGAAAACCCCCTGAAAATTCTGCACTGATCTTTAAAATTTATTCCAAGTCCATTATTTGTAGAAACCCGAAGAAGAAGAAGAAGTGGGATTAAGAATCACCAATCCCAAACCTCAACCTCCTGGTACTCTCAAGCAGTAAGAAATATTTCCATCTTTATCCTTTGTGCATTTCATTTCACAAATGGGTGCATAGTCTGTTAAGGGAATGTGGTTTTAGCTTGAAGAAGAAAACTCCAAGTGTCTCCCTCTTCTGATGTTTCCCTGGGAGTCCTTCTCTCAAGATGTTTTGGGGTTCGAGAGGAGTTCTTGAAGAAGGCCAGCTCAGCAGACACCCATGTTCTACTCTGCCTCAGACACATGCTCTGAGTGAGGACCCCCTGCTGGAACCAGAGCACAGTGTGACCAGCACTTCACATCGTGGAACTGCACCAGCAAGGTGCCGATTTCTCTTCCACTTCATCACCTCTAAACCTAGGTCTCTCAGAACTGGCCTGGTGCTACCTGAGCACATACCCTTGTTTTCTTATTTTAAGTGAGACCCAAGGTTGGAATAATATTCCATTCTGGCTAAGCAGCAGCCACCAAATCCCAGGGACTCGACATGGACCAGGATCTGAGGGGGCAGGTGGTTTTCTTGTCTCTCTTCCACGTGCTGATGAAGGCCTGGGGCTCTCTTCCTCAGGTGTCTTCCTTATCCTGAGTCCTTCACGTTCAGCATCATAGTGGGAAGAGAGAGAGAGAGAGAGAGAGAGAGAGAGAGAGAGAGAGAGAGAGAGAGAGCGAGCAAAACAGAGCCCAGGAGAGGCCTTGGGTGCAGGCCAAAGTGACATTTCAGTGCATTCACTGGCCAGTGCCCACCAGGTGGTCTCCACCAGGTGGACTTCAGGCGTGTGGGCAAATGCAGGTTTCCTGTGTGCCCAGGAAGCACGTGTACATTTAGCTGGTCTGACACTCACAGTTCAGGAAGCCCTTATGCCTTGATAGCCACAATCACGTAGGATTCCTGCAGTAAATGTGGTTTTTAAAATTGTTCTTTGGGTCCTAGGGTGGAATTGGGTCCTCATACGCCTAAGACCGTGGCGCCCTGTGGTCATCGGCACTTGGGAGGCTCTTCTTCATTACTCTCCCACCCCTGTTTGGCTCCCCCTCTCCCACACGCTCCCCCCACCCCCAGCATAGCCACCCCCCACAATGTGTTTATTTCATGTTCTTGAATATTCATGCACCGTGAAGAAGGGGCAGTGCACACGGCTTCCATCTCCCCACATGATCCCCAACTCCTGGTGTGACCCACCGTGTCCACAGGGTGCCCTGACTCATGGTCATGCTGGGTTTGAATGCTGTGCACCTCCAAAGTTCGTGTTGGAATTCAATCCTCAAAACAACAGTCTTAGGAGGTGGGGGCCTTAGGAGGCGATTACGTCACTTAGGGGTGAGACTGGTGCCTTATGAAAGGGCTTGAGGGGGGAAATTTGGGCCTTTCCATCTGTTCTGCCACATGAGGGCACGAAGTTCATCCCCTCTAGAGGGAGCGGCAACAGGCACCTTGTGGAGGAGGGACAGGGCCTTGCTAGGCGATGGGAACTGCTGGACTTGGTCTTGGAATTTCAGCCTCCAGAACCGTGAGGATGAATTCCTGCTCTTTATGAATCATCCATTCTCAGTCACTTTGGGGTCACTGAAGGAGTGAACTGAAGGTTTTATTTGTGTTTCTTTGATCACTAGTGATTTTCATACTCATTTGTACATATCTTGCTTTTTTGTTGATTTGTGTTTGAGTGCACATAAATTCTAGGTATCATTGTGCTGTTGATTTTTTATGTGGCAAATAGCTTAGTCTCTCATGTCTCTAGTAGCTTTGTGACGTTTGTCTCTAAACTAAAAACTTTCATTTCACTGTATTCAAGTTGATCCATTAATAAATTATATCGTGCTTTGTTCTTTTTGGTTCTTGTTTAAAAAGCCCTGTGTTAATTTTGGGTTAGGAAGACATCTTCTACATTTTTTGAAATCACTTTCAACTTTGAGTTTTAAACTGGAGTTTAAATTTTTGTATGACATCAACTGGGAGTAAATCTCTATTTTTCTCCACAGTAATTCAATTTCTTGCAAATCACCCACGAAGCACTTCCTCCTTCTGCACTGCTTCTCAGTGTTTCCTTGATCACACACAAGGCTGGTGGGGGGCCAGCTCTGAGCTCCCTCAGTTGACCTGTCCATCTGTGTGTCCAAATTTTGCCTGAAACTTGTGGTTTTGTGGCAATGGTTGTCTCAAGTTAAGTCTACACTGATCCTTATGCTCACTTTTAATTTCCAAATCTACGTAGCTATTTATAGATCTTTATTCCTTTCTATATAATTTTAGAATTGTTATATCGAATTCATTTTTAAAAATCCAGCTGAAATGTTAATTAAGATTGCCTTGAATAGAGAGATTAATTTAGGTATCTTTGCCCTATCTAGTATGTTAGGTTGGTTAATTGGCATATCTGCTATTATGTATACTGTTTTGCTCATTGATACCAGGAACATGCTATCAATCTCCATTTATTCTGTTAATATCTAGTAATAATTTTAGAGTTTTCATAAAGGAATCATGCAGCCATTCTTTGGCCACGTCGGTTTCTCCTCAGCACGGCCTTCAGTGGTAACACGGTGGACTGGCGTGTCCTTTCTGAGGGCCTTCTGTCGGACCTTGCTCCACCTCTGGAGACATGTCCCTTGGCCAGGGAGGCTGTGCTTTGCTTCCATTAGCAGCTTTGTGCTCAGATGGAGCTCTTCAACGAATTTAAACAACTCCAATCAGTTAAAATAAATGAGCAGCCCCCTGGGGGGTGTGATTTAAGACAGAAACTGTGCCTGAGTGCAAAACTCAGCCTGTTTCTAGCCCAGTGAAGCTTCGACATCATCTACACACCAGGGGCCCCGGAACCCTCGCTTTCCTTATCAAAATAGCACTCATTAAGCACGGGGGAGGGAGGCCGGGATGAGCTCTGTCCTGGACGAACTTGACTCTTCCCACAGCAGTTTGAAGAAGTTTTGCAACAGAAGGAGAGTTCACACCCTTCCAGGTCGACGAGCCGGTTCAGGACTGTCTGAGGCCAGCATGGGTTTCATTTTGCAGTAAATTTTATTTTATATATATATCTGTAGGCGTAATGTAGTCGGGGTCAAATGGACTCCCCAGGAGGTGCCCCATATTTAACCTGTGGTTTGTGCACCCTGATCCCATTGCTCCTGGAGCCCTGTGAAGAGAAGGCTCTGTGACTGTGGTTGTCTGGGGAGAGTCACAGGCTGAGTTGCCTCTCCATCCCTGATCCCCACTTCATAGGTTGAAGTCCTAAGCCCCAGGCCCCAGAATGTGCCTCCATCTGTTAGATGAAGTCTTTAAAGTGGTGATTAAGTGGAAATAAGGTACTTGGGGTGACCTAATTGACTCTTCCTTTAAAGACTCACATGAGGGGGTGACCAGAGGAGGACAGGGAGCACACGCCACCTGCAAGCCCTGGAGAAAGGCCCTCAGAGGGACGAGAGCCAAGACCCTGGACCTTGGCCTCCAGGACCACGAGCTGCTGTCTGAGCTGCCTGGTGTGGGGCTTCGTCAGGCCTCCCTCGTGGACCACTGTGGGGTTGGACTTGTGTGTTGGGCCTTTAAGAAGATACCTCTGCCACCCCGTGGTTCTGCCTTCACTGGGACCTTCCATGGATTATTGGTGTCTTGGTGGGAAATAAAGACCAGAAAGAGGTCAGCATGGGCAGAGGATGGGGGAGGGAGCCTAGGAATGTGTGGAGCCCAGGAGCTAATAGCAGCCAGTGGCACTGTCCAGAGGTGCAGTGGAGACTTCCTAGAGAATTCTGAGGAAAGAGGAAACTCCTGTCCCACTGTGATCATGATACCTGATTAGAATGGTATAGTGGTCCCACAGTTTTGCTTTCTATGACTCCAGTGACCTATGGCCAAAAAATATCAATTGGAAAATCTCAGAAGTAAACAACTTATAAATTTTAAACTATACGGTCTTCTGAGAGTGTGTTGAAATCTCATGCCATACCTCTTTGTCCTGCCCAGGATGTAACTTTGTAACTTTGTCCAGAGTATCCGTGCAGTATATGTTACCTGCCCATGAATCACTTGGTAACTGTCTCATTTATCAGATCTGCTGTCATGGTATCACAGTGCTTGTGTTCAGGTCCATCTGTTTTACTTACATGACAAACTCTGGATACATTATAGTGTTATGCTATCTATTTCATTATTCATTATTGTTGATCTCTTACTGAATCATTTATAATTAAACTGTATCATTTATAAACTAAATTCTACGGATAGGAAAAAAGCATAGTATATATGGGGTTTTGCACTATCCGTGGTTTCAGGCATCCACTGAGGGTCTCGGAATGTACCCTCCCTGGAAAAGGAGGTATATGAGAAGAGTTGTCCTACGGAGGCCAGGGCCAGGATGGTAGGACTCAGGGCTCAGGGAAGGGGGTTGGGCAGAGCAGTTGAGGCCGAGATGACATCATAGAAAGGAGAGGACTTTGGGGGTACTGTGGCTTAGGGAGGTTCAGTGAGAGGTGAGTTTCCTCAAGGAGAGTTTGAGGTGGCTGGGAGCCCTGGTTGGTTGACTTCAGAGACCTCTGCAGTGGCTGAAGGCTAATTCTGGGGCCACTAGGCTCAGTGGGACAGCAGAGCCTAGTGGGACATCTGCTTGCTTTCTCAGGCTCAGTAGGTGGCATCAGGAGGGCTTGTGTGGAGTCAGACCCTGGGGAAAGTGCCAGCGATGGGCTTGTGCCCCAGTGTCATCACCACAGGCCTGGGCATCTTCACCCTTCCCACAGTGGACACAGTGGACAGCCTGCAGGGAGGAAAGAACTTGAGCCTCTGGCGGCAGGAGGCTGAGGGACAGACCCAGAGACTGGTTGGTTCAGAGCGCAATGGAAGCAGCTGTTTGGACACTTGCCTGTTTGGCCGAGGGGCCCAGGTTCTCCAAGTGTGGACACTGCGACTTCAGACAGGGAATCTGTCTGCAGAGAGGGGACGCGGGTGGGTAGTGATATTGCAAAACCCCACACTGTAAGCTTTGGAAACAAGCAATTATTTTAGCAGAAAATGAGAGAGTAGCTTCCCGTTTTCTTGTTTAGGACTTGTTTCTAAACAGCTGAATAATTACTGCCGTCTATTTAAGATTTCCAGATGGTTTCTAAATTTTTCTGCTTTCTTCAAAATTTCTCAGCCTCGTTACACTTGTCTGGAAGATTGTTATAACATTTCTAATTGGATCATCGCACTTACAACAAACAGTCTTGGAGGCCCACTCTGCTAAAATCTGGTGGAGATGCATGAAACCTTCTGGGGCTTTTGTAAGAAGGGATGGGGTTTTGTGCGATTAGGTGTTCTTTGGAAGTTTTCTCCCATTATATCTGTGGAAAATGTAACCTTTTTGAGGATTCTCAATTTCTGATTCATCACTCAGAAAATTAAGCAAAAATCTATGAGGATTGAGGGCTACCCCAGCCATGTTATTGTCTGCAGTACATACCTGTCTTTACTGTCCTGTGTTGGGCCTGGTGTGGGTCAAGAGGCCCCTGGGCTGCAGCCTTGTCCACCTGTGGATAGAGAGGTCCTCATTCCATTCTGGCATCTGGCTCTAGGTCCCTGTGCTGGAGAGCACCATGGCCTCTCACTTTTCCCACAGTGCCACATTTCCTGTGTTCTCTGATCCTTTTCTATCGACTGTTTAATTAAGTCTTCATGGGGGTCCTCATCCACTACCTGCTTTCCTTCCTGTGGCACCTGTTGCATTTTTCTTTGATTTTTGAGGGACTGTAATTCTGCTTTGAATTGTAGATGTGCTTGTATCGACAGATATGATTCTATTCCTCTTGATAATCACAATCCTTGAAGAATGTGGTTGTAGTAGATGGAGAGAGATATACAGATAGAGATAGACATAAAGGTATAAACATGTATAGAACAAAATATAGAGGTATGCATATGGAGATACATGTATGCAGCTATAAATGTGTAGACAGATATCAATATCAGTAGATCAAAGAGGCTAGTTAGCATAGAGACATAGATATTGGCAGATAACCATATAGATCATGATTTGATGAAGACACAGGTCCATATAGATAGATGAAATATAGACATAGATGATAGGTAGAGTACAGACTTTAGAGAAACAGACATGCAGATAGGAATAGATACAGACATATGGAAAGTACAGCTATACAGATAGGCGTAGAGACACAGAGATACATAATACAGACAGAAATACAGGTAGAGGTAGGCAGTTCCAGCTCCGGAGATAGAGGCCCCAGAGACAGATAAGGATCAGGGTGGATGAAGATGGACATAGGCACAGCTAGACAGGGTGATAGACATGGACACAAGCCACAGATGGGTAAGGACGTGTGCACATGGGAGAGCAGACCCGGGTAGAAAGGGCTCTGGTACGGGAAAGTGTACGCCCTGAGGGCAGGGCAGGGGATTCAGCCTGTTTTTGTCCCTGTGCTGGCCCTGTGCCTGGAGCCCCTGTTCTGGGCTGATACCACTGCACACTTAGTGCCCTGCCCTGCCCCCCCCATGATGCACAGGCCGCCCTGCACACAGTCCTCTGTCCTCTGCCCTTGGCATGTGACCCCACTGGGCAGGGCTGTGCCCAGCTCCTGTGCCCCCACGGCCTTCAGTGAAGTCCTGGCTGACAAATCCATAAACACAGATGTGACGGAGCGTCTCTGAAGGACTCGAGGGTTCAGGAAGATGGGGGTCAGCCATCTTCGCGGCCCAGCCTCTGGCCCCACAAGGTCTTTGCACAAACGTCACCTTGGAGGGATGTATTTCTGGAATTGTCCGGCCCCTCACCTGGAGCACCCCAATTTCCTCCCAGCCCTGGGGACTGCCCAGGGAGAGACTGCACAACAGACTGGCACCCACCGTTGAAATACCTGAAGAGCCAATAGAGACTTTTAATGGTTTTAAATAAATATGTGTAAATAATTGTGCACAGAAACATGGCAGAAACTTTTGAAAACAATTAGAAACTCAGACTGTAACAATAGCTTTACACAGATGCTACCTACGTTTTCTACAAATGGCTCTTAGCTGGTCACAGGGTGACGGGGCTCCCTGGACGAGGTTTTCCTGCCACCTGCAGAAGTGCCTGCACCGGCCACCCCACAGTCCCAAGTGAAGAGGCAGCAGGTGGGTGGCCGCAGAGCACCGAAGCGGCTCTTCCTTTCCTGGGATTGCCTTGCCTGGCAGAGCCAGCAGCCTTGAACAGGCAGCCACCCCCTGGGCCCGCTTGGCATATTCTCAAGGACGATTCCTGAATGAAAACGACTCTATAAGAAATACACTTCTTCAATGCCTTCCAGAAACACGGGTTTCTTGAATTAAATTTGAGGGGTGTTCCTGGTACACGTGATTACCTTTGCCACAGCTGCACTTTGCTCTGCCGCCGTGAAGTTGGCAAGGGCAGCTTGGGGGTGGCACAGGAGGCAGCCGGCATGTGTTTGAAGTAGGGTCTGGCTTAGGAAACAGGGCTAGCTGGGGGGCCAAGGTGGACATATTCAGAGACTCAGGGACACCCCACTGGGTCTGTACATTGCAAGAGACCCAGTTTCCCGCAGCCCCTCAGAAGGCAAATCCACGCTGCACACTGAGCCAAGGCAAGCACTGGCTGAGCTGAGGGAAGCCCCAGCTTTGCCACACAAGCTACAGCTCCTGGTTCATAAATGTCTCTTACCCAATTTCTACGGATGCTGCCGATTGTTGAGTTGATAGACGACAAATAAAACTTCTCATACACCATGTCAACTTGCCAGAACCTTGCCACCACCTCTTCCTCCAGGGTTTTAAAGAAGAAGACAACCCCTTTGTCTCTAAAATAAATAAATAAATAAATTACACTATATTTGGGGCTACATGTTTAAATTTAGAGCTTAAGATTTGGGCTGCAGTGAAGGAATACACTGAGAGTCGGTTTGATATTTTCTTTGTTCCACTGGGATATGTCGTGCATGTTTAAAAAATGGTCTGTGCAGTGCAGCCCACACAACACTCGCGATGGCTTCCCTGGTGATTCGAGAGCCCACCGTCCCCTTCCTGCAGGAAGCAGAGTAAACCTCGCTCTGGGCCTGACCCCCACTGGATCCAGCAGCCTGGTGGGCTGTGTGCTGGGGTGAGGGTCCCGCAGCCTCTTTCCCTCCAGCCTTTCCCTGTTCTTCTTCTTTCCCCCCTCCCTCTTCTTCCCTTCCTCCCACAGGCTTCCTCCTCTGCAGAGAGCATGCGCAGACAGAGGGAGCGAGGAGAGACTCACCTTTTTTCTGTATCTACCCCAGGATGCCCACCTCCTTTGGGGTTCAGAATCGTGACGTTTTCCTCGTCCGAATGAGCTGCTGGGGTGTGGTATGGGGTCATCTTTGCCTCTCGACCTCCTTCTTGACTTGCTCAGAGCACCTCAGCTCTTTCTCTCTGCTCTCCTTGTCTATTTCTGAGCCTTTAAAATAATGAGGTTGGACCCAGATGGTCTTTAAAGCCCGTTACAGCCCGTTTTGTTGGGATACGTCTTTTACGTTCTGGGAAGAGTGGGGTGCAACTGGAGAGGGGCTGAGAATAATGGTGAGAGAGAGGGCCAGTCCCTGCCCTGTGATGGCCAGGGTCTGCTCAGGCCCTTGGAGGCCCCAGTCCTCCATGCCTGGCCTCAGCCTGACCCTACCCAGGGGCCACCCTTGGTGTTCATGGGGACTCCCCAGAGGTCCATGGCTACTGTAAGATGCATAGTAGGCTGGGGGCTACTGTAAGCAGTGTGCTCTTCACCCGGCTCTTTCCCTGTGTGTGTGTGTGTGTGTATGTGTGTGTGTGTGTGTGTATGTGTATGTGTGTGTGTGTGTGTGTGTGTGTGTGTGTGTGTGTATGTGTGTGTGGGTGTGTGTATGTGTGTGTGTGTGTATGTGTATGTGTGTGTGTGTGTATGTGTATGTGTGTGTGTGTGTATGTGTGTGGGGGTGTGTGTGTATGTGTGTGTATGTGTGTGTGTGTATGTGTGTGTGTGTGTATGTGTGTGTGGGTGTATGTGTGTGTGGGTGTGTGTGTGTGTATGTGTATGTGTGTGTGTGTGTGTATGTGTGTATGTGTGGGTGGGTGTGTGCGCCAGTGCGGGATGTACATGTGTTACTGTGTTGCAATGTAAGCAACACACAGTTTACCTCATTAACTTGTTTGTTGTGGGTGTGTGGACCTTGTTCTGCATCGTCGGTGCTGTCCTGTGTAGTTGTAGGTCACAGTGAATTACTTCCTTCCTCTGCCACATTCAAAATACTCTTTGAGATTTGTGAAATGGCCCTACAAGAAATTCAGGTACTGGGCTCCAGTGGCAGATTCTGCTAGGTCATTCCCCATCTTTACCAGCAGAGGGCACAGTGGACCAGCCCTTGTGGAACCCTAGCTCCTCAAGGGCAGGTGGGGAGCAGGGCAGCATTTAGCAAACAAAGCACCATCTTACAGAGGGAACACAGGAGCCAAACAGCATTTTAGTTGCATGCAGCAATTTTTCACCAATTTTTATAGGTGATGAAAAAGATCCGCAAACAGTAATTCTGCACTCTCTCCTGGCCTGCTTGGTTCTTGGGTTCTGAGCTGGGGCAGGGGCCAGCATTTGAAGGTTGTTTTGAACTGTAATGGCAGAATGAGGTCATCCAATGACACCAAAGGCAGATAGAGGGACCCTCCATGCCAGACACAGTGAGGCATTTAATTTGATTTAAAGAAAACAAGTCTGTATGAGGCAAGGTGTGAGTGTCATACCTCTGCATCCTGGGGGTCTCCTGGATGAGGGCTCACCCTGGCCTCTGCAGTCACCATCTCCATTGTGGAGAGAAGACAAAGAAATCAGGGCCTCCTGTCTTCAAGTTCCTGGCAGGATCCATCCAGCTCTGGCCAGCAGAAGGCCTCTGCGTTTGCAGGAAGGGTGTATTTGAAGCAGTGTCCAATGCAGTATCTATATTTACAGCAAATTACCCAGAGTAAGTGGGAGAATCTTTAGAAAATGAAACCCTGCAATCATAGTCACAGATAGGTAAAAATGCACAGTACGGTCAATAAAGAAATTCACCGGCAACTCAATTACTTTTAAACCTGATCACCTAGAGTCAGTTGAGAAGAAAAAATGACAAAATCCCCAAATCCAAGCCAAGCACCCCCCAAATCTGAAAACAAAACTCCCCACAGTCCCTAGGGAACCTATATCAGAAATCAGATCATTATCTAACAGAGAGAAAACTACTTCCTACCCTTGAGCATTTACTGTTCCTCGTCTATGGACAATTTCAGGAATTAAAAAAACAGCGAATACCACGGCCCTTTTCTGACTTGCTTTTTATCAGAGTTGTCTACACTGCAGCTTGTTTTCCAGGCCAGGCTTTGAAATGAGTAGAAACGAACTGAGCTTTGGAAGCCACCTTTTCCCTGCTCTCTAGCTGAAAAATGAAGTTCTCTAGGCAAACGAATGGCTTCCGTCTGCCTGACTTTCTTGGTCCCTGCGATGGGTGGCTGGCATTCTGTTGACCTCTTAGTAGAATAATTAGGTGCTCTTGTTACCAAGCAACCGAAAGGCGGGCACCACAGAGTCTGAGAGTTCTGGGCACTCGCGGAGAAAGATGGAGTCCACCCCGAGGAGCTTGTACCACAGACTGCTGCTCTGTGGGGACATGGGACTGTTGTTGTCAGTAGCCAGTGTGGCATCACTGTTCCCAGACAAGTTACAGCAGGACCTCTGACCATGCTGGACGGTCACAGACCTGCTGTTCAAACAGGGACTCTTCTGAAGATCCCCGAGACTTGAACCACCAGGGAGCTCAGTCCTTGGTCCTGGGGAGGAGCTCCCCGCTCACTTCTCTGTATTGAAATCTCAACGTGGCAGAGCCAGACCGACTTGGCACTGGGGATTCTGGATGGCGGTTTGTGATTCAGAACGGGTGAGGTGCTGTCAGGAGATTCTTTTGTCTTGTAAAACCTGATGCGTTCTTACTGTGGCAGCAGGAGAGGAAGGACTACTGCGAAGTGGTCCATAGAGTGCTCTTATCCCTAAATGTGTGTGCGTCTAGGAAAGACTGTGGACCAGAGGGGCGTGCCCAGAAGTGGAGGGACCTGCCTCATGTCAAGATGAGGCGACCTCGTGTGACTCCCAGTTATGTTCATTCTTTTCTGTTTTCAAGTTTTCTCTAATAGAAATTTCCTTTCCATTAGAAAACGCAAGCATGCAAACATGTCTGTGTTGACCGTGTGTGTGTGTGTGTGTGTGTGTGTGTGTGTGTGTGCGAGTGCGTGTTCTGTGTGGATACAGATGCACAATGCCAGGGGTTCTCGTCCCAAAGTGCAATTCCCTTTATTAAAACAAGTTACCATCAACTGAAACTTGCTTCTCCCCAAGGGAAGAAGGGAACCTCTGGCTTGCTTGATCAGCAGGTGGGGTTGTCCGTAGAGCTGAGCTTGGAAGACATGAATCCCATTCTCAGGGTTCTCATATGCCAGCTGCAGGCCTCAGCCTCCTCTCTGACCCCAGGCTCCTTCTCTGCCCTGGGTCATGAAGGGAGCTCACATCCATGGGCACTGGTGTTCCCACCTGGCCAACATGTCCCTCTGTGAGACCTCTCACAGCCAAGAGCCACTTCCTGTTACCAGCTGCACTTTCAGAGGAGAACACAAAGGCACAGGCCCCAGCCTGGGTCCAGGAAGTGGCCTCCAGGGCCCTGTTTCCAGCCTCCAGTGCTTCCTTCAAAGTGGGGCACATGTCCCTAGGGGTGTGAGGAATTTATAAAACAGGTTGCACTGAAGAGGGTCCTGGGAGTGGGAGGCCGGATGGGGACTGGCTGTTCAGAACACTCAGTGGTGGCCGTCTGTATCTCTCTCCATTGGTGGCCTCCTGTGGTCCTGGCCAGGCCTTCCTGTGGGTGCAAGGGACCACGACCACCCACAGGCCCGGGGAGTGAGCCCAGGAGCTGGGCCCAGGAGAAGCCAAGACAGAGCTGCAGAGTCCTCCTCTGTGGCTGCCCACCTTGGTGCTGCGCTCATGCCGGGGTCCCCAAGGATGTCCCCGGGGGCAGGACGATGCCTTGATCCACACCCACACTCCAGACATGGTCACTACGAATACTTCCCTGCTGGTAGATTGGGGAGAAGTCTCGCGCTAGTGCTTCAAGAAGCCACTGCTCCAGAAGAGCAGGAAACCCTAGGGACCATCTGCCCAGACACACGAAGGCACAGGTCTCCAGAGAGGCACGGAGCCCCAGCTCTCCAGCAGCAGCCACCGCAGACACGTCACCTGCTCAGGTGGGAGCACGGTAAGACCCTCCCAAGTGCACGATGGAGGCCGTGCTTTTCCAGGTCCCTGGAACCCCAGATTCTTCACTCCTGTCACGTCATGATTCTGAGAGGACAACAACTCTGTGCAATTTCACTCCCTTTGGATCGTCACACATTTTTATTGACAAGTGGCTGCTTGGTGGCTCTTCTTCCCTTTACAGGCCCCGTGAAGTCTTTCTGGCTGAGGCCATGCCCTTCTGTGGTGGCAAGATGTGGGACTCTTATTCACTCAACCAACAGGCCAGACGGAGGGAGACGAAGAAGAGGGTCTCTCTCACAGCCCAGTGGAGATGCCACAGCCCTGGAAATGGCGAGGGTGTGTGTGTGTGTGTGTGTGTGTGTGTGAGGGTCAGCAGGGACTCGGGTCGGGGCTTAGCAGAGCCACCTCTGGACTAAATGGATTTCCGCATGGCTTGCAGTCGGCCTGTCGGCACCAGGGTTGAGCACAGACGGGGTTGGAGTGACGTGCCGCTGGGCGTCCCCTCCCCCCATCTGGTTCTGATCATCTCTAATCTCGTTTCGTTCTCTCATTGCCCATCAGCTGGCTTGGCATCCACTTAGCAGAACAATGTCTGTAAAATTAAATTCACAAAGACCTTGGCAGCTAATTTGGAATCCAGTCCTGATGGAGTCCCGACCCTGGGCCGGAGCCAACTTGATGGGGCTGGTAATGAAGAAGCAGAGCAGGGGCCGCCAGAGGGTTTGCAGACAGGCTTGGGAATCGCGTGTCCAGCACGTGGGAGGCCAGAGGCTGAGCCACGCACTCAGCAGCGGGGGCCTGTTGCAAACCCTGGAGCTGCTCTTCTGGAACCTGATCCCTGTGGCCTGGAAGGGAAGGCCCTGAGGGTCCCACCTGTCCTTGATAGAACCACGTCCACTGTCCGATAGGAAGTTCCCTGAGAGGAACCGCCAGCGCCAAGGACCAGGATTCCAGCAGTCCACTCCCCAGATCTTTCCCTTCCTCCACGTCTCCCAGGGAAAGCCTTCTCTGTCCCCTATATTTACCCAGCTCCTCTTTTTCTTCAGCAGCTGAATAATTTAGGTTGTGTAAGACACAGTGACAAAAGGTGACTGTTCCGGGCCTTTGGGGCATTGGCTGTGTCACAGGCCTTTTCATTCCCAGGAAAATCGCTTGCTCTTTGCAGAATACACGGCACCGTTCACTCCTCCTCTGGCCACTTCTTCCCCAGGCGGCTGCCTTTCAAGCTGGGCTTACAGTATGCAAATGGAGCCAGCAACCACAGCCTCCTTCTACAGGGGACACTGCTGATATTTTTCTTTGAGGATCATCACCTCCTTCAGACAGGAAATTAGCGTCGACTTTCTTGCTGCCTGACAGAGGGTAACTGGGCCTTTTCTCCCATTTGCTGAAAGGAAACACCGTGCTTGGGACCGTTTGTAGAAAGACACCTGTATTTAAAAGTCATTATCTCCAGAAATTGGCTTCAGAAGTCACGTGCCACACTCCCTTCCAGGGGCGGGAGCACGGGTCAAACTCAGCCCCATCGTGCGTGAACTCGGAAGCTCCCAGTCTATTTTAGAAGGCTCAGTGCAGTGTAATTACTGCGGTTTCTGAAGGAGCTACTGTGCAATTGCCACGTAGTTTATTTCATGGTAACTATGCAATTAACTTGTCTCACTTCTCTAAATGGAAAATACTATAATTCTAATACAACTGCATCGGACGCTAGTTTTCTGAACCATACTTTAAAAATATCTATATTTTAAATGCTTTCTTCATTTTCTCCCTTCCCCTTCTTTAAAGAACATATCTGGTTTAGTTCATTTTTTTTTCTTTTTAATGCCTCTTTAGACCAAAGAAAGGTAAGATTGCTAAAATTATATTGGGCAACCCCAAATTATCAAGAAACCTTTTGGGACATAAAAATAACAATGGTGGTCCAATTATCCACACAAATGAGTGCTGGGGTAGCGTCTTTAAAGAGTCTCTCCAGGTCTGACACCTTTTGTAATCCCTTTTCCTTGTGTGAGAACCAGGTTGGGAGGGAAGGTGCCTGGTGCGGGCCTGTGCATCTTCTGCTTGGAAAGTGAAGGTGGCATGTGGAAGGTCCTAGAGGACATTCCCTCCCACTGCTTAGGGCAGGAGAGGGAGGACAGACGGAACTGGGTGTAATAAGAAGCTTTAAAGAGTAGAGCAACTCCAGCGCTAATTACAACCTAGGGAAATGGGAAGTGCCAACTCCGAGGTTTTTCTTTTTTAAAAAGTATCATTTTGCTTGTTCCTGTCTGCCTGACCAGCTTGGATGGCATTTATACAGCCCGTGGAAATGACTGATGAATTAATTTCCAACAGCAAGCCAATTCACCTGTCAAGCCCTAGGCCGGAGCTCAGCCCGAGACATAATTCAGGCTCAACTCATGTATCCAGCTGTCTGTCCATCCATCTATCTACCAGAATACATACGGAAGGTCCAGGTCCTGCAAATAGAGAGGATAAGGAGGGTAGCACCCCCTCAGGATCTTGCAGCCTGGTGGAGGGGCAGTGGAGGCACCCATGACTAGCAGGCAGCCAGCCATAGAGCCCCTGGTGTGGGGAGAACACTCCCCCAGTCCAGAGTATCCTACAAACTCTGGTGGAGGGGAGGGGACAGGAGCGGAGGGTGCATGGGGATGGGAAAGATGGTGGAATGAGACAGACATCATTACCCTAGGTGCCCGTATGATTGCACGAAAGGTGTGACCCTACTTTGTGTACAACCAGAGAGGTGAACAATTGTGGTCCATTTGTGTACTACAAGGAATCAAAGAGCATTCTGCTGTCTTGTATAATTGATTAGAACAACCACCACCCTGGTGGAGGGAGCGCTGTAGGCACTGGGTGCTCTCCAAGGTCCTGAAGACCAGCTGAAAATCAGAAGATCTGTCCTCCAGGGACTTACTTTCCAGAAAGAGACAGAACACACATGGGTTTGCAAGGAGGCACGGGCACTGCTTGTTGCATGGTGTTCTGGGCCCCTTGAGTGGATAGGCAGGTGACATGGGGGAGGCAGGGCCACACCAGATGTAATGGTCAGGGAAAGACTGTAAGAAAGTGACACTTGAGCAGAGACACCAGGGAGGTCCATGCTTGAACCTCGGGGAGGTCTGAAGGAGCCACAGTCTCTAGGTGAGAGCGGCAGGGGCAGAAGTGGAGGCTTCTGTTTGCTGCAGCGGGGAGTGGAGTGCTGTGAACCCGGGAGCAGCTGGTGCCAATGGTTGGGGGGCCGGGGGGACTGCAGTGCATCTCGAGAGGTTGGGTTTCCACCAATGATTGGGGTTTTTTTTGGTGGGATAGGAAACCATAGGGCCATTTTTTGTAGGGTAAGGACAAGATCTGATGTGTATGTGTGTGTGTGTGTGTGTTTAAGAAAAGCATAGGTTGAATATCTTTATCTGAAATTCTTGCATCCTTTGCAATGTTTGAAAACATTTCTTGGTTGTGAAAACTGGGAGTAGCGAGCACAACTGCTCTCCAGGGGGAGTCCAGGGCTGCTGCTGAACACCCTGCAATGCACGGAACAGCTGGTCCCAAACCCTCCCTAGGACAGTGTGGGCACATGCACCACCACCATCTCCTCTGGGTCAGTATGCCAGGGTTGGAAGCCCTGGTCCAACCGTTGGCATACCCACCCGTCTTCCCTGAGGTTGTAAAAGTGCCTCTGTGTGTGGAAAGGCAAGGCTTGGCTGGGGCCAAGGGGAAATTTTTGCCTGGAAGATGGTAAAGTAATTAGATGGGGCAGCTACATTCTGTTTTGGGAAGAATAGGAAGAATTATCCTGTCATTGCAGGGCAATTATCCTGTGAATATTTTGGCAGCACTTTCTGTTTTGCTGTATAATTGCAATTAACATGTAAGCGATCTAGTACCTCTGTGTGTCATTCCTCCTTGAAAATGTGACTAATGCTGAGGTGACAGCTGCACACATGTGACACATGTCTAGAAGAAGAGGTGGCACTGGGATTGGCCATGCCCTGGGCTCCGAACCTAGGCCACAGCTCTTGTGTGGTCATGCCCCTGGGTGAGCCTTGGGTAACCTGTAGAGAGGGCATGGAAAACAGCCAGTGGCACCTCTCCTAGGCTGAGCCTGGCCCTGTCAAGTGGCACAGTTGTTTCTTAGCAACTTTGTCAGGTCCAACACCGATTGTTTTCAGGGGACCATCTATACTTGATGGCGGAGAATATTCTCTGCTTTGGAATGGGAGCTCAAATACAATTTTTCTTTCCATATCTTTCAATTTTCTAGTTCGGCTTTCATTTTTTTTAAAAAAAATACAGACGTCATTTTGTATTCGAATGCTTAAGAGTGTCATTTTTCGTTCGGCGATGAGCTCTGATATATTTCCCAGAGTTGTGTGCGTTTCCGTGTCTAACGTGACAACAACCTTTACTCTGAGTTCTCAGTGATGACTAATTTTCTTCAATGAGTACATTTTCAGAAAATGCTTTATTTTGAATTGGATTCTGTTTCTTTTTCACTAGTCACTTCCTGGGGCACACTAGGCACAGTGTAGACTGTGTTTGGAATTGAATGAGGCTTTGGCTGGATCCTGGCCTTTGGCTGAGGTCTAGGCAGGTGTTCTGTCCCTAGGGGCAGCTGCTGGAACCAGGCAGGAGGCCCTGGCTTAGGCCAAACCTTGTACCCCTAGATCTGCACAGAGCGGAGACTCAGGCTGGCAGGGGCCCAGGTGCTGCTTCCTTCTTTCTGAATCCAGGAGCTCAATTTCGTCAGAGCCCAGGGGGATTTTCAGGCCCTTGGAAACTACTCACGGCTGCCGACCTGGCACAAGATGGCTGTGTGCAGACTCTCAGGCTGGGATGCTGATTTGCAGAGATTTGAGAGCTCAGGCTCCTCCAGGGGGTTGAGTCCATCATGGTCCACTGTTCCCTCTGCGTCCCCACCCAGAGCTAGCTGACCTTTGGTAATGATGGTGACACATTTTAGTCACCTAGGCTCCCTTTGGCTGATTTCGGATGCCTAAGGTTTTTCTCTTATGTATAATAAGACATCAAGTTGTATCCTTGTAGTCACTGATTCTTTCCCTGCCCCTAGGTCTCTCATTTTAGCTCCCCAAATCCCTGTAAGCTCCGTCAGGTCTGGGCTGTTAGAGCAAACCTGCTCTAAGGTCAGCCCCACCCAGACCCAGCAACTGGTGGATCTTCTCATGCACAAATCCTTAAAATGTAGAGCACAAGGAAAAGCCTTTCTTCTGTGGGAGAGCTTTCATTTACCAAAGAGGGACCCGTCACTTATTTTCCTGTCACTGTGATTTTTCATAGTAGGTTTTATCATTGGGTTGAAGCTATGGCCACAGATCAGATGGCCTTGTTTTCCTAAATAGCTGCCATTTTTGTCTTTTAACAATTTCCAAAACCATCATCTACACATTGTTTTTCTGCATGCACTTAAAGTATCACTTGATTTACCAAAAAGAATTGTTGGTGCACAGTTTTTCAGAGGTCCACAGAACATACCTGCTGTAATTATACAAGTTGATATGTACACAGTGTATATGAGTTTGAAAACATGCTCTTCGTCATCCATTCGTAGTCCAGAGCAGGGCCAGGTATGAGGCCTTAGTCTGAATTCGGGCCCCTTCAGTAGCCTGGACTTCCCACCAGGCTTCCTGTACCATCTAATTAGGCTGCAGACCTGCAATAGTCCTCTGTACCATCATTTCACAATGGTTGCATCTAAGCTGCTAGTTTAATAATCTAGATAATAACATACTTTGTACAGAATCATTGATAATAGCTGCATATTTATAGTCCACGCTGTGAGTGTTTTCATCTTTAGAAACACAATAACATATTTCTCATACCAATTTTGAATCCCCACATGATCTTATTTCCTTCTTAACTGCTGATTTCTTCTTCAACTGTGGCTGTTATCATCCGTCAAAATGCTGCTGGGAAACCTGTCTGGTTTATCTCCATGCATTCATGGACTCTGCCCAAGTCTCTCCTTTCTACTCCCTGATTTTATTAATTCTCTTTCACCTCCTTCAGCGTTTCCTGCAGTTAAGAAGCATGTCCAAATGCCTCTGATTTACCTAGAACTGTACTAGGGTGCTCCAGTGAGACAGAACCCTCAGGGTTTATATGGATCAACCAGAGGGATTTACTAGGGAACTGGCTCACGTGACGTTGGAGGTAGAGAAGTCACGTGACAGGCTGGCCCCAGGCTGGAGCCTCTGGGATTCCAGTAACTTGGCCCCGTGGCTCAGTCCAAGGCCCCAGAACCAGGGACGCCTGTGGTGTGACTCTCAGCTGAGCCCAAAGCCTGACATTCCAAAGGTCACTTGTGTAGGTCTTGGAGTCCAAAGATTGGAGAGTTTGGGGTTCTGACATACAAGGGGAAGAGCGTGTCCCCAGCTCCAGAAGACAGAGAGGCCAGTCACCTTCTCTCTCTCCAGGCCCCTGGGCCGTGGATGGTGCCACACTGAGGGTGGATCTTCTCAGTCCACAGCCTCAGGTGTCACTCTCCTCTGGAAGCACCCACACAGATGGACCCAGAGGCCGTGTTGTGACCGTTCCCTGGTGTCCTATACCCTTGGCCACCTAGCAGCCACCCAAAGCCCATTCTGCTCCTTGGACCTCAGAGCACCCACAGGGCCTTGCCTTTCTGAGGGGTTTTGTAGATTCCTGTGCTTTCCCTCTGCTCCCAGGAGATGATGCACCAGCTCCGGGGGCTCCAAGCTCCGGGGGCTCCAAGGGCTGCCCTGTGGTGGAGGTGGATGCAGTGGAGGCTGCAGTCGCTGCCTCTTGGGGTACAGTGGGGATCATGGGCCAGCAGCTGGCTCTGGGGTGAAGCATCCGACCCGGCCTGCTGGGCACTGGCTCCACAGGCCAGCCACGTCGGGAGGCCAGCATGAAAACTACTCAAAGCTGTAATGATTCTTAGGATAAAATTTCACTCAGCTTTCACCTGGCTGCTCTGAGCAGGTAACAAGTGAAGACTGGGTTTAAGTAAAAGGTCCATTAAAAGTGATTCCCCATTATTTAGTAAAATGAGAATTTACATTAACAAGTGGACAAAGGGTGCTTGCAAATAGAGAGAGGCCCTCTGCCACGTTCCACTCTAGGACGCCTCCCAAAGGCCTGAGTGTGGAAGACTTGGTCCCAGGATGTGCAGGTGGGGCCGAGCGGGGGGAAGTGAGGTCCTCGGTGGTGTGTCCTTGAAGGGGATATTGGGAACCTGCCCCCTTCTCCCCACCACTGCTTCCTGGCTGCCATGAGGTGGGCTGCTTCTCCACCGTGAACTTCTACCATGAAGCTCTGTGCTGCCACAGGCCCCAAAGCAATGGGACCGGACGACCATGGACTGAAACCTCTGAAACCGTGATCCCAAACAAATCTTTCCTTCTTAAAGCTGAGCATCTCAGGTCTTTTGTTACAGTAAAGGAAAGCTGATTAAAACACTATCCTTGAGAGTTAAATGGATTTGCTCTACACAAGCCCAGCTATGGAGACTTTGTGCCTCTTGCAGAGGGCATCCAGGTACACCATAGTACATGCTGACCACCACACTGTTGTCTCCTTTTTTCTTGATCTAGGTCCGTTTTTGCTAAATGCTATTGTTTTGGTTACATGTTATTTGAAATTGTGAAATTTCAATAGAAACAAATTGTTAAAAGACAAGTTTGATTACAGATAAAATTCTTTGTGTTTTAGAATATATGGACTTAGAGTGTTCACATTATTCCAGGGTCTGGAGATGGTGAGCAGATTGGATGATCAAACTTACACATTTGTTTCACAGATATTTATCTTTGCATCATCATAGCAATACATGTTTATAAGAGAACATTTCAAAAGTAGAAAAACATGAGGAAACAAAATAAGTTTGCACACTTCTTTACTATCATTTTAAAATGTGCTTTTCTCCTTTTCAACATAGCTGAGGACAAATTCTCATAGGCAAATGTAATGGGTGGACATCAACAGACTAGATTCAAATAAGAGTGAACAAAAATTCTCATATTTTGTTCAGGAAGTAGTTTTACAAATATAGATATAGGGAGAAAGGTGGTCTAGGGTATTTGTGATTGTGATTGTATCCAAATATTTGGAAACAGTTCTGAGCATGACTGTGTAACTATATAACTATATACATATATAAAGCTACATAACTATAACTATATATTTAAAACCCCTGAAGTACACTGGAAGGACTTTTGACTTTGCGATGGTACAAAAGGAATACACATTCAGTAGAAGCCGTTCTTTCTTTAGATTGTGAATTTTGGTCCCTTCCCAGTTTAATAACGTGCACTAGGATTGTCTTTGGGAAGCTGGGTAGTGGCACAGCCATGCAATTGAGAGGGGGACCTGAGCTGGGGATCTAGCCTAGGGATAGATGGCTGAGCACTTGCCTGGCATGTGGGAGTCCCTAGGTTGATCCCCAGCATGGAAAATAAAAAAAAGAAGAAAACAAAAATGGGGAAACTGGTGTTCTGTAGTGTGGTTTGTTGCTAGGCTGTGACGCTCGGAGGTTGGGGAGATTACATGCACTTCAACTTACGGTATCTGCATCTTATGAAGGTTTATCAGGACATAAGCTCTTTATCAATCAAGAAGCACCTGCATGTTTGTGCATATTTAATAAGCACTTACATGAAAGTATGCTGATACATGTGTGTATGATGGGTGAAGTGACAGTAGATAGATGTTGTTACATTTGTTTCCCACATTTGGGTTATTTTCTCCTTCCTGGGATGCTCGTGCCCCGTGCTGGGAATCATTTCTCTAAAACAGTGTTTTATCCTGGACATCTGATCATAAGCCTCTGATAGAGGGATGGTGATAGGTCTGGGGATTGTGATAGTGATGGTGATAGGTCTGGGATGGTGATAGGTCTGGGGATTGAGTCACATGGGGGTTGGTGGAAGATGGGACTGCTCAGGTGACTCTGCGAGGACTTGAGCCCCCACCGGCCACCAATGTCCCTATGCCCTGGGATCAAAGCATTTGTGAGGCCTTTGCCTCCGCCTCGGCTCTTCTGCTTCCGTGACCACCGCACGTGTGTGTAGATGGAATTCACCACGGTATTCTGGCATTGCTGGGAGCTGGGGTTGCTTCTGAGTCATTCTTGGTGTGGCCGTGGAGAGGCCTCCATGCACCAATCACCCATGCTCCTGTGGACACTAGTCATACCATACCCATGCGATCAGGCTAATGATGAGCACTGGGTTTAAAAAACCACAGCCTCACCTCCGGCAAATTTAGACATCATGAAGACGGGGCGCGGACAGAGAGCTGCTGTATTCCTCAGGGATGTGTCCTGAGATCTTAACAGTCACCAACATATCTGAAGGCAGTAATATTTGTCCATGAAAAAGCATGTGGTGGTATCAGAGAATCAAGCTCTGTGGGCTGTCTCCTTGCTCTTTGGGACATACTCCTCTTGACCACAGGAAAGAACTCCTACTCTCAGGGCAGCAGCTTGCTCTTGTGACTTCATTGCTCAGGGATTACTCACGAGTGGCATGGAGCAGAGGACCACCCGGGTCTCTGGAAACGGGGGTGCTGGGTGGTCTGCGGGCTCATGCTCAGCCGGTGGTTTGCTGGAAGCTGGCTTCCAAATACAGTCTCAGCAAAACCACACTTGCTCTTAAGGCATGGACAGGGGACTGGGGAGAACAGTCAAGAACATTCTGAATGTCGAAGGGCAAAAGGCATCCCTGGGACTTCTTCATCGTTGTCTGGCACCCTGGGAGTGTCCCCCATGTCCTTGGGAAAAAGCCATCTAGGAGCAAAAGCTTAAGATGCCTTAGAGATGATAAGTGGCCTCTGTCAAGTGGTGGGACAGAACTTGGGCTCACCAGCTGGTGTGAGCACCCCTGCCCTAAAATTCACGAATCCCTGGTTCCTCGTGCCTGTTACGATACTATGGGAGAAGGTCAGAGGTCATCTGCAGAGCGTGCCAGAATTGATGAAGTACTGTGAGGGCCAATCACACCTCTAAGAAAGGACTGAAATCCAGAATTCCGAGTCACAGTCCTGGGGTTTCAGCTATGGGAACAGCCACTCTGTCCAAGGCTCTGGACTTGAACATGGGCCATGGGTGTGAAAACTGCTCTTCACCACTGTTGACGAGACACAGTGGCCCTGTCTTTCTGCAAATCACTACTTTTCCATTTCACTTCTTCCCTGCACATCCTCTCTGAGAGACCTTGATGCAGAGGGAATAACGTCACGTGTGAGTTATGCAAGCCGTGCACATAATTTCCTTGCAGTGGGATATGAGCGTAAAGTCTCTCTGCAATAAACAAAAAGTACTGTGCATAATTTCCCACTGGTCTTTTTTGTTAATTGGGCTCTTACTGCTGAAGCCTTTAATGTAGAGAATAAATGAACAACTGGCTTTTATGCACACAGCCTCCTTTCATTGTGTACAAGGACTCGAAATTTAAAGTGAACTATTTTTAGATCTTACATTATGATATAAAGGACTGTTTATTGCCGGTAATGCAGGAAGCAAATTGCATTTCTGCTTCTGCCTAGTTTCCCCCGTGGTGGGCCAGGCGAGCTTCCATTCTTGCTGATTCATTGATTATGTCCAAAAATGTGTAGAGTCAGGTCTGAGCATTTTCAACATGGAATGGGTTCTCAGGCACTTCTGGTTCAAGTTCAAATTCTGCTTTAGTCAATCAGGATGGTGGTCTTTACACGGATTAAATTATAATCCTTGTGTGTAAACGCCCATGGGGTGTCTTGTCAGGGGAGGGGTGACGAATTCCTTGTGGTTTTGACTTCAAAGGTCGGTTCTCTGCACCTTCTCTCCTCCTCTGATATCACCTACCTTTCCACCTTTTCTTTCCTTCTCTTGGTCTGTGCTTCAACACCACAAGTCCTTTCTGATGTGACAGATATCCTGGAATTCACTGATAGCGCTTTTCCTGCGTCTGATGTGGTAATTCTCACACGTGCACAAGACACTGCTCTGAGTTCAAACACCTTCTAAGGTTCACCGCCGTAGTTTCTCCATGCCCGTGTGAGGCACTCTACAAAGCATATGAAGAATCACTTTTTCAGTTTATGGACGGATACAGGCCCAAGGCCACCCGAGAATCAAGTTACGTCTGCCTGTGGTCCGGGACCCAGGGAACTCGGGATGAGTCAGTTCCCAGCGACGTTCAGTGGCTGCTGGGCCCTGAGGGCAGGTAGACAGTCAGTGGACAATTCTTGCCTTAGGTTGACACACAGGAGCCAACAATGGGCTTGTCATCAAAGCTCAGAAGCAGATTTCTCCTCCTGTCCCTTCATGGTTGTGTGATTCTGGGCTGCTGGTTTCCTTAGGGATAAAATGGAGGTGACATAGTGGCTTCCTTCATCCAGATGTGGTAAGAACTAAATGGACATTGGCATGTGAAGCATTCAGAAGTGCTTGGAGCCTAAGTGGCTGGCCAGTGTTAGCCAGGGTCACATGTACCCTGAAGCAAAGGAGCGCCCAGCCCCTGAAGCCTGACCGTGCAGACAAGAGCTTCAGTGCTGGGTATAAGATGGCTCTCAGGCCCCTCCCCTTAAGCAGGATGTGTCCCTTCTGGTCCTTTGGAAATGGCCAGCAAGTGGACTAGAAAGTACAAGAGATTTAGTGGGAGGTGCGGGAGGAGAGTGGGTGGGGGGAGTCTCACGCTAACAGTGATGCAGCCCCAGCCAGGGCCAGAGACAGAGTCGGCAGGAAAAGCCTCGGACAGCCAGGCCCTGAGCCCCACAGCAGATGGCACATGCACAGATGCCCGCGAGTTGGGCGAGAGAAGGCCCAGCTCAGATCATTTTGCAAAGTGTCGTCATTGAAGGGGCAGCCTGGGCGTGTGGCCTCAGGTGAATTTGGCACCTCCTCAGTGTGCCTGGGATTCCTACTAGCTCCAGGGAGGTGGGAAGGAGGGCAGAAGGACCACCTCCTGGGGAACCTTGGACCACCATCCTCCAACCCCTGAGGAGATGAGGAGGGAGCCCTTTCTGTGAAGAGGTGAGAGCAGGGGTGGCAGGTGCACCAGGGAGAGGGCTTCAGGGCGAGGCCAGGAAGCCCTGCCTGCCCCCAGCTGCTTCTCCCTTTCTCAAGCGTTGAACGCCCCAGCCTCGGTTTTGGGGGGACAAGTGGGACATTTCTATAGCATGGACACTGCAGCTGCTTAGAGACGTCTTAGGAGGAAAGCAACGGATCTAAAGCACAGAGCGCATCTGTGCAGCTTGCGTCCTCCCCTGTCTTGGAGGCAGGTGGTGGCCTTGCACGCTCGCTCAGCAAGACCTAAGTCCCAGAGGCTGCTCTTCTGCAGCCAGCAGTGGGGAGCACAGTGTGCACTCAGACTGCAGCGGGCATCTGGGTCTCCTGGAGGGCTTGTCAAACAGGGGAACAGTTCCCTACCTGGTGGCTCTGGAGCTCCTGGGGAAGCGGCCACTGGTCCAGGTGGCACAGCTGGGGCGCTGCAGGCTCAGTGCTGGGCTGTTGTGTGAGCTCAGGGTCTGTGTGCAGAGGAGAGTGTTGGACGCCTTCACTCTTTAAGGCTGCTTCCCCCTGGGGACAACAGAATTGCAGTGCCTCTGTGAGGACGGTGATCATAAGGAGCCTTTGGGTGGTTTATGGAAGGTTCTCCTGTCCACCCAACCCTCTCTTCCTGGGTCTCTGAGTCCCTCTCTTCCCTCTGATGCCACAGTGTCACAATGTGGTAGTTATTGACAGCTGATTTCCCTTTCTGTCAAGTTCTGTTTGTCTCTTTATGAAGTGTGGATCCCATGTTTCCCACACTCCCCTGGCTGGCACCCCAGCTGCATCCTCCCTCTGGAACACCCAGTTCCACCCACTTGTGGGTCAGGACACAGGAAACAAGACTGGTAAAGTTATGTGCATGGGCAGAGATGTACCCAAGCCCAGCAGGTCTGCCCTGGAGACCCATGTTCAGCAGGAGAGTGCAGGGGAACTGCCCTGGCCATCTTGCACAGCCTCCAGCCCCGGCGTTTCTAGAAGGCACAGCTGCACCTAAAGGTCAGAGAGATGTCGGGGGGATGGTCTGCCTGGAAGTCCTCAGGTGGAACGAAGACCCTCTCAGAGTCCAGGAACACAGTTTAGGAAGCGTTTCGCATTCCTAAAGAGTAGCAGGACTCCATCGGTTCTGTTTCATGAGAAAATGCAGTCATTTCTGGATTTGGTGGAAAATATTTCTATAGAGAGAATGGCTCTTAAAAAACAAAACAAAAACAAGCAAAAAAAAAAAAAAAGAGAAAGAAATAATTGCTGGTGAGGATGTGTAGAAACAGGAACTCATAAACTGTTGGTGGGAATGTTACTTAGTACATTATGGAGAACAGTCCAGAGTTTCCTCAGAAAATCAGAAGTGGTTTCGAATGATCCAGACATCCACCTTCTTTGTTTCTATCCAAGGAAGCAAGGTGAGCATATCAAAGACACACCAGCACTCCCATGTTTACTGTGGCACTACTCACAGTAGTGAGGGTCTGGATTCAACCAAAGTGCCTGTCAGTGGGTAAATGGATAAAGAAAATGAGGTGTGTATACACAGAATACTATTCAGCCGTAGGAAGAATGGAATTCTGCCATTCCCAGCAAAACTGATGGAACTGGAGGACATTCTGTTAGTGAAATAACTCAGGCAAAGAAAGACAAGCACTGCATGTTCTCCTTCATTATGTGGAAGCTAAAAAAAAGTTGGTCTGAATGTAGCTCAGTGATTAGGGGGTTTGGGAAGAGTGCAGGTGGTGGAGAGGGTAGAAAAGGAGAACCTGGACTTGAACAGTGTCTGCTGTATGCATGTACAGGAATATCTCACTGAACCCTGTTTATATGCTCGATGCATGTTAATAAAAGTAAAACAAAACACTAGATATCCCAAAATATTTGCCACGCATTCCATAACCTTCTGTTCTTGTACACAACCCAGAATGCCAACTGAGATAGAGATAAATTTTAGAAGAGGAGAATCTGGTATGAAATGATCCTCGTAGAGTCGTTTCTGAGACATGCTTTGCCTTCCAAGAGATGAAGTAAGACTGAGGAGCGAGCCTGGGCGGCCTGCGGGGCCAGGTGCACCCTGCATTTCAGGAAACCGCCAGCAGGTGGGAGAGAAGGGCGGCTCCTCCCTTCCGCTGCGGAGGAGCCTGCGGACCCGAAGCCGCGCAGCCCCGCCGAGCGCGAGCGAGCGAGCCGCCCGCAGGTGCCGTGGAGTACTGCGGGAGCGGGGCGCGGCTGGGATTTCAGGCGAGCAGCTCCCGGCGCGAGCTCGCGTCCGGCCTGCGGCGCACTGAAGCCATTTTGTCCGTCGGAATGCTGGCCTCCAGCCAATGGCCGGCGCCTGCTCGTCCCTTCCGCAGGGGCAGCTCCACCCCTGCGCTCTCCCCTCCCGAGCTCCCTCCTTCCAGGGGAGCTGCCTATTCCAGAGCGAGCTCTGTCTGCTCGCCTCCCTCCAACCCGTGGTCCATCCTCGTTCCGCCTTCATTAACATTTAAATATTAAACATCTATAAAATAATATAGCCGGCGTTAGAGGGAGGACGTGGCCTCCGACCTTTTCATTTGTACCTGACTTGCGGTCAAATAGGATTGCTATAAAAGGACTCCGAGCCAGACCCGAGCCATCAGACAAATGCCCGCATAAGCGGTCAGCTCGCCTGCTCCCGAGGCCCCCAGCCGGCCGCCCTCGTTCAGAGTCCGCCAGTGGCTCAACTGGAACGCCCCAGTGGTCTATCCTTGGAGTTTAATTTCGTAAATGCTGGTATTTGTCTTCTAGGAGCACAGGGTGAAGAGTAAGGACTTGGTCTTTGATAGGGGACTGCGATGATTCGAAAGGCTCCTGAGGCTGACCTCTTCCTGCACCAGCCTCAGGAAGCAAACCTCCAGCTAGAATCCGTTTGGCTGGGATTGTGCAAGTGCTGACTCTCTGGACAGACATTTCGTTGTTTTTTTTTTTGTTTGTTTGTTTGTTTTTGTTTTTTTCCCCTTAATCCCGTGTGAAGTTCAGATTCATTACCATACACCTTTGCGCAGAGGAGGCATGCTGGAGATTAGAGAATTTCTGAGAATTTCAGTCTGAAGGGTCTGAAGGCGGATGTGGCAGGCTCCCTCCAGCAAGGAGATGCGAAGGGCTTGTTTCCCTCCGTGATAATCCGGAATACTTTGAGGATAGAGTTGCGCTTTTCACCTGCGGCTTTTGCTGTGGTTAGGAGGAGATTTGCCCCCAAAGTCCATGTGTGGGAAGCTTGGCTCCTGCAGCCATGTTGAGAGGTGAGGTGGTGGGACCATTAGAGCTGGGGCTTAGTGTGAAGCAGTGAGGTCGGGGCACACTGTCCATGGAAGAGGTTACGGGGTCTCCAGAGTGACAGCCCTTGAGGGAGCAGGTGTGGCAAGGCAGACCCGCCCCGTGCACTTGGCCCTTTCTGCAGTGGCTGCAGAGGTTTCTGCATGTTGCCATGCAGCCAAGGGGGCCCTCACTGGCAGCCGTGCCATGCGCTGGGACCTAAACCATGAGCTGCGAAGCCCCCGAGTTGGGTGTAGCAACAGGAAGTGCACTAACAGGACACCTACTGTTTTGGAGAAACACGTGCACAGTCATGTTCTCTCTTCTCCCCGCTGCTGTTACCTAGGAGGGGAGGGCCGCTGCAATGAGATTTGCCCCCGTGTTTCTCCCCTGGCTGGATGGGTGTCTTGCACCTTCTGTTTCACGTCCGAGCCTCGCACACCTGCCCTAAGACTCCAGGGGCTGGACTTTCTTCTTCACGCAGGCCCTTTCTCTCCCTGTTCTGTTTTCTTCTCTACTGCCCATACTTTCCTGCCTTCTCCAGGCGTTTCCCCTTCTCCTAGTTCTCCCTAGCTGCTTCCAGACCTCCTCCACTTCCCCGGTGTGACAAGTTCACACTTTAAATTGCATGGCAAAAGCCACCACCTCCGCGAAGCTGTTGCCTACCCCCTCTATGGCAGAACTACCAGCCAGCTCCCTCCAGTAGGGCATTTATTCATATCTGACTGAGAAAACGTGACTCCGGATCAATGAGCCGCGTGCTTCACGGTGGTGCCAAAGAGGGGAGGCTCATGGTTATGTATGTATAGGTGCTGCTGCCCTCGCAAGGGGTTAACCCTGGATTCAGGAGTGACTTAGCTCTTAAGAGAACAAGTTAAAATGCAAGGCCACCCCGTGCACTTGGGGTTCATATACATATATATATATATATATATATATATATATATATATATATATAGAGAGAGAGAGAGAGAGAGAGAGAGAGAGACTTCCACAGATACGAGAGAAATGAGAGTGGTTCCTAACACAACAGATGCAAGTAATTACAAGTAATTAGCGAGGACCTAGGCTCACAGAGTATGGAGGTGCCTTAGAAAAGATGCAGTGGGTCCAGCCACCTCCTTCACAGGGGAGGGGATGAGGTCAGCCGAGCTTCCGGGAGCGCCATGCTGGCTGGTGCACATCTGCTTCTGGACCCTGTGCTGTGGATTCTTGGCCATTTCTCTTTCTACTGAATTTTTTGGGGGTCATTGTCATTGGCTCAGGGGCCGTCGGGCACCATGGTCTGTATCCTCAAGGATGTTACTACTGAACTGTGGTGACAAAACTGTCAGGCATGGGGAAATGTGTCACCAACCAGAGAAAGGAAGGCCTGGGCACCAGGTGCTGATGGAGAGGAATGAAGGACAGGGTGCCCACTGGGCCCAAAGTCGTAGGAACTGCTGTTTTGCACAGTGTGGCCATGATTTTAAAAATCAAATTGGGCAGACGGGAACCCACAAAGGATGGTTTCAGGACATAGGATTACCCTAAACTATCGACAGTGCGACAGTACGTGTGCATGGTAGGTCTGAAAAGGAGAGCTACCTGCTGTGTTCAGTTACACGTGACTCCTGAGGGAGGTCCTTGCCTCTCCCAGACGGTGGCTGGTGGCAATCTTAGGCACGTCTTGGTTTGTGGCAACATGCTTCCAACCACATACACTCTCCCCGGATGTCTTCATGTCCTTCCTCCCCATTTGTGTCTTTTTGTGTCCACTTCTTATGAGGACAGCAGTCATTGGATAAAGCCCATCTTAATCCAGTATGACCTGATCAAAACTCACTATTTGCCAAGACTCCCCCCCCCCCCTTTCAAGTATGGTCCCCATTCACGGAAAGGAGAAATTAGGACCAACATCTTTAGGGAGTAATAATTCTACTCACGACGTCTGTTAAGGGGAGATTCTCTCTTTGATTAGGATTTCCTATGGAGGAGAAGGGTCAGAGGGTACGCACAGGGGAAGGCGTGTGACAGCATCTTCGTTCAGGAGATAGTGCCAGGAATCCCTGAGAGTCAACTCATCCATTGCTGGACCTTGGGAAAGCGGAGGAGCTTCAGGTTCTCCACCTGTTCAGTGGGACTCTCCTGGGCATTGGTGTGTGAAAAGCCTGTGATGTACCTAAGTGACGGCTTAGCACAACCCAACTTCATGGAGGTATAAAGGACAAATAAAAACTGGATACATTTAAAAGGTTATGATGACTTGATATGGGCATAGATTATGAAATAATAATTAACACAATTGAGCTAGTTTACATATCCATCACCCTCCACCCCCCCCTCCCTTGTAATGGAAACCCTTCTCTTGGTGAATTTCAAAGTACACATTGCCATATCATTAGCTGTGGTCATCCTGCTGTGAATCTTACTGCTGCAAGTCTGTACCTCTTGACTCTTCCCATTTCCCACCCCCAGCCTGTGGCAAATGCAGTTCTAGTCTTGCTTCCAGGACTGAGTATTTAGATTCCATGTACAGGTGAGATCACAGGATTGTCTTTCCACACCTGGCTGTGTTGTCAGTGTGGTGCCCTCCAGGTGCACCCTCTCCGGCACCACGACAGGATTCCCTTCCCCTTTCACTTCCTGTGCGGGGACATTCATACTTTATGCATACATGCACCACATTATCAGTTTCCCTGTGGGCAGTCACGTGTTTCCACAGCTTGGTCACTGGGAACAGGCGGCTGTGAACAGGGGAGTGCAGGTATGTCTTCTACACACTGGAATTTCTTCCCAGAGGTGGGAGTTGATTCACATGGTAGTGATACTTTAATTGTGCTGGAGAACTTCCGTGGTGTTTTCCATAATGGCCATAGCAGTGTACAGTCCTGTAAGTGCACCAGGATCCCTTTCCTCCACGTCTTCGCCAACATTCATATTCTGTCTCTTTGATGAGGGCCATTCTAACAGGTGTGGGGAGTGCCCCTTACTGTGGTTTGCATTGGATGGTGATGTTGAACAGCCTCCATACACCTGTGGGCCATTCGTATGTTTTCTTGGGTGGGGGGGGGGAGGCTATGTATGTTCTTGGCCCATTTCTTACTGAAGTTATTTTTCCTAGTGAGTTTTTACGAGTTTCTTTTCTGTTTCTGATACCAGTGCTTTATCATACATAAGGTTTACAGACACTTTCTTTCACTCAATTGATTGCCTTTTTTCTTGTTGATTGAGTTCTCTGTTGTGCAGAACCATGTAGTCCAACTTGATTAAAAAAAAAAAAACAGTTTCAAATGTTATATCTAAGTCTTTAATCCCCTTTGGATAAATTCACTGCAAGGTGAAAGATAAGGGTCCAATTTCATTCTTGCGTGTGTGCATATTCAGTTTTCCCAACAGCATCTTTTGAAGAAACCATTCTTTCCCCATTGTGTAGCTTGATGCTCTTGCCATGTGTCTGGTTTGATTCTGGGCTCTATATTCTATCCCATGTATGTGTCTGTTTCGATGCCAGTGCCCTGCTGTTTTGACTACTAGAGTGTTGTGATGTAGTCAGGTAGTGAGATCCCTTTCCTTAGTTATTCTTACTCAAGATGCTTTGGTTATTTAAGGTCTTTTTTGGCTCCATACAAATTTAAGATTATCTGTGAAGAATAACATTGGAAATTTGATAGAAATTTATGTTGAATCTATAGATTGATATGGGTATTATGGACATTTTAACTAGTTTTACCAAAACATGAATGTAGGGTACCTTTGTATTTATTTTATGTCGTCTCCAATTTCTCATAGCTTTTAGTAAACAGATGTTTTACTTTTTCTACTAAGTTTATTCTCATTTTATTCTTTTTTGATATTATTGTAAATGGGTTTGTTTCCTGAATTTCTTTTTCAGAGAGCTCATTTTATGTATAGAAATGCAACTGAGTTTTTTATGCTGATTTTGTTTCTTGCAACTTTACCAAATTTTGTTTATGAACTCTGACCATGGTTTGCGTCACCTTTAGCATTTTATGAATATAAGATGATGTTGTTCCCAAGCCGAGTGCCATGTGTGCACCCCAAAGCTCATGTGTAGGAAGCTTAATCCCAGTGCCACAGGGTAGGGAGTGACACCTTCCAGAGGCATTTACGTCAAGAGGTCCCTGCGCTCACAGATGGATCCATGCTCACTGTTATCATTGAGATTTGGGGCAGGTTCATTATTGGGAGAGTGGGCTTGTTACAGAAGCAAGCTCAGCCCCCTCTCTCTTCCTCATGCACACCCAACCCTCTCCTGCCCTTCCACCTTCTGCCATGGTACCAGGCAGCAAGAAGGTCCTCCCAAGATGCAGGACCCTCCATCTTAGACCTTTACCTCCAGGATGCTAAGGAGTAGACCTCTGCTGTTTAGAACTCGCCCCTTCTCAGGGGTTCCGGTATAGCAGCACAACACAGGCAAGACTCAGAGGTGGTTTGATCTCTCCCTTTCCAATTTGGATGTCTTTTCTTTGTCTTCCTTGCTTAATTGCTCTGCAGAGGCTTCTGGTACCAGATTGTACAGAATAGGGGAGAGTGAGCAATCTTGTCTTGTTCCTGAGCTTAGCTTTTGTCAATAGTGAAAGCTTTTCAGCACTGAGCATGAGGTTAGCCTCAGGCTTATCATATCAGTTTTTGTTATGTTGAAGTGACCTGTCCATCGTCTTTGTCACCTTCTTCATGAAAGGATAGTGAGTTTTGAAAATGATTTTGTCTGCATCTACTGAGATGATCATATGGTTTTCATCCTTCCTGGTCTTAGTGTGACCACACAATGATGGATTTGCATGTATTGAAACATCTTAGCATCCTTGGGACAAATCCAGCTGATCATGGTGGATGAATCTTTTCATGTGCTGGTGAGGGCTTTTGTATCTGTGTTCATCAGGGATATTGGTCTGCAATTTTCCTTTCTTGTGATGTCCTTGTCTAATTTTGCTACACGAGTAATGCTGCTTTTGTGAAATGAGTTTGCAAGTGACTCCTCCTCTTCAATTTTTGAAGAGTTTGAGAATGACCAAAATTATTCTTTCAGTGTTTGGTGTAATTCACCTGCAAAGCCATCTGATCTTAGGCTTGGGTTTTTTTTTTTCCCTGTTGAAAAGTGTTTTTAAAAAGTTTTTTATTTTATTTAATTATTTCTTATTCTGTGGATTGAAACCAAGGTTGCATGCACTCCATTGTTGACCCACATCCCTAGATCCTGCTGGAATATTTTTGGTTATTATTTCAATTTCCTTACTCTCTGACAGTCTGTTCAAATCTTCTATTTCTTCATGATTCAGTCTTGACAGACTGTATATTTCTAGGAATTTTTCCATTTCTTCCAATTTGTTGGTGTTATAATTTTTGTAGTAATCAGTTCTGATTCTTTGTGTTTCTATGGGAGAGCTGCAATGTTTTCTCTTTCAGTTATAATCACATTTAATCAAATCTTTTTTCTCTTGACCATTCTAGCTAAAAGTTTATCAAGTTTTTTTTTTAACTTTTAAAAATAACCTTTGGTTTTGTTGATCTTTTAAATAGACTTTAAAATCTTCATTCGTTGATTTCTGTTCTCATCTTTATTATTTTCTTCCTTTTGCTGACTTTGGGCTTAGTTTTTTCCTGTGATTTCTTCAGGAGTAAAGTTGGTTGTTCATTTTACATGCACATAGGTACATGTGGGCATTGATTGCTGAAACTTCTCTCTTAGAACTGTATTTGCTATGTCCCAAGTTTGGTTTGCTGTGTTTCCATTTTTGTCCATCTCAGGATACTTTTGTTGTTGTTTATTTTTCTTATGGTGCTGGGGACTGAACCCATGACCCCGTGCATGCGAGGCAAGCACTCTGTCAACTGAGCTACATCCCCGGCCCATCAGGCTACTTTGTGATTTCTGTTTTGACATATCTTTCGACCCCTTCATTGTCAGGAGTGTGTTGCTTAATTTCTTCATGTCTGTGAGTTTTCAAAGTTTCCTCTGGTTATGGATTTCTACTTTCAATCCATTGCGTTAGGAAGATACTGGATGTGACTTCAGTCTTTCATGATTTTAAGGCTGATTTTGTGGTCTTCTCACACATAGTCCACCTTGGAGGATTTTCCAAGTTCACTGAGAATGTATTCTACTGTTGTTGGGTAGGAAGTCCTGCACATCAGTTAGGTCCACTGGATAGATTCACATTCTGCTTCCCTGTTGATGCTCTGTCTGAACGAGCGGCTATGAAAGGTGGGGCATTGAAATGCCTGTTACTTCCATGTTGCTCTCAGTTCTTCTTCAGATCCGTTATACACTTAGGTGCTGCAATGCTGGTGCATGTACAGTCATCATGGTCATTTCCTCTTGTGAGTGAAGCTTTATCATCAGGCAATGATGGTCACCTCTGGAGACAGAATTTGAGTCTACTTTGTCTGATGTAAATATACTCATCTCTGCTCGTTGTTGGTTACGGGGCGGGGGGCATATTGTTTTTCTCTCCCTTCACTTGCTGCCTATGTGTGTTCCTAGAGTATGGGTAGTCTGTTGCTGGCTTTTGCCCTTTAATCCATTCATCGACTGTGTCTTCTGACTGGAGAATTTGATTCATTTACATTTAGGCAATTACTGAGAGGACTGCTATTGCAGTGCTGTGAACCATTTTCAATTTTTGTGGTTTCTTTGTTCCTGTGGGAATTGATGATTTCTGTAGTGCTGTACTTTGATTCTTTTTGCTTTACCTTTTGGTATCTACTATATGTTTTTTCTTTGTGATTTCCATGAAGTTTTCATACAATATCTTATGATTAGAGCAGTCTATTTCACCATGAGAACAGATTACTTTGAATTGTATTAAAATACTATACTTATTTCTCCTTACCCACTATGACCATCACACACTTTACACCTCTCCATGTTGCATATTCATTAACACATTATTGTAGTTATGCTTATTTTCCAAAATTTTTTTCTTTTAACTTTTATACAGAGTTTAATTTTTTTCCATACTGCCATTACAATATTAGACTATTCTGAAGGTGATGATACCTTTACTTTTACCAGTGAGTTTCACACTTTCATGTATTTTTATGGTGTTATTTACTGGTTTTGTTTGTTTGTTTCAACTTGAAAAACTTTCTTCAGTATCATAAGGAAGTCCCAGTGGTGATAAACTTCCTTAATTCTGTTTTTATGGAAATGTGACTCTCCTGATTTCTGGAGGTCAGTTTTTCTGGCTACAGTATTCTTGATTGGCAGGGCTGTTTCTTTTGGAACCCGGAACTTCATTCTGGCCTGCTAGGTTTCTGCTGAGAAATCTCCTGAGAGCCTTATGCCTGTTCCATTGTGTGTGACTAGTTGTTTTCCTCTTGCTGCTTAAAAAAATCTGTCTTTGACTTTTGACATTTCCTTATAATGTATCTGTGGATAATCTTTGAGTTTGTCTGGGTTAGGGGCCCTTGAACTTCATGAATTGGATGTCATATCTCTCAAGATTTGGAAAGTTTTCATCCCATATTTCTCTAAATATACTTTCTCCTCCTTTCTCTCTTTTCTCTTCAAATTCCCAGAATGCAGGTTGTTATGGTTTGGTTGTGAGGTGTCCCCCAAAAGCTCACGTGTGAGACAATGCAAGAAGGTTCAGCGGGAAAATGACTGGGTTGTGAGAGTCTCAACCCGATCAGTGAATTAATCCCCTGATAGTGGTAACTGAGGGGGATAGGGTGTGGTTGGAGGAGTGGGTCCTGGGCAAGTGGTTTTGAAGTGCACATTTTGTATCTGGAGAGTGAAGTCTCTTTCTGCCTCTGATCATCATGTGAGCTTCTTCCCTCTGCCACACTCTCCTGCCATGATGTCCTATTTCCTCACTTCGAGCCCCAAGGGATGGAGCCTGCTGCCTACGGATGAAGACCTCTGTAACTGGGATCCCCCAAATGAGCTCTTCCTCCTCTACAGCTCTTCTGGTCGAGTCCTTTAGGCACAACAGGGAAAAAGGTGACTAAAAACGGGTGTTTGTTCATTATGTCCCATAAGTCTCATATGCATTTTCACTTTCTTCATAGTTTTTGTTTAAATTCCTTTAATTATTAATTTCAAATAATGAGGCTCTTTGTTGAATTTTTTAGTTATTTCATTGTATTCTTCAGTTCTAGGATTTCTCTTTCATCCTTGTTTTTGGCTTTTATTTCTTTAGTGTGCTTCTCATTTTGTTCACTGTTTTCTTGGTATTTTTGTTCAGTTGCCTTTCTGTGGATTTCCCCCACCATCTAACTGAGCTTCTTTAAGATGATGATTTTTAATTCTTTTCCAGGCAATTCACCAGTCTCCTTTTCTTTGGGGTCAGTTACTGAATTGGGGATGTGTGGTCATGTTTGCATGGTTCTTCATGATCCATGTGGTCTTGCACCAGTGTCTGTGCATTGGAAGGAGCAAATACCTCTTCCTGTCTTTGTATAATGCTCTGGACAAGTAAAGGCCTTTCCTGTTGGATGGTTGGGCCAGTGGGGTTGCCCAGGGATTGCAGTCATGTGGGGTTGAATTGGTTCACATAGCTGTCACTGTGCCTGCTGTGCCAGAGCAAGGGACTTTGCAGTCAGTGGCCTGTTACCAGAGGCTCAGGCGGGCATGGATCCTACCTGACCCCTGGGTGAACATGGTCACCCCCAAGATATCAGTGAGTAAAAATGATGCTGGAACAGGGCTCCACATTAGGGTCTGCAGTTGGGACTACAGATGGCAAGTCTGTACTAGGTGCATGGATAGATATGGCTCCTATTGCAACCCTAAGAGATTTCCTACTGAGTCACTGGGAAGGTCCCTGTGTGGGCAGGTCTAGATCCAGATTGAGGCCGGAGGGGTTAGAACTGTGTCATAAAGCTGCTTCAGGGTTCACATCTGGGATGGAATCTGCAGTCTTGAATCTGGGGGTAGAGATCGACAAGCTTCCTACCAGGTTTGTGGACAGGCAGGTTACCCCCAGACCACAATCTGGAGATGGGATTAGGGTTGCTTCAGGATTCATGCTCTGACCAAGAGGGTAGGCCTTCCTTCAGGGGCATGGAAAAGCATGTCTCCCAGGGGACTCCTAGGTGGGCATGATTAATTACAGACCGTAGTCAGGAGGAGTACGGCCAGGCCCATGGGCTGCTTCAGCGTCCACAGTAAGTGCTGGGATTGATATTTCTGTTACCCAAGGCGTAGACAGGTGTGGCTCCTCTGGGTCTAGGCCAGTCAGCATTTCATTGATGTGACCCAAACGCCTGACATGGGAAACTTAAGGGAGGAAAGATTTAGTTGGCTCCTGGTTTTCGAGGTCTCTCTCTGTGGTCAACTGGCTCCGTTGCTTTGCACCTGAGGTGAGAGGGAACCTCTTGGAGGAAGAGCATGGCAGAGGAAAGCTGTTCCATTTATGGAAGCCGGGAAGTGAAGAGGTGTGTGTGAGACAGGAAATACCGTCCCCAACCCTGCTCCCAGTGACCTGCTTCCCACAGCCATGCCCCGGCACAGTTTCCACCAGCTCCCTGGTTCATTCAGCTGTCCTGCCTTAATCCACCGAAGAGGTTGGAGCCCTCATGATCCAGTTACTCCCTCCAAGTCCTACCTCTGAATACTGAGGCATTGGGGACCAACTTTCAACACATGAGATTTTGGGACGCTCCAGATAAAAACTATAATAGGATACTTTGGCAGGACCAAGGCCAAATGGAATTGTAGCCAAGTCCGCAGGGGAAGGTACTGTTATGGGTCTGTAGCAGAGTCCAGAGTCAGCAAACCTGCCGTCTGGCTCGGGCCTGCCTTCTTAAGATGGCCCTTGTTGGTTTCACGCTTCACTGAGGTTTTACAGCTTCCTACTTAGATCCCGGAGCTCCTACATGGGCACTTTTGTCGGAGGATGGCTGCCAAATTATCATTACTCTGGGGGACATGAGCAGAGTCTTCTGACTCTGCCATATTGCAGAAGTCACTCACTGTCATCTTTACCTTTGCTTTAGTCTCCCTCTGCTACAGCTCTGCCTGAAATAGCCTCCACATGTGATAACAGAACTCTTCACTGTTGGATCTGGATCTTATAAAAAAGAAGAAAATTTAATGAAGTGAGTAAAAATTCTCCAAAATAGCATGTAACCATTTTCCTAATAGTCTGTGCGCTGAGGTAGGGAGTTGGCGTTCCGTCTGTAATGGATCACATCTGTTTTACCTTGGATTACCCCCTTTCCCTGTCAACTCGTCCTAAGAGGTGATGTGCCTGAGAGGCCCTTCTAACTATGCTTGCCTTGTTTAATGTCCCTTGATGGCATGAACATGTATGTTCTGAAAAAATAATGAAATGAAGTGAGCAATGAATACCAAGCTCACCTCTTTAATACAGATCGAGGCGGTGGTGTAAGTAATCTTGGGTGAGCAGCTTATGGGATTCGCTCTGTAAAGAGTCCCGTTAAGATAGAACCTGATTTTTTAAATGCAGTTATTTCTGTCAGCTTGCATCATGGTGACCAAAAGACCTGACAAGAACGACCTAGAGGAAGAAAAGTCCACTCAGGCTCACCGTTTCAGAGGTTCGGTTCCGGTCGGCCCAGCCGTAGTACTGGGCCAAGATGAGACAGAGCATGGGGGTGAAGGGCCTGGTGGAGGGACGCTGCTCAGAACCTGGCCGCCAGGAAGCAGAGAGCCCCCCTCACCAGGGACAGAGTCTGAGCCTAAAGGCACACCCCGTGGCCCACCTCCTCCATCACCCTCCCTGCCTACAGTTCCACCCTTTTAATTCATATCCGTCGATTAATCCATGGATCAGGTGAAGGATTTTACAGTGGATTTCATCTCTGAAAATTCTTTCATTGTCTCACACACGAGCCTCAGGAGTCAGCTCATATCTAAACCCCAACAGGAGTGCCCTCAGGTGGGTGTGGTGGAAGGTTTTCAATCATTCAAAATACGGGCTTATGATGCAGCCGGGCTTGGGAGCCCTCCAGCCTTCACCCAGCGGTGAACGTGACGTCCCACCCTGTTGAGGGCAGGTGCCAAGGATGAATGAATGGGGTGACCAAGCTGCCCAGTCCGCTGCTCCCATTTTGGAAAAAGGAACAAGGCAATCCATCTTTCATGTGGCACATACAGGAAAGCACAGGTGAATGCTTAAGTCCACTTTTGTAAAGAAAAAAAAATTTTTCTTCTGCAGGTGATAGTGCTTTTATCCGTCTTACCAAAACATGGAAACTGCCCCATTTTGTTAAGTGAGCTTCCGAGGGGTCATGAGAAGGGTGCTTCCTGCCTCACAGCTTGGATTCCTTTCCTAACTCCTCAGTGCTTCTCCTTGTTTCTCAAGCCGTTTTGAAATCTTCGATCCAATATGCAGATCAGGAGTTGCCGTTGCCTGGAACCTTCTTGCTGCCCAGTTTGTTGAATCTCCGCCTACGTGGGGCTCTGGTTGGCGGGCGGTACCTCTGGGAACACAGTGAGGGCTTCTCAAGTCCCTGGCCCCAGCTCCTTGTGGGCCTGTGTATTTTGAGGGATGACCTTAGTGGTCACAGTGCTTCTGTGTTGAGAAGATTCATTTCTGCTGGTGGTCAGCAGGTCATGCCAGTGGTTTGGGGACAGAAACACTAGAGGGATGGTGTGACGTTTTGCTTTGCAAAAAAGTTCTGAGGCATCTCAGTGGATTGGGTCCAACACAGTAACACTGGTGCTTGACGGTCACATTCAACTCCTAGCTGCTGTGGATTTCATGACTCTTGGGGTTGGAGCTTTATCTTTTTCTCTAGGTTTTTATCTTCAGATATAAAACTTAGTGGCAGCCAATCATTGATAAATGACGGTGATGTGATGAAATGGGTGGGGGGCCACAGGTTGCCAAGCTTCTCATGCGTACAAGAATACCTGCAAGAGGTGGCCTCTGATACGGTCAGTGGGCATTCAGGGACACTTGATCTCCAATATGAGTTAGCAGTGTTATTGGGACAGGTCACATCTTTTCTCTGAGACTCTGCTCTCTTATCTACAAAATGAGGATTGGGAGAATATTCCCCATCTAGTATGGCATCACGCAGATCAAGTTGAGTAACTCAAGGAACTCGAAAGTGTGTTTAAACCCGTGAGAAAGGCCAATCAGGAGGGCATCTAGTAAAACTCCTCACACATAGTAAGTGCTTAACCAAAGACGGTGGAAGTCGTTTATGAATTGGTACACGAAGAATGGACGACCTGTTCCTGCACAGACTGCTTGTCTCCATGGGGCTCAGGTGTAGGCAGGGTCTTTCCAGGTTCGGGGCCCTGTTGGAGCAGGAAGGAAACCCGGGCAATGCAATTGAGTGAGTGTTTATGAGGCCCTGCTCTGTCAGGGCCCTGTGCCACTGTGATGGGAGAGGTGAGTCCCGCGGGATGTGGTGGCTCCCTTTTGCAGGGATTCCTCCACTGGCTCTGAGAAGAGGTGAGAACCGCACAGGCCACAGCACTGCACCACTCACAGTGGGCTGCTAAGCGGGGCTGCCCTCACACCCTGCAGGTCAGGCTGAATTGCCTTGGGACAATTGAGAGCAAATTTTAGGAACTTGACAGGATGCATAGCTGAGGATCAAGATTGCTCCTGCCCTCCTTGGCCCAGCAATCCCTTTGTGCCCAGTGTTCCTCCATTTCCTTTCTGCCACGTTCAGCTGGGGCACCCCTGGGTCCAGTGCCCTCTTGAGTATTCCAGGTGGGTGGACATCCCTCTCAGCCGTCATTGTACACCTGACGGAACCGGGTGTCACGAGCCGTCCACGGGCTGTGTGTGGACTACGTTGCGTGTCGTAGCCTCATGAGGGGATGGTCTGGCATTGGGAACCTCTCGTGGGACCCCCACAGGGATTGATCACCTGACGCAGGTGAACTTCCCCCTCAAGCTCTGCCAAAGATCCCACACAGCACCTGAGATGGGTATGACCTGAGAAGATGCCAATCAACCTGCGGACTGCAAGACACCAGGAAGCAAGACTCCGCCCTTGAAACCTTATCCCTGCCTTTGAGGCACCCCCTTAAATAAACCACCAGAGCCATCATCTTTCCTTTGTCTAGTTCCAGCCCCCATCTGGACTAGATCTATCAGGGGCTTTGCTACTGTAAATATATTTCTGAATATTTGTGTTTTGTTCTTCCCTAATTATTTGAGACTTTAAGTTTTAGGGTGGCTTACATCCTCCTGGGCAGAAAGAAGAACCCACTAGTGAGATGCTGGCCATCAACCCCGTTAGCTGGGTACAGAGTAGGGATGCATGCAAACTATATGAAAGTGTGGGTAAACTAGGAGGTATGATAATGAATATTTCTTGGGGGTATATTTAGCACCCAGCACTTGGTACAGGGCTGGGGCTCTCACTTCCGTTTCCAGCTAAAATCTCTTCCACTCACCATGTAAACAACCGCTCTTCTAGCAGCCCTATGGCTTTTTTAATAGTTATTTAAAAAATTGTAGTAAAAGATGCACAACATAGAATGTATCATTTTAGCCTTGTCTAAGTGCACAGTCCAGGGCAGTAAGTACACGCACACACTGCTGTGTAGCCTTCACCAACTCCCATCTCCAGAAAACCTTCACCTCACAAGACTGAAACTCTCCCTGACTACTAAATGACAACACCCTTTGCCCACTGAGCCACTGGATTTTATAATCAAGGTTAAAATATAAACACCGAAGCACGGCAAATACACGGATCGTCAGTGAACGGCGGGTGGAATTTTATACATCTATAAACTGTGATACCATCAAGAAAAAAAGGGAAAGAATACATCTGCTACCCTAGAAGTCTCCAGAATTATTCTTCCCAACTAATACTCCCCTGAGAGATAACTACCTCTCAGTTCAAAGATCGTTGATTAGTTTTGCCTTTTTGTGAATTCAAAAAATAAATGGGATCCCCCACCGTGCATCACTACAGTGGAGCTTCTCCTTCCTTTCTAAGCTAGACCTTTCCCTGCCTTCTCTCTGCAGACTCTCCCTAGCCCCTGGTTGCCAAAGTCTGGCTGGGCACAAATCACGAGCGTCTCAAGCAGGAACAAACTGTTCCGGAATTCCCACAGCACTCCACTGCACACTCCTGGGAACTCTCCCAAACGCCACCCTCGCGGCTCCTCCAGGAACACCCCACACACCAACCGGAACTCCCTCTCCTGGAACTTCCCCAACCAACGTGAACTCCCTAGGCAATCCTCAGGAGAACTCCAAAGTAGCGGGCGCCTGAGGTAAAGGTCTATATACAATTGAATCAATCCAGCATCATCTTACCATTACTTCTGGCAAAATGCCAGGGGCCATTCCGACTTGGCTGTGGCTCTCAGCACCTGGTGACCACCACTGCACCCTCAACCTCTATGAGATTGGATTGACTTCTTTGGATTCTGCAGGTGAGTGAGATCACTCAGTGCGTATCTTTCTGTGCCTGGCTTACTTCACCTCACACTGTGTCCTCCAGGTTCATCCAGCTGTTGCACAGGTCAGGATTTTGTTCTTTTTTATGGATGAATAATAGTCCATCGTGTGTATGTGCCACATTTTCTGCGTCTGTTCATGCACTGATGGACACTTAGATTGTTTCCGTCTCCGTTGTTGCGATCTGTGCTGCAGTGAACCTGGGAGTGCAGCAGTATCTTTGACAGACAGATTGCCCTCCTTTGGATGTATATGTGTAATGGGATTGATGGATCACGTGGCCATTATCTTTTTAATTTATTGTTTCCCCTAATAGCTAGAGTAATTTTCATTCCACCAACTGGGTACAAAGGCTTTTGTTTGTCCACATTCTCTCCAGCACCTGTTATCTTTGATCTTTTTGATAAAATTATGTACTGTGTATCTTGAAAAGTTAGAAGAAAAGCTATTGAGTGTTTTCACCATAAAGAAATAATAGATGATTTAGGAAGTGGATATGTGTAACCTGATTTAAACATCACATGGCACCCCATTAACACATTTATGCAATATGAATTTTTTATGATCTCACACAATTCATACAATTAATGGTTCTATGAATCATTTAAAGAAAGGAGTCACTTGTGGCCACCTTTTTGATTGTGACTTTTCCCACTCGGAGGGATACCTGAGATTTATGCATGCTGTTTGAGTCTCGGCTGGTGGTTCTTCATTATCGACATCCCCAGCTGGTCTGTCCATTCCCTTCCTAACTGGCACTGGGATGTCTCCAGTTTTGGGCTACTCTGAAAAGCTGCAGGTCTGTGTGGACGTGTGCACTCGCATCTCTTGGTGTACACACACCCAGGAGTGCAGTGCTGGGTTTTTACAGTGAGGGGGTGTCTACCTGTTATTGACGGTGCTGGCCATTTGCTAAAGTGCTGTCTACTATACGCTGCTTTGCCAAGCATGAGCTGCAGATGGGCAATCTGTATCCACACTTAGTACTTTCACTCTTAAGAGCCACATTTCTGACAGATGTACAGCGGTAACTCCTTCTGGTTTTATACCCTTGGAAAGTATTGCTACCCTGAAAAATTCATGTGAATTAAATATTGGCAATGTTGTCGTCCTTTTTGGGGGAGGGTATCTACTAAGGGCATTTCTCACTTTTCATTCAACACTGTTTTTTGATTGAATCACAAGTGTCTCCAAGTATCTTGACAGGTTCCTCCCATCGCCTATGTGACTTGTGGATATCACCTCTCCTCCTATAGCTTGCTTCCCACTCTTTAAATGGAGATTTTTGATGAGCAATGATTGTTCAATTTGCTGGAAGTACCAGGTTGCGGCTGTCTGTTTGGTGGTCTGCATGCTTTGGTCAGGGGTAGGAAGCATGGCATACACCAAGAGCTTCTCATAAATGTTCTCCTATCACCTTCGAAGCTGTAGACTTGACAATTTGCATCTCAAATTAAGGTTTGTGTAGTGTTTTTGCCTCTTGTCAATCAGGAGACTGTGTACGGGGGTAGGGGTCAGTTTCTGGATCCTCTATTCTGCTCCATTGGTTTATTTGTCCCTCTTTGGGCCAATTCCAGTATTAGTGGATTTTTATAGCAACGTCTGGGAGTCTGTGAGCGTAAGTCCTCCAACCTTGTTCTTCTTCAAGATTGTCTGTCCTCTCCCAGGTCCTGTATTCCTCCACATTGATTTTAGAATCCCCTTGTCAACACACACACACACACACACACACACACGCACACACACACACACACACACCTGTTGGTACTTTTATTGGAATGTGTTGATTTATGAGCCATTCTGGGGAGAATGGACACCAGCCACTCTGAGCTTTTCCATTTGTGATCATGGAATGTTTGACCATTATTTGGGTCTCCTTGGATTTCTTAGTGATGTATTTCAGCTCTCGCTCTGGGATTCTGGTGGCCTTCAGAAACTTGATAGATTTATTCCCGGGTGTTTAATATCTTTTGATGCTAATGTAAGTAGAATTTTAAAACATCATTTAAAATTCTTGCTGCTTTAGAGCCCTGGTCCTGAGGTCAGATTCTTTCTGTTACCTTTGCACACCTTGCTTCACCCTCCTGGCCTTCTTTCTTACCTGTGAAACTAGGATGTTGGGCTGGGGATGTGGCTTAAGCAGTAGCGCGCTCGCCTGGCATGCGTGCGGCCTGGGTTCGATCCTCATACAAACAAAGATGTTGTGTCCGCCGAAAACTAAAAATAAATATTAAAAAAATTCTCTCTCTCTCTTTTAAAAAAAACTAATTGTATTTAAAAAAAGAAAAAGAAACTAGGATGTAGCAGGTGCTACAACAGCATGCTTCAGGGAGGATCAGCAGGACGACAGGGCAAGACGCACAGATACACAAACCCTGCCTCTCTGGTGCTGTTCCTTAGGTGACCATGCGTCTTTCCGAGGCTCAGGTCTAAGAAGACCCAATCAGTATTGGTTTCTTCTTGGTAGAGAATCGGGTTGTCAGCTGTTCAGCCTGCCGGTGCGTCCATGCTATTGGCTGAAGTTCACGGTTTCAGGAGAGAAGAGCTCTCTTGATTTTGCAGGCTTTGCAGTTCCTAACCAGGATGCTATTAATGGGAACCCAGCAGTGGCCATTTGCAGAAGGGTTCCGCCTTGTCTCCACCATTTAGGACATACTTAGTGCCAAATGTCCCTAAGTAGATGGTTTCCTTTTGATCATGGTAATTGAAACTCCAACCCCCTTAAGGGTTTTTGGAAAGTGTGCTTTTGGTGGACACTCACAGAGCAGGGAGACATGGCTGGAGGAGCTGGGCTTTCTGGCACTGAACTTCATCAGCTCAGCTGCCCCTTGGCCACTCAGTTCCTCAGCACCTGTGGCTCTGTGCACGCAGGGAGCTTGCTCCTGCCGGCCCTTCCACGCCCACTTCACAGTGTACCATTTGGGATGCTCTGGCCATGGAGGCAATGACACCCAGGACCCGGCTTTCCCTGGTCCAGTCCAGAAGCATCTTTCCCCATCCATGCTCAGACCTGCCCAGCAGCGGGGAAACCCTCTCCCCCCACAGGCCTGGTGCCCAGCAGACACAGGCACACTAGGGCCTGTGGTGCCCACGAGGGCGTCCACCTCCCGTCCTCACATTCTCTTCTCCCTCCAGGGCCCATGGGACCTCCACACCACAGTGGACCTCTCCGTCTGCTGACTCGACAAACCACGGAGGGGAAGCACTTGGGAAAACTGACCTGCACTGAACACGGGCAGCTTTATTCCTTGACATGTCCCTAGGCAATCCAGGATGATAGCTGTGTCTGTGGTCTGGACCTCATGTCAAGTATCACAGTCTCTAAAGACGATGAATCGTGCAGAATATGCCCAACTTGGGTGCTTCCTGTAAGGGGCTCGAGCAGCCAAGGATGGGTATCCACAGGGCTGTGAGGACTCATCCCACACGGACCCCGAGGGTCCCACACCCACTGCCCTGCAGCTGCCAGGAGAAGTCCTGCAACCTGGCCACACTCACTCTCCCCCGTCACCTCTATCTTTGCTTAGCTTTAGTTTCTGTTTCATGATTGCCGTTATTTTAATAGTACATATTTACAGGGTGCACAACAACAACTTAATACACGTATTCAGTGTGTAATGCTGAGAGCAGGGGCAGCAGGTCCCCATTCCTAAGCATTTCTAAAGCCTTTGATTAACACGTAGTGATTGTGCGTATTCACAGGGTGCAGGGTCAAGAAGGTGAACAACAGGTACCAACCAAGGCCGGGGAGTTAGTATTCTCATTGCCTGTGGTCACTGTGTTTGGAGCCTTCAAGCTCCTCCCCTCGTTCTCCATAAAATTTGTAATCAATTGTTGTGAACTATAGTCCCCTGCTGTGCTGTGTGACACTACAACTGATCACTCCCATTGAGCTGTGTTGGGGCACCAGCTGGGCGGCTTCGCCCTGCACCCCCTTCCCCAACACCCTTGCTAGCCTCACTACTGTGCATTCAGAGGGACTTCTGCCTATAACAGAGACCGTGCGGCATCTGTCTGTCTGACTTATTTCACCTAACATGTTTCTAGTCCCATCTCGTCTGCTGTGGATAGCAGCTTATAATTCCTTTTGTTGCTGTGTGACCTACCACTGTGTATATGCCACATTTGCCTGATCCATGCGTCCACTGACGGGCATCTAGGTGGACTCCATGTCCTATCTACTGTGAATCCTGCGGCCGTGAACATGAGCATATCTCATTGACATACCGATTTCATTTATTTTAGATCTATGCCCAGAAGTGGGACAGCTAGACCATGTGGTGGTTCTATTTTTAGTTTCTTGAAGAACCTCCATACCATTAAGCACAACCATCCTAATAATTTGCATTCCTACCAACAGTGTATGAAAGTTCCCTGTTCTCCACATCCTTCCCAGTAGTTGTGATTTTTCTTTTTTGGTCTTTTTTAATTGCAGAAATTCTACCTGGGCCAGATGATACTTCACTGTGGTATTGATTTGCATGAACTCATGGTTCATGATCATTTTTTCGTAAGTTTGTTGTTCAATTGAACTTTTTCTTTTGAGTCTATATCATTTGACAATTCAAAAAATTGGATTATCTGTCTGTTTGTTACTGAGCCCTTTGAGTTTTTTACATACTTTGGATAGTCACCCTTTGCCAACTGTTCCCATCATTTGCTGTCTCTTCCCAGTGTCTCCCCTGCTGTGCAGAGCTCTTGAGTTGGATATAATCCCACTTGCTCACTTTTGCTTGGGCTGACCTGTGTTGGGGGCTATCAAGACATTGCTGTCTACACTGTTGTGAAATATCTCCCCTATAGTCCTCTCAGTACTTCTGGAGTTTCCGCCCTTACATTTAGGTCCTGGGTCCATTTGAGTTGAGCTTTGGGAGGTGAGACTGTAGCCTCCTGCATGTGGGTGTTCAGTTTTCCCAGCACCATTTATTGCAAAGGCTTCTTTTTTGGCGTCTTTGTTGGGAGCTGGTTGTCTGCAGCTGTGTGGGTTACTCGGGGGCTGGCTGGTCTGTTCTTCTGTTTTTATGTCAACGCTACCTTGTTGCTTTGGTTACTGTGCTTTGTTGTGTATTTTGAAGTCAGGGAGTGTGATGCCCCAGCTTTGTTCTTTTGGCCCAGAAATGTTGTAGTTATTTGGGATTTTTTTTGTGTGTGCTTTCATATGAATTTGGGGATTTTAAAAAATAGTTCTGCAAAGAATACTGTCTCTTGATGGGGGTGCATGGATCTATAGGTTGCTGTGCATAGTGTGGACTCTTAACAAGGTTCACCCTTCCGATCCATGAACATGGGAAGTCTTTCCATTTTTTTTTGGTGTCTTCTTCAGTTTCTTTCACCAGAGTTTTATAATTTTCATTCTAGAGGTCTTTCACTTACTTGGTTAAGTTTACTGCTAGGAGTTTTGTTATTACTATTTTTTTTGTAGTTACTTTTCAGACCCCAATGCCAGTGCTCTGTACCTAATAGGAAAAAGTAGGTCCCTCATATCTGAAGTTCAGCAGGTCAGAATGCAGTGAGCAATCCCATTAAGTCGTGTCTTGCGTCTAGAAATGGAAACAGCGTTTGGAAGGGGTTCCTTATTATTTACCACGCTCCTGCAGGCCGCCCTTATAAGATGCTTTCGATGCTGCCTCTGCTAGACCAGAGGAGGCCTGGGGTGGCTTGCCCATTGGGGAAGCTGAAGGCTGTGGTCACAAAGTTCTGTGAGTCTTTTCTGCGGTGGGTTGTGAAGCCCACGCAGAGGCTCCCTAGTGCCCCACAGAGCAGGCCTGGCCTTCCAGGTGCACAGTTCCTCATCAGACCCTCTGTTTCAGTCTCTGGATCCTAGGGCGAATCTGGTCCTTCCCTGCAGAGAGGCTCCCAGCTTTCCTCCCAAAGTAGGAACACAAGGAGGGGAGGAGGAGGAGGAGGCTGTGTGAGGCGGGTGTCTTACTGGGCCACAGGGAGGCAGGAATGAGGGCCTTGCTTCCTGGCCCCTGAGAAGCGCTGCCTGAGTGTTCCGCCACAGGTTGGCCTTGCACCCAGAAACGTCCACATTACTTCTGGCCTGGAAAAGGCCTTGGCTGTCCTTAACTCTCAGCCCGTAATGACCAGTACATGATTGTTCACCGAATGACACATGGTGGGGCCGAGCTCTCACCCAGTGCAGCCTCTAGGTGATGAGCCTGAGCCCCGATTGGTTGCCTGGTTGCCTAGCAACTGGATGACGACAGGCAGGCTGGGAACTTGTGGCCCAGGCCCCCTTTCCCAGGCAGCCTCGCAGCCCCTTCGAGTCCTGGACAGAAGGGAATCATGCCATGGGGTGGGTGGCGTCAGGGTGAGCCGTGTCTCCTGTGGGACTCTGGTGTCCCAAACCTTCACGGTAGGGCAGTAAGAAGCCCGCTGGGTGGCCCTGAGGCGGAGTCCTGCCATCTGCAGAAAGTCCAGTTAAAGGGCTTGTAGCAACCGCCAGAGGGTCCTGTGTGTCTGTGGCCTCTTCTCAAGAGCTGCAGCTCCTGCCCTGCCACCAGGGGAGCACGCTGCCCAGGCCTCGCCCTCCCTCTGTGGTGGAGGACGGCCATCAGGTAGGCAGAGTTTGGGTAATGATGTGTGGACCCTGGCCACCAGCTGACCCCCGGCTGCATTTGCAATCACTTGTTACAGGTCATTTGGTTGGCGAGTGCCAGGGTGATGGGAGCAGGGGGTCCTCCCAAGGAGCAGGAGCCTGGAGGGGCTTGGTCAAGGACACTGGAGGACACCGGGTGTGTCAAGACTTGTGGACCAGCTAGACGCCCCCCCTGTGCCTCTCGGCTGCTCTGTTTACGGCAACCAGTAAAACGCTTTAAAGAAAAAGACAGTTCCCGGGGTCCAGCGCTGGATTCCCCCCTGTATTTGAATCAGATGCCGTGACAAGAATGAACCCACCAACCAACTCACCAACCACTCTGTGCCCTAGTACTGGGGACTTTTTTTGAATGTTAAAATAATTCCAGCTTATGGATTCCTTAAAAAAAAAAAAATCAAAAGCCCTTTTCCTCAGTGAGTACCCTCCCCTCCTGCCTGTGCTAAATTTTAAATCACAGAGTCAGATTATCAATGTTCACTCGGAGGATCGTAGCAGAGCCATTAAATCTTATGACACAGAGAAGTGCAGGAAGTAATTGCACATATTTGTAAGTAGCTTAGAATTGATTAAAAATGCATAAGGAAAAGCTGCAAAACTCTCCACAGGCCCAAGGATGCTGCCCCCTCAGGGAATCCACGCCAGCTGCTCATTCTCTGCGACCTTCTCTGTTTCCCTGGGCACAGGCAGGAAGGTGGCGCTCCCAGCTCTCCAGCCCTGGCAGGCGAGGTGCACAGGTTGCTAGGCCCCCACGAGCCCCGGGGGAGGGAATGCACATTCCTATTGGGAACCGTTAAGGGAAGCGCCTCTTACAGAACGGATCCAGCCTCACCTGCTCGTGGTCCTTATGCAGAGGCTGCGGGTTTGTGCCAGGTAGGGTCTTCTGCAGACAGAGCTAGAAGGGGACGAAGGAGGCCGGCCTTTGGGGTGTTTCTGGAAGGAACTCTCACCCACATGCGTACTGTGGACACGGCAGATTAGCTGAGGTGTCTGGTGGGCTTCCAGCCAATTCCCAAGAAAATCCACTGAGAGCATCTCTCCTGTTTGCAATCTCTTGGAAATCCCTCCCGCACAGCCGACCATTAGGCTGCTCCGGGTCTACTATTTACACACCCCTGTGGATTGGCAGAGGAGTGAGCAGTTCTTCATTTGAAATACACTCAGGGCACTCGTGGGCAGGTGCTGCTGTCCTTATGGAAGCTCCTACCTCAGGGTTCCACACTGGGCAGGAGGGAGGGAGACAGGATAGTGCTGGGTGCTAACGCGGCTGTGTGCAAGATTCCGTGTGAGCACATAGAGCGTGTATTAGTAGGCTCCGTGTGGCCATGCTGGCACGATGACCAGCATCCCATCTCGGTGGCTTAATACCAAACCAACCCCTCTCTCTGTTCCTCCCTCCCACCCTCCTTTCTTCTCTTCCCAAGCGTGCACTGAGTACATTCACACACTGGGCTAGGTGTCGGGAACATCATAGGGAACAGCCCCTGTTTCCAAAGAATTAATGGTCTGCGTTCCAGATTTTCCCCTTAGGAATGACATTTGTACTATTTAATTCTCCTTATTTTTTTTATTTATTCTTTTTAAAATACATGTATTTTTGAAACATACATCAGAAACCTACAAACACAGCTGTACAAAATTTCCTAAACTAAACACACTCTGAAAACACCCCCAGATGGAGAAATAAAGCATTTTCCACACTTCACTGGGACTCTCTCCCGATACTCCCCCTCGGTACATCTACAAACTATATAAAATCATATTGTTCACAAAAGAGGATCATAGTCAGATACCTGCAAGAATGGCTTCTTCTGCCTGACATTGTGAGATTCACCTGTGGAAGAAATTGTTGATTTTTCTTTGCCATATAATATTTCATTGCAAGGTTACAGTGCAAGATATGTACCTGTTTTAGTCAGTTTTGTATCACTGTGACCAAAAGTCCTGACAAGAAAAATGTAGAGGTTCAACCCGTGGTTGGCCGACTCCATAGCTGTGGGCCCTGTGTCAGGCAGAACATCATGGTAGAAGGGTGTGGAGGAGGAAAGCAGATCAGCTCATGGCAGCCGAGAAGCATTGAGTCCAAGGAGCCGGGGTGATATAATGCCCAAGGGCACACTCCCAGTCACTTACTCCCTCTAGCATGCCCAGACTGCCCAGTCAACACCCCTTAATCCATTCAAATCACAAATCCATCACATGAACTAATCCACCAGTGAGGTTTCTGCTCTCACAGTCTGATCATTTCACCTCTGAACATTCCTACATTGTCTCATGCATGAGCTTTTGGGGGACACCTCATATCCAAACCATGCCAGTACCCATTCCACCACTGAGGACTACTGAGACGTTTCTTGTTTTTGAGTAATAAGCATCCTTCTGGTATGGAAACCTTGTAGTCTTGGATTTTCGTGGACACACACATGTGTCTCCTGAGCACATTCCTAGGTGGAGAATAGCCTGGGCGTATGTGTATACTTGGCTTTAGTGGAATTTCCATTTCCTAAAGTGGTTGTTCTATCAGTTCATATTCCCATCAGGGTGGTACAAGGGTTGCAGTTGTTCCACGGCCTTTCGGTATCTAGCATTGCCAACCTCGTCACTTTGGCATCAGTAGCGAGCTCGTTGGTTTTGCCTTGCACTTACCTGATCATAATGGAGTTGCTGATTTCTCATGCACCTGTCTGACCTGCGGCAACCTCTTCTGTGAGTGACCTTTCAAGTCTGTTGCCTATATCTCAGTTAGCTTGTTGGTCTTTTCTTATTGACTTGTGACGTTATGGTCCTTTTGGACAAGTTCCTACCTGAAGGGTTCCACACTGGGCAGGAGGGAGGGAGAGAGAGGCACGGAAGGTTCTGCCATCAACAGTATTTATCTCACGACAAGTTCTGCCGATGGCCCGACACGGCCGTCACCAGGACGACTCCATTCCACAGGGGGCCTCAGGGATCTGGGCTTCTTGCACTATGGGAACACGTGGTTTCCGGGTCGGGGTGAGGGAAGAGGACACGGGAAAGTCTTGTACCAGCCCCCAGGGCTTTGGCCGGGCAGTGACGCACGTCACTTCTGCTCAAAACTGGACGGCCAGGAGTATCCCGACCACCCTCCCTCCCTGGAGGTGGCTGGGAAGGGTGGAGGAGCCAGCGGGCAGGCCGTGGTTGGTGATATCTCATGACTGGGTGCTCACCTGCCTCTGCCTGAGGGTCTGAGAGCACAGGAGAAGGGAGAGGGAGGCAGGAGGAGCGCTGGTTCAGCCGCGTCCAGAAGACAGGTGCGCTGCAGGGGAAGCCAGGCGGCAGAGGGCGGGCAGAGGAGGGGAGGAGGTGGCCTTTCGGGGCTGGAGGCCCTGCAGCTGGGCAGGAGGAGGCATTCTGTCTCGTAGGGTGGCCAAGGGGAGGGTGCCAGCCTTGTGCTGGTCTTAAGAGAGGCACAGAAGGTTCCAGCATTAACCAGTATTTACCTCACAGTACCCAGAGTCCTCGTTGCCATAAGAACGTCAAGTGGAAAGGGAGGCCTTTTCTTGATGGATCAGGGAGGCAGAAGTGTGGGACATGTGCAGAGGCTGTGGGTCCAAAGCTGCTGCTAGTTGTGACGCTTGGCCAAGTTGGGACGTTGCCGCAAAGCCTCGACCAGGTGTGTCCAGATGGACTTTGCCACTTTGAAGTCGTCATTTGGTCCGTTGTACAGTTAGGGCCTGTGGACAAACGTCTGTGATTTCTAGCACAACAGCTTTCCTTGGGGGCAAGGACCAAATCCTACTATGTTGAAAATTCCCTCGTTAGTCAAGCCAAAAGAAAAGTAGATTCCCAAGAAAATGTCATTGGTTGGAATTTTCTCATTTCAATTCATTAAAAAAAAAAATTGAATCTCCTTCTTGTAGGGGGTGTTGGTTCTGTTAAAATGTCTTCCACTTCCCACTGGCAGGGTGCGCAGGCATGCTCTGTGTATTGTTTTCTCTTCCTCTCAAGGTCCTCTAAAGAGGAAGGAGATTTTAAAATTGCACTAGCTCACAACCATCCAGAGAACTGGCAAGGAGCTGGCCGCGGGTGACAGTTCCCACCCTCCCTGAAGACCAGGAGTGGGAGCAGCAATGGAGGCACAAGTGGGGAAGGAAGGGGCACGGAGCAGGAGGGGCCCCGGCTCCACATCTGCCCCCGTGGACTTCCTCTGCGGCTCCCAGCGAGGGCCAAGCAGGATGTGAACCCTGACAGACTCCCAAACTCCTTCCTCCCTTTGAGCATAGAACTGCCAATGGGCAGATGTCTACTCCTCAGGCTAAAACACCAAAACAAACAAACAAAACCAAAGACTTCCCCACTGAAGAAGCCAACAAGGGGCCTGAGAACCAGCAGGGCAGCTACCCAGGGCTGGCGCCCACAGTCGCACACTTGGACCCCAGCTGGAGTGAAGCCCCTGGACGGGGGCGGGGGGGTTCCTTTGCAGATGCCGAGCTCACAGCCTTGCTTTATGGTCATGGGCCCAGGAGGAGCACAGGGGAAAGACCCAGAGGAGCAAGCACAAGGAGGTGACCCAGGAGGAGACCAATGATCGGGAATAAAAAGGAGCTTTAACAAACTTCTCTCTGGTGTCCCCAGCGAGAAGGTGGGGTTTCCACAATGCACAGACAGGGTGCTGCGAAGGAAAGGATCACCAGGGAGCTAGCAAGACCTTTTGGAAAGAAGAAAAATTCAAACTGAAAAAATGGGGAGACGGTTTAACAATGGACACGGAGGACATTCCTTATTAAGAGGAACAGAACCAAGAAGACAGAGGATGGAAATACGTGCACACTCCTAAGAGGCAGCAAACGCCCACTTGAAAACCTAACACACAAGAAACGGGATTTCCAGAAAGACCAAAGCGAACACGAAGGGATGTCAGAAGACCCTTTTCCCAGGCTGAACAAGCATGAACTGAATGGACTGAAATGGTCCTGTGGTCCTGCCATGATATGTGGGAGAGATCACTCGGAGACACATCACCGTGACTGTATGGAAGACTTGATTTGATAGAAGACCTGAAAGCATCCAGACAGTAGGGACTTCCTAACCCATGCCCAGGAAGGGTCTGAGTCACTGGCTGCAGAATTCTGACCAGCAACACTTAATTTTACAAGGCAAGGAGGAATTTCTTCCAGAGATAGTGATTTATAGCTTAGAATAATTGACTATGCAACAAAATTATCCACCAGGGGTAAAGACAGAAGACCGATTATGCAAAAACCCCTAAGTTTTATTTCCTGGGCAACCTTTGTGGCAAAGTTATTTGAGGATGTGCTCCAGCAAAAATAAGGGCGTGATTGAAAAGAGGAGAGCATGTGGTAGGGTAAGAGTCGAGCACGTCAGGGTGCCAACTGTGAATCACAAGCAGGGAAAAAGGGCTCAGTAAAGATGGGAAAGGTAAAGAAACATTAGACCATGTATTTGAAAATGTCCTTGAAGTATTAGATGATGGTGAGGGTCTGCTAAAGTAGACATTGCAAGATAGATAGGTAAATAAATAAACACATGCTCCAGGATAGACAAAATTCATGCAAAAATGGAAACTAATTACTACCTTATTTTACAGGTAATTAACTTCTTCATAATCAACCACAATACCAAACAAAATGATGATTACAGGGAAAAAAACATGTAAACGGTAAACATAGGCAATGAAAAGCAAGTTTGTGAAAGATAGAGAAGGAAAAGGAAAGAACAGAAGGAGGTGGGGCAGGGATATGCATACACTCATGTGGGGACTATTGCCCACAGTTGGTCATATAAGACACAAATTATTTTAAAAAATGGTCAAGCCAACTTATAAAGGCTCAAAACCCCATGATGAAAGGATATGGAGAGGAAGGAGGAAGAAGAACTTAAAATGCTTTGGTAAATATAGTCCTTATCTTCCACTGCAAGGGGCCAGCAGATAAGGACTAATTGTTTTATTTTTAAACTTCTTTATTTTGGATAACACCTAAATTTGATGACATATAAAAATAAGGCTTTTATTTATGGGTAACTCTACAAAGAATTAAATATGAGCCCATTTTTAAAGTTAAAAGTTGTATTTTCTGTAGGCAGGTTCAGGGGTAAAGAAGAATTCTTGCTCTTCACTATCAAATCTATTTGCTACCACTGGACACTTTAGCCATGTGCATATTCAGAAAAAACAAAAGTCCCCCCGAAGTCCTTCCCCTTTGGTTTTGATTCTGTGTGCGTCTTTTCCCAGTTAGGAATGTTCAGCAGAAGCCAAGGCCTCCTTTTCCAGGAGACTGAGTGGCACAGTTCTCAAGGGACAGCCAGGCCTCTGGCCTAGAGAGAGGTCTTCCTGTTTGGATCCATGTTTAAGAGAATCCTGTGGAAGATGGATCGAACAGTTTTTAGAGTGTATGCAGAGCCTCTGGACCTCCCGGAGATGCAGCCCATCCGTGCTGAGCACACCTGTGGCTGGTGGTCCCCATCAAGGGAGCCGGAGAGCCCCGTGGGTTTTCCACTGGGTCCCTTCAGCCACGTTCCTGGGCAAGCTGAGTTGCTCAGAGTGAAGACCATTTCCAGACACCTGTCTGTCATCACTGTGGCCGACCCTTTCACTCCCACGTGGGCACTGCATTGCCTGTGACTGCCGCTCCTCCCACTGGAAGGTGGACATCTTCCTCCTCTGGCATCTGGGTGGGCTGGGACGTGCAGTGACCGTGGAGCACGGCAGCAGTGCCGGAGCTGGGATGAGGACAAGCCCAAGCCTCAGCTCCCTGAAGCATTCCCCGGGAGTTCCGTGGTCTGAGGTGGGCCAGCCCAGCTAGCCTGCTGGGAGCAGAGGTGGCCACTGCAGCAGCAGCCCCCTCCGCCCAGCCAACCCCATAAGCACAGTCAGAGGGAAATAAAGGTACACATCTGCTGTTGCTTCCTAGATAGAGGCTCGGGGAGAGGAGCTTCTTGGCCATTTCAGACCTTTCCTTCTCTGCCTCCCACCTGCACTCCCTCTCACCCTGACTCTTTCCGTGCTGCAGGGCTCTCACTACCAGATGAGCCCCCCAGAGGGGGCCCTCTGCCCCTTCCTTTCTCCAAAGCCCAGTCACGGTTTCCATGAAACAGACAAGAACCTACAGGAGGGCAGCCCCCACCCTGCAGCAGGTCCCCCGGAATACCGCCACCCTAGGTGGATCCAGCCACCTCGACCACAGAGCAAAACCCAACGGAAAACCAGCCTCTTCCTGCCCAGCTGCCCTGGCTGCCCTGGAGTGACCAGCCAATGTGTCCCGGCCAGAGGGCTTCTTGGGTGTTCCCCGGGTACCAGGGAGTGCGTGTCTCCAGGCTGTGCCCTACACGGGTGCTTGCAGAGGGTCCCCATCTCTTCCTAGACGGTTCTGGTTGGGCATTATGGGTGGACTTCTCTCCTTTAGGGCTCTTTCCCTGCCTGTCACCCTCAGATGTGTCCAGAGGACTATTTCTGAAGGTACCAGCAGGACTTTGTCACTTCCACGTTTCATTTTCACTGTCTCAGCAGCTCCCTGCCGGCTCTGCTCCCACCAGGGCTCCACCCCTGCACACCAGGAGCCAGCAGACCTGGGTCTCCAGTGAGGGCTCCTCCCACGCGGAGAGCGGAGGCTGCAGACCTAAGAAAGCGCCTTCCTCCTCTTTGGCTTCAGCCTCCAGAGCAACACGGGGGCAGCACGTGATGGTCCAGGCTGGGGGGTCATTCAAAGTAGAACAAAGGCGGTGGCTGTCCAGGTGTACTGACAGATGGACACACTCTGTTCTGCCGCAGGAGTGCAGCCTGGTGGATTTCCCTGGGTTTTATTGTCCCATGTTTCCTGCACCCTCAAATCCTCTTTCTTGGTATTGGAAACTGGCTTTTGCTAGGGTAAGCAATTATGTCCGCAGAGAGCAGAGCGCATCATGCTCATAACTGCTGTGTGCTAGCAGGAGTGAAAACCGGCATCTCTAGTTCAGCATGGAGACCCTGCAGCTCGTTCTGCTTCCCACTACAGGACATAGCAATAGCAGGAGGCGGGGAGTGCCGGGGACCAAACCTGAGGACGGTTGAAGGTCACCTCCACAGACCTTCAGGAGGGGCAGTGTCCTCCTCACTGCTGCATGACATTCCACTGCCCTCCTGGATCTGGTGAGGGCTTCTTGGGGCTTGAGCAGGGCCACTGGCTCCTCCTGCTCTTCCTGGGACCTGGGGTGCAGGTGGCACTGTGCAGTGGGGAGTGAGGGGGATGTGGGAGGGAGTCAATGTGCAGGGGCAGAGCTGGACCGGGCAGGCTCACACAGTTCCACACACACGCACATGTGGATTTTTCCTATTAATTTTCAAAATATGCAAGTGCAAATGCCGTGCACACTAGGCAGGAATCCCTGATCATTCAGTGTGCACCTCTGGAGTTTTGGGTTCTGGGACTTCCTGTTTTTGTTCTATAGTATTCTTGCCATCGACAAAACGTCCAGGTCTGCAGATGGCCCCTTCCCCGCATGACCTCTCACACGTGTTTTAAGACAGGTCTCCCTTTAGCCCCTTTTACCACGACCTGCTTGGCCCCTAGGCACTGTGCTCTGGGGCTCTGGTCAGCACCCCACAATTCCCCGAGGTCAGCAGTGTGCTGGGTGCTGCCCAGTGGCGATGTCTATTTACCTCCAGTGGGTGGCACACGGCGCTGCTGCTGGGCTTTCTTACAGGAAGGCAGCCCCAGCCTGGGAGCGCGAGTGTGCACGGGTGCTCATGTGCTCGTGTGCGTGCAACAACTCTGGGAGCCTTGAGTGAAAGCCCGCTGTCTTCCTTGGTATCTGAGACGGTTTTGTCTAGGCTGAGCAGTCGTGTCTGCATAGAGCAGAGTGCATCATGCTCATAAGTGCTGTGCGCTAGAAGGAGTGAAATGGCCATCTCTGGGTTCACCCGTGGAGACCCTGGGTAAGGCAGGGCCCCTGCGGCTGTGGATGCTGTTCTGGGAGCTCAGGCACATGCTTGGGGTTTCCAGATATGCAGACCCTTTCTGGAGCCTCCCAGATTCCTTTCTAGTCCCCACAATGTCACACTTGCTTCTGTCCATGCACTGAGGACACTTTTATGTGCTTCCTCTTTCAAAGCAAGCTATTTATGCCTAATTGCAGTTCTAATTTTTTCCTTTTGTCCTCCTTGTGCCAGCAAGATGTGCTAGAAGCAAAGGGGAAGAGACATTACTGTTGCTCATCTAGCTGCGCGCACAGCAGCAGGGGCAAAGCAAGCATCCTCTTATCCTGGTTTCTGGTGGACCCGGCTTTCTCCCATGAATCGGATTCAGTTCTCCGGCTTGAGCCAAAGGGCTACCCTGGAAACCAGAGCACCCAGCAGTGGCGGGGGCCCGTGGGGCCTAGAAGGAGTATCGATGAAGACAACCCTGAGGTCACAGGGTGGTGATGACAGTGATGGCGATGGTGATGAGACCCTGCTGGATATGACTGTGTGAGGACACACATTCCTCTGAGTTTGCCACTCACATATTTCCTTGTTTTTGGCAGTGAGTGTCAGTCAATAAAGGGAAGCCAAGAATATCTTCGTCGATTTTCTTCTGCCTATTATTATGGTATAAGAGGTTTATTATTGTAAATGGGCTTATTAGACTTACTAAAAAATTTTTGGACATGAAAGTACTTATTTTATTTTTTCCTTTTATAAAAGCAAAACATCTATTTAACAGGAAAAAAATCAGAAAATGAGGACAAATGAAAAAAAATAACCAACACTCCTCTCCCATTCATAGGCAACCTTGTGTATATAATTCTCAACTTTTATATACACATAAATCGACAAAAAAAATCAGACCTTATTACAGAGTTTCCTGAGCTGCTTTTACACTGTTTTCTTCTATAGAGGAAGTGGTTCTATAGAGGTGCCCATATCTGCAGTCTTGTAGGGTGTTCTACAATTAATTTGAATCCCCTCTTCCGTTTTTTATTATTTGTTTAGATTTGCAATCCGAGAATCGAATTACATAATATGGTTACAATTTGATGAATGACTCAGGCCAAACCTCTGCCTTGATTTACAAAGTCAAGAAGATGAGGGAGGGGGCCGGAGGCACTCCAGCGCAGGTGGGTGGGCACCGGTTTTCAAAGCAGGATTTCCTTGGCCCTTTGGTGTGCAGGAACCTCTGCTGTTTGTTCCCTCTTGGGGCCAGAGCCGGTGCCTCTGGGCGGAACCGTAATACCCCCTCCAGAGTCTCCTGCAATTGCAGTGCCGGTGCCCTTGGCCTGCCTCTCTGTCCCCAGCCGCAGTCTGTGTGCCCTTCCTCCCTCACAGCCAGTGGTCCAACCTGGAAGGGAAACCGTGGCTCCAGCAGGGGCTCTGAACACTGGGATGCTGTCCAGTGGGCAGCAGCTGCCTGGGTTAGCTCCCTGAACCCCGAGGATTTCGCCAGAGGAGGCCAGAGGCTGCTGTGGCAACCGCATTGATTTGCAAGTCCGGAGCCCGGGAGACACCTGCGGGAGGGCAGACAGCAAGGTTTCGAGGCAGGAGACCCCGCGGTGGCCTGCATTGGGAGGGGACCCGACAAAACCAACCACATTTCAGAAATATACTGTTTGGCCTGAAAGACCGAAGGTTGGGGCAGGGTGGGGTACAGTCCACTTTCCTGGTGAGTGGGAAGCCAATTCTTCCTTAGTCAAAGGGCAGTGGAGATCAGCTGATGCCACTGAGCTGGTGTGGGGCTGCCCACCTGTTCTCTGCTACTGTAACAAACTGCCGTGAGCCCCGTGGTCATAACAACGAGCACTGGAAGCCCTAAACCAGGTGTCGGCAGGCCTGGGTGTCTTTAGCAGTCTCCAGGGGAGACTCTGTGTCCTCGACCTGTTCAGCTTCCTCCACCTTTAAACCCAGTGGGGAAGTGTCTTCCAACCTCCGTGGTCCGACTCTGCTTCCGTGGTCTCGTCTCTGTGGCCTTATCTCCTTTCCTTTCACAACATGACCACGGAAACAGAGGTCGGAGTCAGAGAGACGGGGTCGGGGGACTGGAAGAGGCCACCCTGGGGGGCCTTCCTGCCTCCCTCTTGTAACCATGACTCCCCCCTTCTCAGGATCCCTAACCACACCCGCAATCCCCTTCTCCTAACTCACCTCCCAGGGCCAGGCTTCCAGGAGTTAGAGGTGGGCATCTTATTTTGCCTACTGCATGGGGGATCCGAAAGTATCCCCTGAGCCCTGACCCCAGGGGGGCTGGGAAGCACGCTGGCTGAGATCTTTCTAGTCCTGAGTCATCTGTGGCTGAGCAACTGAACCAAACTCTGCCATGCCATCTGCGTGCCCTGGGAAGAAAACAGAAGCAGAACCCTTGCATATTTTTAAAGAAAACAAAGAACGCCCATTCTGCAGTTTAAAAGCAAATCATCTCCAGCCCCACTACCACCAGAGGCTGTCCGTGAATTAAGGCAAGTAAGTCCTTAGAAACAAAGTCCTCCGCCTCTCCAGCAGGAGGTTTCCCACAGGGGTGGCCCAGGAGGTCTGCCCTGGCTGCCGATGGACGGTGACCCATGGTGGGCGGGGAGCAGGTGCATTCGTTTTCTTTTTTGTTTTCTTTAGAATTCCTCTTCCGACTCGGGGAGGCCTTGGGGTTCAGGAGCTGGTCAGAGCCGGGGCATCTGTTGTTTTGTGCTCCTGTTTGCCACGTGCTCTCCCAGAGGTGAGCCACTCGGAAAAATAGGGAGTTGGTTAGTGAGGGGAGTGGGGCACAGGGCTTGGCATGGGGCTCAGCTGGACACCTGAGTGCTGAGCCTGGCCCCCCACCTGGTGTCAGGCCTCCTGGAGCCCATCACACTGGAGAGCAGGACTCAAAGGCCCCGGAAGGAGCCCATCCAGGCAGGGGAGGGGTGTTCCAGGGCACAACCCAGTTTCAGCCAGTTCCCAGTGAACACAGTGACTCCCCTTCAGTGTGCCCAGGGAGAGAAGGGGCCTTTATTCAGAACATTTCGCTGGAGCTGTCAACAGGGAGGCTCAGCACCGTGGGTGGACCCAAGACAGACCAACCACACAGGCGAGTCCTGGCCTCCACTGCCAGGGCGGCCCACACAGAGGCCAGCCATAGGCTGCACATGCCCAGCTGGCCTTACTCAGGAAGGACTTCCACTCTGGACATCCCTGAGTTTTAATATCTAGACCCAGGCTGGACAGAGGCCCTGTTTTCCTTAGAATTTTATAAGCATGGAATCATCCAAAGCATTCTTTGGGTCTGACTTCTTCTGCTTAGCAATTATTTGTGAGGTTTATTCAAGCTGTGCATTTATCAAGTTTGATCCTTTGTTCTTTCTTTTTCTCTACTGTGTTGTATTCTCCCATGTGCATCCACCATAAAGGCTTTGCCCATTCACCCGTCTTAGACACTTGGATCTCGGCTCCAGTAGACACATGCCATCTTCATTGGTGGCTGAGTTCTCATGCCAACAGACATTTTCCTTTCTTGGGTACCTATCAGGACAGTGGTTGTGGGCTGTCTGGGAAGGCATGTCTATCTGTGCCAGGAACTGATATTTTGAAAGTGGTGGAAGCGCGTAGCTCCCCCAGCAGCGGCAGAGAGGGGTACTGCAACTCACCCACCCTCACCCACCCTCACCCACATGGAGCATTCTCTATCGTTTTAGCTTGGAAATGTGTCTTCAAGTCATCCCCGTCTATTTTTTACTCAAATCCTGCCATAATTCAAGAAACTCAGAGCCACCTGTTCATTGTCCACGTCCTATCACTCTTCCTGTGGTTCACATAGTATTTCTAAATGCCCTAACTCCACAATGTACTGCTATTACTTTTGCAGTTTTTTTTTTTAAATAAATTAAAACACAAGTTTATTTGACACTTATCCACTTGTTTATCATCTCTAGAGCTGCTCATTCCTTCATGTGATGATTTCCCCAGGTGACATTTTTATTTCGTCTCAGGAGTGACCTTTTTTTTTTGTCTACTGAAGGTGAATTTTAATTCTGGTTTGTTTGCCTGAAACTTTTTTTTTGAGGGGTGGGTATCAGGGGTTGAACTCAGGGGCACTCGACCCCTGAGCCCCATCATCCCCAGCCCTATTCTGTATTTTATTGGAGACAGGGTCTCACTGAGTTGCTTAGCGCCTTGCTAAATTGCTGAGGCTGGCTTTGAATTCTGAATCCTCCTGCCTCTGCCTCCCAAGCAGCTGGGAAGACGTTTTTACCTCACCATGTGATTGAAAGCGTTTTGGCTGAGCATGGAGGCACTGGACCCCACTTGGCTCACCAGAGCCCTGGAGCTGCTGGCTGGCCCTCGGCATCAATCCTGGGTTCTGGTGAGACCCGCGGGCTTTTCTTGTGCCTCCTCAGCACAGGCTCCTTCTCCCCCTGCCTGCTTTCCAGGTTTTCTAACATCACCCTTTTCCTGATTCTGTTGGTGACGCACCCTGGTGTGGTCTTCTTCATGTCCCTCCTATTTGAGTTCTGAGATTCATAAAACTTTGAGTTTTCTTCCCCTTCAAATTTTATCAGAAAAAAAAAAAATTGGTAATCAAAGCCAGGAACCGTGGTGCACCCGTGTCATCCCAGCTTCTGGGGAGGCTGAGGCAGGAGGATCTCAAGTTCAAGGCCAGCCGGGGCAACTTAGCAAGGCCCTGTCTCAAAAACCAAAAAAAATCTAGGGCTCTGCTCAGTGGTAGGACACTCCTGGGGTCACTCCCCAGCTCTGCAAAATGAGTTAATAAGTAAATCATAAGAGGAAATACGAATTATTTTGGTAAGGATTATTTCTTCAAATGTTTTCCTGCCCTTCTGGAGCCTCTCGTTTTCTGGGAGTCCACTCAGGTGTGTGTTGGACCGCATGATGTGACCGAGCAGCCCCTGCGGTTTTGCGCGTGATTTAACCTGTCCCCACCTTTGCTTGACTTTGGATAGCTTCTCTGGCCGTATCTTCAGGTTGACTGATCTGTTCCTCTGCAGTGTCTAATGGCTCTAACTCCCGTGCGCTTGGTTTCCAAATTTTATTTCATGTTTTGCGTTTTTATCCCTAAAGGTTCCACTTGATTTTTAAAAACATTTTTCATCTCACTCAAAAACAGTTTTCCTTTAGATATTTGGAAATATCTATGTTGTTTTCTGCTATTTACATCATTCCTAGTATTTTGTCACTGGTGGATTCTTGTTCCTGGCTCTTGGTCATATTTTCCTGCTTGTTTACATATCTTAGGAATATATTGAAGTTAGACATCGAATTTTATGCTGCTGCATGCTGGATTTTAAAGAGTACCGGACTTTGATCTAGCAGGCAGCTAAATTACTCTTATATATGGGATGGGGTCTGGGGCATTTTTAAGGGCTGGTGGTGTCTGTAGAGAGCGCCCCTTGAGGTAATGGGTAATCTCTGCCTTGTGGGAACTTGATGACTCCCATACAGGAGCACTGGGAAGTTTTCAGTTTATTGTTACCACAAATAACTTCCCTCTCTCTGCACTGTTTTTGATATCCAGTCCCGTGGAGTTTCACCCTACACCCAGGTGGATTCACACTTGGGAAGCCTGCTGCAGACTCTGACTCCTGAGCCGTCTGCCTGTGGCTTCCCTCCCTGCACTCTGTGCCACGAGGTCCAGCTCTCTCCGCCTTCCTGACCTACGTTAGGGTCTGTAAACAAGTTGCCTGGCATTTTGCAGAGGGAGTGGTCTGTGAAGTAACGCCAGCAAGCCATCAAGTGTGGAGATTCCTTATTGGTTGACTGCTGTATCTAGTTGATGTTAATTAAGATAAGCTGTGTGGAACGTATATATACCCCTCCTGTCCTACAATAAACGGCTCCCACTCCTGCTGTGTCAATCTACACAAGTTGCTCCTCACCCCCTGGTTATTTTGCTGCAGCCGGACTAAGGCAGACCTACTTCCTTTTCCTGGGCCAAGCAACCAGCTGAGATCCACATGGTTCCCCTCCTGCCTTGGTCTGGAGACTGTCTCTGGGAGCTACTTCCTCTGCTTCCTATTCATCAAAGACCAACCACGGTCCCGCAGCACGTATTTCCCACAGCTTGAAAACATTCACGCCATGTATTTTGCCCAGTATCTTCCGTTGTTTTTAATGGTAGGAGGACAAGTACCATATCATCACTTTTTTTTTCTTTCTTTTTTTTTTTTTTTTGGTACTGGAGATCGAACCCAGGGATACTCAATCACTGAGCCACATCCCAGCCCTTTCTATATTTTATTTAGAGACAGGGTGCCTTACTAAGATGCTGAGACTGGCTTTGAACTTGATATCCTCCTGCCTCAGCCTCCTGAGCTGCTGGGATAACTAGAGGATAACTTGTGGTGCCTGGTACATCCCTTCCTTTTTCATGGGCAAAAGCACGCATCTAGATTTTAAAATTTAATCCTTATGGTTACCCCAAGAGATCCGTGTTATTATTAATCCCATTTTGCAGTTCAGAAATGAAATGTTCAGAAGATGAAGGCATAGATCATATAACTTAGCTAAAAGTTATTCAGCATGGTCTCAGAGATTTGTCCATCTGTCCATGGTCCATCCACATATTCAGCAAATACTGAGCACCTCCTTTGTTCCAGGCAATGGTCTGAGTCTGGAATGATGAATTAAGCAGGCTTATTTTATTTGAGGTATCCTGGGAATGTTCTGGGCAGTGCCTGCCTATTGTAGGAGATCAATGAAGATCTCTCCAATGGACATCAATACACACAGCCCAGCCCCACAGCTTCCTGTTATGGTGGGTGGAGGGCCTGGTCTTGCCTCCCCACCCAGTGTGTGTCTTCAGTGCTCCTGGCTCAGGGTTGAGCAGCTCTGCTTGTTGGCTGTCCGTGACAGGGATCTCATCACCGCAAGAGCAGCACACCCCATTGCGGAGCCCAGATTAACTGCAAAGCCCCATAGCCTGGACACAGTGGTCACTGGGGCAGTGAAGAAGTGTAGATCAAGGTTCTGTAGAGGAGAAGCGGCACAAAGAGGGGATCTGGGAGCCAAGAAGCTGGACTTCATTGATCATTTCCTGGGGAGCTGGCTCAGGGGCTGTCTTCCCATCTCCTCCACCCCTTCTCCCTGTGCACACTTGGCACACCTGGCGGCTGGGGAGAGCCTGTCTGAGGCGCTGTGCAAGGACAGCGCGCCCCCTGCAGGAGTGGAAAGGATGGGGCGGGTCTGGCTGGACCACCACCAGGATTCCTCCTGCTTCTGCGCCTGCCTCAGCCCTGCCCTCCAGAGGTTCCACTCTATGAAGAGCCGATCCCTGGAAGCGCACCTGCGGGGTTTACCTACAGTCTCCCTGTTGTGGCTTGGGTCTGGAACGTTCCCTGCAGGCTGTTGTGTGGAGGCTGCTCCTGGTGCAGCAGTGTGCAGAGGGGGCTGCGGCAGTGTGGCCCTGGGGGCTCCGACCGCATCAGGGAGTAATCCAGCGATGGGTTCCTAACTTGGTACATCACTGGGAGTGGTGGGAGCCGTAGGAGGTGGGGCTTGGTAGTAGGAAGAGGTCCCCAGGCTGCGACCTGGAAGGGTTTAGCTTTCTCTAGTCCCTCCCTCCTTGTCTCTCTCCTTGGTGCCAGGGGTGGGCAGCTTTTCTGCCATGATTTTCTGCCTCAGACTGAAAATCCAAGGTTTCAGTTGACCGTGGACTGAAACCTCTGAAACTGTGAGCCAACATAACATTTTTTTCTCCGCGGTTGTGTTTCAGGCTTTCTGATCCAGCGATGGGAGGTGACCAACAGACTTCCCCGCGTTTTTCTCTGCACTACCCTTCCTGTTCCATTTAGTTCATCTCCACTTCTGCCCTCCCATTTCCAAGTCCTTGTTTTCACCTGGGGTCAGACTGGGTGTAGCTGGTCTCGAATCTCAGAATCCTAGACATCCACGTTTCAGGGCCTCTGTTTGGCCTTTGGACAGCCTGGAAAGACAGGCGCATTGTGTATGGGCCGCATTTGTAGTCTGAGCAGGGTCTTAAGAAAGTTTTATTTATTTTAAGAGAGAATTTTAATTTACCTTGGAACAAACAAAAAATCTAATTGAGAATAAGGAATAAGATTACCCTGTGAATAGCATTCCTCTTTCATAGGGATTTCAGGCTTTGAATAACCTTGTTAATTCAATTCACTGCGTGCTTGGTCCGGCTCAGCTGATGCTTGATCCATGGAGACAGTGGAGTAAATTGGATTGCTGGTGGCTAGAGCACGTGAGGGTCCCATTGTCCTCCTCTCAGAGGGCACAGGGGCATGCAAGCCCCGCAGCTGTGCATAGGAGTGGGCCCCTGATCCTGTCACAGAAGTGCTTTTTACTGTGGGCATAAACCTTTGGAGTAAAGTGGTATCATATGTTACCTTTCACATAACTATTTTGAATGAAATGTGTAAGGAACAAGTATTGATTGCTAAACGGAGAGTATTGGAAATCAAGTAAGCCTGGGCCGTGCCTGAGAATAGAGGAGGCTAATTCACTCACACAGCTGGACTCAGCACCAGGAGGCTGCATTTGTAACTCTCCAGTCACGATTTGCAATTCTATCAGCAGGCCTGGTAAGGACTCACATTTCTGGAATATGGAGTCTGACTTGCTAAGCGGAGTTGGACCTGCTGTTTGGAACGCACAACTCTGCGTGGTTGGAAATCTCTAGGCACCATTTTCCCTACTGTTCTTTCTGCCTCATGGGACCCCTCTGTTGTGAGCCACTCTGTCGCCCACACGTGTATCCTAAAGAAATGGATTCACCAAGCAATTCTCTGGACATAGCCTTGCATAAATAGCGCTAATTATTTTTGCTTTACATTCTTCCCTCAAGCCATATCCTGACCCTTTGTCCTCCCCCCCCTAAAGACTAGCCCTGTACAATGAAAACAAATTCACTGTTGGAAGGGAAGGTCACTCCCCCCCCCCCCGCCATGATTTTCTGCCTCAGACTGAAAATCCAAGATTTCAGTTGACCTTGGTTGATTATAACCAGGCTAAACGAGGCAGTTAACCAACCACCCAGCAGCCTCTTCAGCACCCCTTTCCATCATACCGAATCCCCAAAGTAACCATTCCCCTGTCCTTCATACAACTGACTTCCTCACTTTCTTCATGTTTTTATCTCCCTCTTGTGGATCTAATTGCCAAAGTCTCTTTCAAGGTGCGATTTCCACCCAGCACCTCCACCCTCCGCCACCAACATCCACCAACATTGCTGGGTTTATTACTTGGTTTATTGTGACATGAGCATGATCATAACCAGGCTGAATGTGATTATGAGTGGGCCACAATAAGACAATTTGAAGAACACATCACACTTTTGTGAAGAATTACAATGCACCAGCTAAATATAATAAAGAGAAGGGACACCCGTAGAGGAAGAAGATCTGTGTGGGGAGGAGAGAGGGGCCAGGGGGAGTGCTGGGGACTGATGTGGAGAGGATTGTGTTATGACTGTGTGTGAAGGTGTCACCGTGAACCCTGCTGGGTTGTCCCGCTTCCCTCCCCCTCCCCTCTCCTGGCAGCATGGCCGGGGACTTTCCACCTGGCTGAGGACACCTGAAATGGCCAATCAGAAGCTGACATGGCAACAGATCCCAACCACCATGGGTTCCCGCCAGCTGAGGCAGTCGCCCCGTCAACTCACATCAGCCCTGACCAGCCCGAGACAGACACGACGCCCCCAAACTCGGCCAACCTGCTGGCCTAGCTGCAGTTTAGATGGCCTGGGCCTCCCACCCCAGCCTCCCTCATTAGCACTGCTCTCCCTTTCCCACCCACTCCCCCGGCCCTCGCCCTTCCGTGGACCCTGGAACCGCGCCCAGGAGCACCCCCCAATAGTGGTGCCTCATTCCTGTTCTGTGGTTCCTGGTCTCTCGCCCTTTCGGCTTTACAAACCCACTATTTTGTATAATTACAATGCTCCAATAAAACAAAAAAAGAGCGTACGTTCAACAAATCACTAAAAATGATCAGAGCAGTTTTAAGGGTGAAGAAACTTGATTAACAAGGAAAATGGAAAGGCCCCGGGATGATGAGAGACCTTTGTGTTCTGTGGACACTCCAGGCAGAAAGATGACACAAACGTAAGAAATAAATGGTGGGTCTTTAAGAAATGGTGAATGGAGATGACAAAGTCTGTTGCCATAAAAATGTCGGCCCCGGGGAACAATGACAGAGAATAAGGGCTCAGGATCGGAGGAGGGAGGCCTCTCCTGGAGGCAGGGAGCCCAGGTGGGGACGCCATCCCTCCTGGAGGAAGCTGTCCTGCGCTCCACACCCAGGGCTGCTCCTCCGTGGGCACCACCCAGGACTCCAGCCCCTGCTGCCCCTGCCTCGGCTGGGCTCCAGGATCCTTCCCGCCAGGAGTCTGGGCTGCTCCCAGGCAGCGCTCCCCGCCCTCCCCCCCCAGCTCAGCAGCCACGGTGCCTGTCCATCCTGGACCAGCAGGTCTGCAGTCAGCACCTGTGCCTGGCGCCAGGACAGTGGGGAGGCTCAGATGGTGCCTGCTGTCCCAGAAAGACAAGCCTCCCATGTCTTCCTCACAGGTGCAAAAAGTCCACCTGAAAGCAGAGAAGCACTTACGGGGCTTGGGGAGGGGGTGCTGGGTCTGACCAAGGCCTGCTGTGTGTGTGTATGGAAATACCCCGCTGAACCCCAGTAATCGGTACCATTTATGCATGTTCAATAAATACAACAAAACGCTATGTTGAGATGCATGAGGGTTTTGTTTGTTCACTCCTCCCTTTTAAAATCGAGCCTCCTGGTAGATTAAGACAGCAATTGCTTTTTCTTTTCTCGATTTGGAGGCTCTGTGCTGGGCTCTGGATGGCTGCCCAGACCAGGCTAAACCTGAAAAGCATCCCCCCTCCCCTGGGCCCTGCAGGCATCTGAGACCCCAGAATACGGTGGCTTCTTGCCAGCTCCCTGGAGCCCTGGGGCTGGTTCCTGGATGAGGGTGTGCTCTTGGGGGTCTGAGACCAAGAAGCCGGGTGTTCCTCTGAACCTTGGCTTTGCTTGCACCTGAGTTTGCTGGGCTGGTTTTTATCTTCTGGCTCAGGGCTGTCATCTGAGTTTGTCCCCCACGAGATCACAGGTTGCAAATGTAGCCTCCAGATTCATGTTCCTGGTGTTTCGAGGCAGGGCCTTTAGGAGGTGATCACCGTGAGAAGACGTCGTGAAGGAGGGCGCCCTTGGGGGTGTTAGTGGCTTTATAAGAAGAGATCTGGAGACCTGAGCTGGCTGCCTGCTCTGACGTCGGATACCCGTGCCACGTGCTATGGCTTGGGCATGAGGTGTGCCCCCACAAGATCATGTGTTGAGGTAGGAACTCACAAAAGTGACATGGTGGGGTCATGAGGGCTGTGACTTGATGGGTGGATCAGTCCATCTGGTGGATTAATGATTCAAGTGGACTCCTGGGTGGTAGCTTAGGTAGGTGGGGCGTGGCTGGAGGGAGGGAGTCCCTGGGGCATGCCCTTGGGGTCACAGTCTGTCCCTGGCTCCTGGTTCTCACTCTCTCAGCTCCCTGTCTGGCATGAGCTGACCCACTGTCCTCCACCATGCCTTCCACCGTGGTGTCCTGCTTCACCTCGCACCCAGAGCAATGGGGTTGAGTCCACTGTGAGTGCCTAATAAACTCCACCTCCCCCCAATGACTGTTCTTGTCAGGTCTTTTGGTCACAATGGTGAAAAGCTGCCCCAAACCTGGGTGGGCCCTTCCTACCAGGGGTTGGGAGGCTGCTGCTGCCTCCACTTCCTGCCTGTCTCAGGTTCTGCGGTCCGTAGGAGCAAGCCCTCTGTGCACCGGTGTCTGCCCCTCTCTACTCAGGGGCTCCAGCCTACTGGCTCTTTTAAAGAACCATTGGAGGGCTGGGGATGTGGCTCAAGCGGTAGCGCGCTCGCCTGGCATGTGCGGGGCGCTGGGTTTGATCCTCAGCACCACATAAAAATAAAGATGTTGTGTCCACCTGGGATCCTATGGAAAAGGTGAGGTTTTCTTATGATACACTTCCCTCCAGATGCATTTTAACTCCTTTATCCAACACAAAAAATAATAACACAAAATAATATGTAACACAAGAATAATACACCAAAAACCTGGGTAGATTTATTTTTTAATTAAAAATGTTTATGAAGCTTTCGAGCCTTTCACGGGGCAGCACATGACTGATCAAGCTGGTGTCATCAGATGCACACTGGCAACAAGAGGGCTCCTCTGAGGGTCTGTGAAGGGGCCCCGATGGCATGTCCCCCACCACTGTCGTCATTGGCCCAGAAGCCAAGCTGTGCTAAAGCCAATGGGACAGGAAACCTGAGGTCCGTGCCATGGCGGTTTCCCTGGTGAGGCTCACCACACTGGCTGGGCCTTAGGTGGGGTGTGTATCTCCCGAGGTTGATGAGCTCCCGAGTCTGGTGTTCCTGACATGACCTGGTACGTCCACGGGTCCAGTGCTCCTGACTTAGTTTGTTAGTCTGCATTCATATTTATCAGTTATGAGTTCATCAGTTTATGAGTGAGTAAGTGAGTGAGCATGTGTATGTGAGTGTGTCAGAGTACATGTCTCAGGGTGTGTGTATGTGTGGGGGTGTGTGTTGGTGAGCATGTCTGTGTCTGTGGGTGTGAGTGTATCTCATTGTGTGAGCGTGAATGTGTATTTGAGTGTGTAAGTGTGAGAGTTTATTTGTGAGCATGTGTGTGTGAGCATGTGTATGTCTGAGTGTGTGAGTGTGTTAGTAATGTTTGTGTGAACATGTGTTTGAGTGTGTGGGGTGAATGAGTGTGACTTTGTTTGTCTTTGAGTGGATGTGTGAGTGCCAGTGTATGAAGGTGTGATCATATGAGTGTGTGAATGTGCAAGTGAGTGTTATTGTGAGTGTGTGAGTGTGTTATAGTTGGGCTGGCAGCTGGCGGCTGTGTGGAGTCGCCTTCCCTTGGCCCCTGCACTCAGATGGAGTAGCTCAGGGCCAGCTGCTGCTTTACAGGATGGAGTGACCCAGGTGAGGTCTGCCTGAGGACGGCTCTTCTGCAGCCCTGGAGTAGCTGAGAGCAGGCCTGGCCTCCCGCCGACGCACACAGTTGAGAAGGATGAAGAGGTGGGTAACCAGTGGCGCTCGCCTGCTCCCGGGTTGGATCAGACTCTGAGTATGCAGTGGGAGCCTGGGGTGTGGGGGCCCCGTCCTCAGAGCACCTCCCCCACCCCGGTCCTAATTAAGTACTTACAATTACACTTAATAAATGATGTGAAACCCTAGTAAGAAGGGCTGTGAATTCTGTGTTCATAGTTAGACATTCCCACGTTTTTTGTTTTTGAGAAAAATGAGTGTGATATTCAGAATTATGAAAATCCCATTGAATTCAAGGGACACAGCCCTTTACTGGCTGCATTTTTGCCTCTTGACCTATCTTTTGAGAATGAAACAGCAGAGGACAGCTGTGTACAGAAAATAGTTGATGTAAGAAGCAAAGCTGAACACTCTCAGGTTCTGTAATATCATGTTAATTGATTTTACTTGAAGAAAAAATACTTTTTAATGAAGGCCCCTCTGAACGTCTTGCAAGATGAAATGCTGCATCTCCAAGCTGCACAGACTCCTAAATCCCACACCATGGAGTTCTGTCCTGAGTGTCCTACAGCCTCAGACAGGGTGGGCCAGTGACGGCATCCATCTCCCAGGTCCTCAGGCACCAGTAGGGTCCTGCTCCACAGCTCAGGCCGCAGGCGCTGCCGCTGCTTCTTGTACTGGTGAGACACAAGTGGAGTGACTGACACCTCCTTGCTATTCTGAATGTGACAAGCAGTGAAAGTGAAGCCCAGTAACCTGCAGATAGTCTTCGTGATATTTAGGGTGAACGTCGCTGGGTCCTGTTGTCCTTAGAGCCTGGTGCCAGTCCTGCCCTTTATCCTCTTGTTAAAACAAAAGCCATAGTGATGTCTCCTGTTTAAAACCCCCCAAGACTCTCCTGTGCATGAAGAACGAGACATGCATTGCTCATCAAGGCCAGGCAAGTCCTGGGATCCACTCAACTTGGCCTTGAACTTGTTCCCTGTGTAGAGGTTCCATCTGTCCTCTGTGTAGACTTACAGAGGCCATTGCAGAGTTCTTCAAATATTCTGAGCCTCAGACAGAGCTTCAGTTTTTGAGACTTTATATGTATCATTCCCTGAGCCTAAAATAGATCTCCTTTCCTGTCCTGGTATCCAACACAGTCACACATGCATACACATAGGCACATTCAAAAAGCACACATGTGTGTGCATATACACAAGTGTGAATGTGCACACACACATGAACACAGGCCCACGCACACATGCAATGCACCCATGTTTACAACATGAGCATGTGTTATAGTTTAGATGTGGAAGCTCGGTCCTCAGTGCAGGTGGTCTGTGCTCACTTGTTATGAAGCTGCATACTTGTGTGATGGTCCCAGATCTGCCTCCCCTCTCTGAGGGAGGAGTCCTATCTGCTTCCCCTGCCAGGGTTTCCCTCTAAGCTGGTGCCCACGGCGCCATCTCACTAGCTGTACAGTAGACACATTCACAGAGCTCAGGACTGCCGCTTGGCAGATCCCGATCCCTCCTTAGGAAAAGGACACGCTCGGCACACACTTGATTTTGCTAATGTTCATTAGCAGCGGGGGGTGAATTTCAGGGGGTACTGTGAACCACAGGGTGTGTTCATCAGCAGAGGAGAGGAAATTATTCCTTCCTGGTTGAAATGAAGGCTCAGGAGAACAACTTGGTCTTGACAGCTCCCATGACCTTGGGCACTTGGGAATTTTTTTATCTGCAAATTTTCCTGACCCCAACCTTAGCATTTGGTAAGATCATAAACAGCTATAATGGAGTGCCTTGTCTTTTCAGGGTGCAGCCTTTCATGGCCTACATGATCACAGAGCCGGTGTGCAGCAGGCACAGTAGGGAAGGAAGGGTTCTCAGGGTGCTTAATTATATGGGGGTCCATCTTTGAGGATGGAGTCCTGCTGCCCAAGGTCCCCACTGCAGGCTTAGTTCAGGAGTCTGCAAGCCATGGCTTTGGGGCCCAATCTAGTTCATTGTGCTTTTTTAACTCTGTAAGCTGAGAATGAAAGGTGCTTTAAACCTTTTAAAAAAGTACCAAACGAATAATTTGTGATACATGAAAATCACATGAAATTAAAGTCTCAGCCTCCATCAACAGGCTGGCCACTCCCCCTTCTTGACTATTTGTCTCTGGCTCTGCACTAACAGTAGAGCTGGGTAGCACCGCGCTGTCCAGGTAGTCACTTGTAGAATAGTTTGCTGATGACTTGCTGACGTGAGATACCCTCTCTGGGGGTCTGTCTTGCCTCCCAGTCAGCTGAGCTTCTGTCCCATCTATCATCTCCAACCCAGAGTGGTTTCCTCTGAGAAGCCACTGAGCCCTCAGTCCAGCTACCCATTCCCTATGTCCTAGTGACCTTGGGGCCCACCGGGAGATTTCCCCTGTTAACCCTTGCTGTAGGCCCTCCCCTACAGACGACAGGGGTCCATGTCTATTCGATTCACCTTTGCATTAGCAGGAGTTGACGCAGCATGGAAATGTTTCTAGAATAAAACTGAGGTTCACATGCCATCTCACACAGAGAGAATAACTTCACAGAGAGAAGGGCCCTCTAGGAACATAGCCAGCCAACCACCACTAGTTGGAAGCCAAAGAGCCAAGGGTTTCACTGCTACCAAGCCATGGAGCAGGCTGCAGCAGGCGACCCTGATGAGGAATTCACATTGACCCAGGGCTTACCCTACAGTCATCAGGCTTACCCTACATCATACAGATGACGAGCACAGGCGCAGGAGCCACATCCTTGTCCAGAACCTGGGTTAAAGTCTGAATTTGTCCCATTGCCCCCTAAATGGGTGAGTAGCTTCTGGGTAAGTTAGGCGTAAGTCTCCACCTCTAAATGCCCATTCCCAAAGTCTCCGCTATGTGGGCATTGCTGAAGGCCTGTCAGGACCTGCAGCAAGTGGCTTTGGAAGCAGCCCAGAGGGCATCCCAAACCCACAGCTGCTGAAGGCCACATAGTACCTTATTTGGAGCTGGAAATGTTTATAGTAGCACTGTTAAAATTCCGCAGTTGAAAAGTATTTTTACCAAGATTTCCCTTGGGTAACTCCAAAGGACAAAGTGACCTTGAACCCTGAGGCACACTGTTTGCTGCGCCCTTTGTGTTGGGAATCATGTCTGCCTGACTGCCTGGGCCTCTGACTTTGGAGAAACACCCAGACACAGCCATAAGGGCTGTGACCTTATCTAGAAACATCTTGATTGCAGACAGAATTAGTTAGTTAAGATGATTTTACATTAAGTAGAATGACACCTTGACATAATCTGACTGGTGTCTTCATAAAATGAACACCATGTGGAGGGACCGAGACATGCATGAGAGGAAGACGAGGATACCAGTGGTACACCATCTGCCAGCCAAAGACCCCAGAAAGCCACCAAAAATGGGACGAAGCCTGAAACAGATCCCTCCCTCATAGACCTCAGAAGAATTTGACAGTACTGTCACCTTGGCTTTTGGATTTGTGACCTCCAGATCAATAAGAATAACAGACTTGTGCTGTTTGAGGCACTCAGTCTGTGGTACTTTGCTATTGGAGTCCCAGAAAACCAACACTCAACAGCATCTAAAGGCAACTTAGGAGGAGGAAGATGTCAGGTCAGAGGGAGAGCATGCTCCCCAGCAGCTCCTAACCACAGGACTGCACAGTGAGAAGATGCTCCCCAGCAAGGTGGGTGACTAGGGGACTCACTGAAATTCAACACTGGGCAGTAACATAATCATGGAGATGCAGAAAGTCGGGAACTTTGAACATAAAATAAGAATACATTTGAAATGCACCAGGCTGAGCTCCCGCCAGCCCCCTGCAGAGAGACTAGGAGCACAGGCAGAGGGAGAGGAGAGCCTGGCAAATAAAATTGACTTGGGGTGGGGGGCTGTGGACCAGAGAGAGAAGCTGATCTTCACTGACCCAGAGGTGGTGGTGGGAGTTGTTGGGTGAAAAGTGACCAAAATTATTTGGTCGAGGAGCAGAGATTCTGGTGGGAATCAGAGTCACCATGGCGGGGACCATTTTGAGCGACCACCCGCCGTAAGCAGAAGCAGGAGCTCAGGAAGTCCTAGGTTGCCAGCCTGACCCAGCAGTGGCTATTTTGGGGTCCAGGGTGTGCCTGACCCAGCTTGATGAAACAGGCACAGAGAGGACTGTGCCTCGGGTGATCCAGGTTGGGGACACTGAGGAGAGAGGGTCCCCCTTGCTGCTGGTGTCTCACATGAACTGCTGGGAAGGCACCAGTAACCAGCCAGAAAGGACTGCGCTCCATGTCTGGTCTTGGGTAATTCACATGGATCGTGGTGAATAGGGAGGCCAGTGAAGGGTTCGACTCTTTATCCAAAGAGTGGAACTTTAAAGAGACCCCCGAGACACAGACATTCAGCAGAGATTGGCATCTGCCCAGCAACAGGGGTGTGGACCACATCTCAAAGGCACATCAACAGAGTTCCAAAGGTCAACCACGTCTAAACCCCAGCTGTTGAAACTTCCAACTTAGATCTCTGCACCAGCCCCACGATGGACATGCATCCTATGTCAGCGCTCCCCAGCTTATCTCTTCCCGTACTGTGAGACAGGGACTGAGAGGTACTACAACCAGCTCTGGCTCCTGGCCACAGTGGCTGGAAGCTTGCTGAGCAGCACAAAGAAGAGGGATTTAGCAACCCATCCCTTGATCCACGGGTCACAGAGCCCAAAAATAAAAACACAAAGAAAGGCACAATAGTGAAGGAAGCCAGTATGATCCTGATACCAAAACGAGACAAAAATTCATCAAGGAAAAAAAAACTACAATGCAGTATACCTGATGAATATATATATATATAATCATATTATATATTATATATTTATATTATGTATTTTATATGTATATATATATATACACACACAAATATCTTTAATAAAATGTTAGCAAGTTGCATTAAAAATAACATCAAGGAGATAGTATAACATGGTCAAGTAGATTTTATCCCAGGGATGTATTGCTTCAACATATGGAAATCAAGAAGTGTAATTCACCACATAAATAGAATAAAGGAAAAGACTCATATGATCATCCCAATAGATGAAGAAAAGACTTTTGATAAAATTCAACACCCATTCATGTTAAAAACAGCAAAGAAACTAGGGATAGAAGTAACTTTCCTCAACCTTCAAAAGGCTCCACGTGACAAACTCAAAGCCAACGTTGTGCCTGGGAAAAAGTGAATACATTTCCTCTAAACAAGAATGTTCAGTCTCACCACTCCTATTTCATATAGTTCTTCAAACTCCATCAGAGCAATCAGGCATGTGAAGGAAATTGAAAGGATACAAGTAGGAAAAGAAGAAGTCAAACTATCTCCCTTTCCTGATGACATTCCCTACATTTAGAGGACCCCAAAACTCCACCACAAGACTTCTAGAGCTGACCAATGAACTCAGCAGAGTAGCAGGATACAAGATGAGCATTCATAAATCAGTAGCTTTGCACCCTTCTAATAGTGATTCTGCTGAGAAAGAAACCAGGAAAATGATCACTTTCACAATAACCTCAAAACAAACAAACAAACAAACAAACAAAAAAAAACCTTTGAGAATTAACCTAAGGAGGTGAAAGAGCTCTGTAATTAAAGCTATAGAACACTGAAGAAAGAAATGGGAGAAGACACTAGATGGTGGAAAGGCCTCCCATGTTCATGGATAGGCAGAATTAATATTGTCCAAATGGCCATACTACCAAAAATATCACCCAGATTCAATTCAATCTCCCTCAAAATATCAATGACATGTTTCATAGAACCATTAAAAAAAGACCCTAAAATTCATTTGGAAGAATAAAAGACCCAGAGTAGCTGAAGCACTCTTGAGTAAGAGTTATGCAGGAGGCATCGTAGTGCCTGATCTCAAGTTATACCACAGAGCTGCAGTGACGAAATCAGGTTGGTACTGGGGACACGGTAGACATGAAGACCAGTGGAAGGGAATAGAAGACACAGAGGCAGACCCACGTCCTTACAGCACTTTATCCCATACTGGACACAGGTGCCAAAAATATACATTAGAGAAAAGATAGCCTTTTTTAAAAAAATGGTGCTGGAAAAACTTTTCATCTATATGTAAAGAATGAAGCTAGATCCCTATCTCTCACCTTGCACAAAAGTCAAATCAAAGTGAATCAAAGACTTGGGAATTAGATCAGAAACTTTTTTTAACTGCCAGAAGAAAACACAGGGTCAACACACCATCATATAAGTGCAGGTACTAATTTCATTAACAAGACCTTTAAAGCTCAAGAAATAAAATTAAGAATCAATAAGTTGAATGACACTAAATTTAAAAGTTTTACATAGCAAAGGAAATGATTAAGAGCATGAAGAGAGAAAATATTTTTTAGCTATTCTTCTGACAAGGGAAATAATATGCACAATATATAAAGAACTCAAAAAACTTCACACACACACACACACACCAAAACCCCAACAAATAACCCAATCAATAAATGGGCAAAGGAACTAAACAGACATTTCTCAAAAGAAGATACACAAATAGACAGCAATCCCGAAAATGCAAATCAGAACTACACAAAACTATAATCTGAACCCAGTTAGAATGGCGATCATCAAGAACACAAATAATAATAAATATTGGTGAGGTTGTGGGGGAAAACGTTCATTCAAACAATTTTGGTGGGACTTCAAATCAATATAACCACTGTGGAAAGCAGTGTGGAGACTCCTCAAAAAGCTAGGAATGGAATCAGCATATGACCCAGCTATCCCACTCCTTGATATTTATTCAAAAGAACTAAAATAAGCATAATACGTCAACACAGCCACATCAATATGTATAGCAGGCAATTCACAATAGCCAAATCATGGAACCATCCAGATGCCCATCAACAGATGGCTAGATCAAGAAGATGAGGTGTATATACACAATGGAGTTTTACTGAGCCGTAAAGAAGAATGAAGTCACGCCATTGGCCAGTAGATGGGTGGACCTGGAGGACACCCTGCTAAGTGGAATCAGCCAGACTCAGAAGGTCAAGGGTCAAATATTTTCTCTCATATTTGAAGCTAGAGGAAAGTAAGGGGAGAAAGTGGGTGGGGGGTCAGGTAGTGTCAGGATAGAGGGAAGACCAGAGGAGTGGGAGATTGAGGGAGGGAGGAGGGACAGGCGAGGGGAGGAAATGCAGGATAAATTTGACAAATTTAAATTTGTAAATCCCAGCGTATGTATATCAATAAAGCACCGAGTAAAAATAGAGACATAAGTAGCAGGAAGACCAATAGAGTAGAAGAAGGATAATAGTGATAGGAAAAGAGGAAGGCACCTGAGACTGAAAGGCAGCAAATTAAACCCACATAGGTGTGATTATGTCACAGTGAACCCTGCTATCATATGTGACTAGAGTGTGCTAAAAAAAATGCACAAAACGCCAAACCCAGCCATACCAAACAAGCCAAGGAGACACAACACACACACACCCACACACACACACACACACACAAACCTGCACGAGAAACACTGTGGTATAAATCTAACAAAGTATGAAAAAGATCTAAATGTAGGAAACTGCAGATCCCTCTTCAGTTACCAGTGATTTGAATAAAGGGAGTTTCCACTCAATGGAGTGGAAAGTTTAATGCTGTTAAGAAGTCAATTCTTTCCACCCTGATGTATATATGCATATGTGTATGTATGTATGTATGTGTGTGTATGTAAGTGTGTGTACATATCTTGAATGTATGGAGATATATATATATATTCTTTACATACTTGAAAAATATATAAAATATACAATATAACTTTTTAAACTCAAAAATTAGGAAGTCATTTAATTAAAAAAATATATAAAAGGCCTGAACACCTCATCAGAGAAGATATATAGATGGCAAACAGGCAAAGGAAAACACACTCATATTCCTTTATCAAAAGGGAATAGCAAATTGAACTAAAATTGAGATCTTACTACATACCTATTACAATGGTAAAAATCCAAACAACTAAAACTGAAAATATTAATTGCTGGTCTGGATATAGAACAACAGAAACTATGATTCATTGTGGGTGGGAATGCAAAATGGTGAGCTCCTTTGGAAGATAGAATGGCAGTTTCTTACCAAGTTAAACACACTCACAATGCAATTCAGCAGTCACACTTGTGTACAGTTATCTGGCTAACTAGAAAAATCATATCCACACAAGAACTGAATGCAAACGTCTATGGTAGCTTTGTGCCATGGCTAAAGCTGAAACCATGTAAGCTAAAAGTGAAAGTAAGCAAGATGACTTTCAATGGGTGAATGGAAAAACAAAGCGTGCAACCGGAGAATGGAATCTCATTTAGTGATAACAAAGAGGGTCGGGGATACCAAGCCTCTCAGAGATATGAGACAGCCTAACTGTGTATTTTAAGCAAGAGAAGCCGGTTTGAGAAGGCTACATCCACGTGAGCCCAATTACCCGGGCTCGCAAAATGAAGAGACCGTGATCGATCAGTGGTTTGAGGCAGAGCAGATGGGTTGAATTGCTAAACAGCAGGAGTTTTTAGGGTGGCAAAATGCTTCTTTACGGCGCTACAGTGTTGGGTACGTGACCATCTCCATTGGTCAAAATCCATGGAAGTTCATAGCATAAGAAGTGAACCGTATGCAAATTTCAAAAAATTGCTTAGAAGTTTGAGAGATTCCAAGGTGGAATCTGTAACTAAAGCATCTCAGTGTACGACGATCATGAAACATCTTTAGTGAGTGGAGGATGGGGAAAACGTCACTGATCTAAGTTCTTGGGAATTATTACATCTGTAAAACCAAAGAACAAGGAGACCGTATCTGAGCTCTGTGCCCGATGAGGTTGTTTTCCACTGGGACATGGCTAGACCTCTGGGAAAGGACCACACATGTACCACGTTGGAGCTGAAAATGAGGCGTGTGGGTGGTGGACGGTCGGGGACAGGCTTGTCGCTGTTGAAACGGGAGAGAAAACAATGATCCATGTGATGATGGGTTGGTGATTGAGACATCAGAGTAAACTCATGTTTAGCCTAAGGTAGACAGAAATGGCTTCACAGAAATATTCATGGATGTTCGCATATATTAGGGTACGTCTATGGATTTCCTTGCTCTGAGCACTGAGTGGGCCCAGAGCCTGTAGCAACAAGCACACCGAGCACCCAGATCTTGGTTCTTAAGGCCACTTCCAATAAAGGACCAGGGCCCCTTGCAAAAATAAATGATTCTGTGACTGGGGCAGGAAATACACAATAAATGTAATAAATGTAACAAAAATGTAATTCATCACATCAACAGACTTAAAGATAAGAATCATATGATCATCTCAATAGATGCAGAAAAAGCATTTGACAAAATACAGCACCTCTTCATGTTCAAACACTAGAAAAACTAGGGATAATAGGAACATATGGGAAGGGACATACGACAATTAATGTTGTCAAAATGACCATACTACCAAAGTGTTATACAGATTTAAATGAGACCCCTATTTCTCACCATGCATGAAACTCAGCTCAAAGTAGATGAAAGACCTAAGCGTTAGACCAGATAAAACCTGCACCTACTAGAATAAAAAGTCGGCCCAAATCTTTACCATGTTGGTTTAGGACCCAATTCCCTTAACACTACTCCTAAAGCACAAGAAATAAAATCAAGAATCAATAAATGGGATGGAATCAAACTAAACAGCTTCTTCTCAGCAAAGGAAACAATCAATAACGTGAAGAGAGAGCCCACAGATTGGGAGAAAATCTTTACCACATGCATCTCAGAGCCTTGTTCTCCAGGATATATAAAGAACTCAAAAAACTTAACACCCAAAACAAAAAACAAAGCAAACAAATAAACAAAACCCACAAGTAACCCAATCAGCAAATCAGCAAAGAAACTGAACATTTCACAGAAGAAGATATATGATCGATCAACAAAGATATGAAAAAATATTTAACATCTCTAGTAATTAGAGAAGTGTAAATTAAAACTACTCTGAGATTTCATCTCACTCCAGTCAGAATGGCAATTATCAAGAATACAAGCAACAATAAGTGTTAGTGAGGATGTTGGGGAAAAGATACATTCACACATTGCTGGTAGGATGCAAATTGTTGCAGCCACTCTGGAAAGTAGTATGGAGATTTCTTAGAAAACTTGGAATGGAATCACTATTTGACCCAGCTATCCCACTCCTTGATTTATATCCAAAGGACTTAAAATTAGCATGCTACATCGACACAACCACATCAATGTTTATAGCAGCTCAATTCACAATAGCTGAACTATGAAATCAACCTAGATGCCCTTCACCAGGTGACTGGATAAAGAAAATGTGGTACATATACACAATGGAATATTATTCAGCCTTAGAGAAGAATGAAATTATAGCATTTGCAGGTAAGTGGATGGAGTTGGAGAATATCAGGCTAAGTGAAATAAGCCAATCCCCCCAAATCAAAGGCCAAATGTAATCTCTGATATGAGGATGCTGATCCATAATGGCGGGTGGGTAGGGAAGAACTAAGGAACTTGGGATTGGGCAAAGGGGAGGGAGGAGAGGGGATGGGTGTGGAGGTGGGAAAGACTTGGAATGAGACGACATTATTACCCTATGTATGTGTATGATTGCACAAAGGTGTGACTCTGCCTTGTGCACAGCCAGAGAAATGAGAAGTTGTGCTCCATTTGTGCACAATGAGTTGAAGTGCATTCTGCTGTCATGTATAACTAATTAGAACAAATTTAAAAAAATCATTAGCATGTGAATTTGGGGATTATGTTTCTGCCACATGAACATTTAGGAAGCTCATTCAAACTGCAGCAGCCATATCCATGGGGCGATTTGCAGACCAAGTCCTGTGTTCTTCTTTGTGCTGGTACTTTTTCCTGTTCTCTAGACTGCGACACCGTCAGCTAGACGAGGCTGCCAGGACCAACCACGGTTCCCGAAATATTGCAGAGAAAGTGGTGGCTAGAAGATCGCACTTGACCTGAATGGATTGCAGGTCCAGATCCTCTAAGTTAAACAAATGTAATCATAATATTTTTTTGAACTGTGAACACAATATGTTACAGAATGTGCAAAAACAGATAAAAATATCATCTGCTCCTCTACCACATTAACAAAACATTTTTTTTAAAAAAATTTTCCTTCAGTCATTCCAGTCTGTGCCATGATGCGTCTGCGTGAAATGGCACAAACGGGAAGTGGAAGGGAAGAGATTCTTTGTTTGTTCCCGTGGGCCAGCTCTATCCTCTTTATCCTGGTCATGGCCTGGAGGCAGGAAAAGACAAAGTATCATCACACCCCTGGTCATTTCCCCTGGGAAAGCAGAAGTTGAATGATTTCCCAATCTTGCTCTTTTCCAAAGGAAATGAGTTTCTCTGGAAAAGCCTCGTCTTCTGGTCCATACATGCATTTTGTACAATGTTCCATGATTTGGAATCTGTCCCTTAGGATTTTTCTTTTTTACAAACCCATATTTTCCCCATCAGCTTTCTCCTAGGGGATGTACTGCATAAATATTTAGGGGCTGTTGCCTGAATGCATGGTCTATAATGAGCGGGGAAAGATGCTTTTACCTAGAAAAGGGGACTCTTGAGACCCTGGCAGAGTTGGCATGGAATAATTTAAGTTCCTTCTAAAAAAAGCAACGAAGGATTTTTTTCAGATTCCTTTCAGGAATCTGCTCTTGCATATTGTCCCGAATTTTGCCTTCTGCTTTGCAGCAGGACCAGGGTAGCAAGGGAGGAAACATTTAAAGCCTGACTCTTGGTCAAGGTTGGTAAATTGGTGGAAGGATGGATGTTTCCTGGGGAGAGCTGCCAGCCGTGGGCACCACCTTTCTCAGCTACCCTCTGGTCACTTTAGGAATTTAAAGGAGAGGGAAATGAAGACAGTGGAAGGGAAGCTGTTCACGCAGTGCCATGGCTTCCTGTTCTGGTGTGTGTGGCAGTACCTGCTCCCCATCCCGCCAGGGCAAGCAAAGGCATGTTCGAGAGGATGATTCGTAGGTACCAGGCACTGAGCAGAGCGCGAGCGTCCTGGGAAAACATTCCACCCACTTTTCATCTGGCTGCAGAACTCTGATCATTCAGTTAGTTCATCAGAGATGGGGAAGTGTCCCACCAAAGAACACTGATGCCCACACAATTAATTAAGACCACACACAAGAAAAGCAACTTTGCTTATTAGAAAAACGATGTCAACTCTTCTAAAACTCTTAAAGAGTTTCAAATAGAATACCTGGATTCTAAGTAATAAAAGCCACAGATTTAAGATGTTTGGAAGAATAAGAGATTCTAAAATGAAAACCTAAGAGGGGGGAAAGGAGAATGACAGCGACTTCAAAGTCGGCCTCAAGTCCTGAGACACGAGCGTGTAACCAATTCATCAGGCACGGACTTGATTTGGAGAGAAAGTATAACAGGCAGGCGGAGGGGCCTCTCCTGAAGGCTAGCGTGGGTTGTAGGGTGTGATCCGCCTTCTGGAAACCCACTCTTATCCCATGTTAGCACTGAAAGAAAGCCCAAAGTTGTGCCTTACAGTCAGGAATGCCACTCCTGGCTCACTTTGGAGAAACGTAATCTTGAGTTTAAGGAAATTTCTAGTATTTGTATTTTTCTGTTTATCTAATTAAAATCCCAAACTCCCAGGTTCTTCTTACAACTGTGTGGATTAATGGAGCCCATTCTCCTTCCTTAGGGTTTCCTTGGTTCACTACAAAAAGTCGAGCTAAGCCTGAGATTCCTTTTAAAAATCTGTTTACCATTTTGTTCTAGTCTGTAGGGTGTGGCGTGCTGGTTTATTGTGGTCTTATATGTCCCTGCTGAACATTGATGTTAGACACTTCTCAGCATGATTTGTATTTCCTCTTTTTGAGAGATGCTCATTCAATTCTTTTTTCCATATTTTAAATTAATACCTTATGATATTCATTGCTACATATGTGTGCATGCTCATGATATTACAATACTCAATACTGTTCCCCAGTGTTTTTTCCCTCCCCATCCTTCTCCCTCTCCTGATCTCTTTACTCTACTGATCTCCTTCCTGTTCAATCCTTTTCATCTTGAAAAAAATTAGGTGTTATCTTTTTAGTATTGATTATTAGGATCACTTTAAATATTCAACATGTGAATAATTTTTTCTGAAAAAATATTTTATCCCAGTCTGGATTTGCACTTTCACTTTATTGATGGTGTTCATTTCCTCAAATATGTTTCTGAGAATTTTTATTTGAATTGTATCAATGCTATACCAAATTTGGGAGACTCAACAATATTAAATATTCCAATAGAGAAACATTTCACTTATTTAAATCTTTTTTTTAGTGTATAGTGTTCATTGGAAAACAATGTTACATTTTTGTTAATTTATTCTCAGTATTTGGTGTTTTCTAATACTTTATGAAAAAAATTTAAAATTTTCATGTCTAATTATTTTGATAGCATACAGATAGGAAAGTCATTAGTAGAACTACAACTTTCCAGGTCTGTCTCCTGCAGAAACATCAATTCAGACAATTACTCATGTGTAAAATTATCTTCCTAAGAGCTGAAGAAACTAGATGAGACATCAGGGTAACTTATGGCCATTGGTTATAGCATAACAATGAGAAAAGATTATGGAGGAGGGTAGGAAGGAGAGTTTAACTTGATCTCCTTCATACCTACGATACCCACAGACTGGAGAGTGGGGAGAGACACCCTTTAGTGGGGAAAAGAGAGGACATGAGTACTAGATTTCCTTGGATCCTAACATTGAGCCCACCCCAATAAAACCCAGTGGGGGTCACATCCCCATGGCCCTGGATTTCAAGGTGGCACCCACAGACTGAGCCTCCAAGGCCGCCCCGGTGCCAGGCAGGATTCCTCAGCTTGTCTTCAGGCCAACCCAAGGACCAGGTGAGCATCTGCATTTCTAATCAGCAGACGAGTGTTTGTGGGTCTAGACTCCACAAAAGCCCCTGCAGATACAAGCTCTAGGCCCATTTCATGTCGGATAAACTCCCACAGTCCCAGACTCCAGGTGTGTTGCAGGTGTCAGATCAGTCCACAGCCAGGCCTGTCCCCACAGTCACAGTGACTGGGCAGCCTCCGATAACTCAGGCACCAGGCCAGCCTTCCCAAAGTCTGGAGCAGCAAGTCCACCCACTGGCCAGGATAGAAAGGCGGCACAGAAACTCTGGATGGGCTGACCTGTGAAGACTTTCCCAGACAAAGCCAGTCCTCAAAGATGGGGAAAAATCCTGGCTTCTTCACAAGCACCGGCACTGACGTAAGGCAACAAGGAAAGAATCCAAGTAAACACAACGTCAGCAAGACAACACGCTACTCTTCAGGAAGTGACCCCCAGAAACAGAGATGAATGGACAGCCTGACGAAGAATTCAGAGTGATTGTTCTAAAAAAGCCCAGCAAACCTAAAGAAAATGCAGACAAACCATTCAGTGAAATCAGGAAAACAATAAACAACTAAAATTAGAAGTTTAGCAAAGGGATGAATATTATTTTAAAAATCAAACAGATTCTATAATTGAAAACTACAATGAATGAAATTAAGAAATGCAACGAAGAGGATCAGTAGAATAATTACTTAAGCAGAGATAAGAGTGTGAATGAAATGGAATAGGTAAAGTTTATGGGATTCATGGGAAAGGGTCAAAAGAGAAAATGAGTTAGAGGAGTTCAAAAAAGAGAAGAGAGAAACAAATGGGTAGAAAGTTTATTTAAAGAACTAATGGCAGAAAACTTCTCAAATTTGGAGAAAGATATAAATATCCAGGCAGAGAAAGGGCAAACATCTTCAGATTCAATCTAAATAAGAAATTAAAACATTGTAGTTAAACTGTCTAAAATCAAAGATAAAGAGAAAATCTTGAAAGCAACGAGAAAAAAATGCAAATCACACGTACGTAAGCAAGTTTCAACAAGGCTAGCGGAGGCTATCGGAACTTGACAGGCGAGGAGAGCAGGGGATGATATGGCCAAAGCATGGAGGAAAACAACTGTCCACTAGGAATTCTGTACCCAGAAGAGTCATTTTTCAGAAATGAAGGAGAGCCAGAGCTTTCCCAAATGAACAGAAGCTGTAGAGTTCATCCATGGCTTCAAAACTTAAAACGTGTGAGGGATGGAGTGAAATATTGAGTTTTAAAAGTGATCAAAATAAAGTAGCTTATAATAACTATGTTTATATAAGCATTAGGCTAATTTCAAATAAAAACCTGCAATAGATACAGTTAAAAAGTAAAGAATCAAAATGTATTACTCAAAATAGACACCAAATCACTAAAGAAGATAGTAAGAAAAAAAATGAGAATGAAATGTCCACAAAACAACCAGAAAACAATTAATAAAATGGAAATAGTAAATTTTTACCTATTAATAATTACCATGTAAATGGATACATTCTACAGTTAAAGGACATAGTTGTGACTGGATGATTTTTTTTTTTTTTAAGAACCAACTACCTGCTGCCTGTGAGAGACCCCCTTCACTTTTAAGTACCTGCATAGACTGAAAGTAGAGGGAGGGGGAGAGAGAGTCAAAGTGAATAGGAACAATAGAGAGCAGAGTGGGTAGGTACCCCTGTATCAGATAAAAGGCACTTCCAGTCAAACAATTGTAAAAACAAAGAGATGAAGACAGTCATTACACCGTGGTAAAAAGTTCACTTCATTGAGAGGATATGACAATTGTAAATATATATGCACCCAACATCAAAACAACTATTGATAGATTTGAAGGGACAAGTAAAATGTAATGTGATAATATACAGGAAGAAGCATTTAAAATTTGTGTATTTACCATTTCTCCAGCAAATTTGCCAAATTCACCTTTTTGATGCTTTTACACCCTTTCTAGATTCATTTGGATTTTTATGCAATTATGCTATCCATGAGTAAAAGATTTGTGTCATTTCCTCTAATATTTAACTCTTTTTTGTGTCTTATTACACTATCTAGAACTCCTAGTGCAATGTTGAATAGAAGTGATGTCAGTGGGATAATTATCTTTATTATAAATTCTGAGGGAACAGCTTTAGGATCTCATTGTTGAGTAAAATATTGGCTGTAAGGTCTTTATATATATATATTTTTTGTTAACAACTTCATCAGAGAAGGAAGTTTCTTCCCATTCCTAGTTCACTGAAAGCTTTTTTAAAAAAATAAATGAATGTTGGATTTTTATCAATGTTTTCTCTGCATCTACTAAGCTACACTTTTTCTCTTTTATTCTGTTGATATGGTCCATTAATCTGATGGATTTACAGATGATAAACCCTCCTTTTATCTGCAGAATAAACTTTCTAAGTCATGGTATAGTGTCCTTTATATACTGGGCTGGATTCAATTTTTTAATTTTAAAAATGAGTTTTTTTCACATTTATACTGATGAGATTCTGTCCTGTAATTTCCCTTTTTTGAAATGTTATTTATTTTTCTTTGGCTTCTAGACATCTTTTGAAAGGCTAATCTGGTTGGTGATAAATTCCCTGTTTCTAAGTTGTCTTTAAAGGTGTTTTATTTCTTGGTCAATTCTGAAGGATAGCTTTGCTGGGTATGGTACTCTTGATTGGTGATTATTTTCTTTTAGGACTTGACCTGTTATATTCTCTCCAGTCCTGTGTGGTTTCTGCTGAGAAATATGCTATTAGTTAAACAGAGGTACCCTTCAAGGTGACTTGGCTCTTTTCTCCTGTGGTTTTTAGCATTCTTTTTTGTCTTGTACTGTTGGCAGCTTGATTGCAACATGTCATGGTGAACATCTTTTCTGGTTGGGTCTATTTGGAATTCTGTGGGATTCCTGTTTGTGAATGTCCATCTTTCCCAAGATTAGGGAAACTTTCAGCTATTGCATTACTGAATGGGTTTTTCATTGCCTTAAGTTGTTCTCCTTTGAGTACTTAAAAAATGCAGATATTTGTTCCTTTTTATGGTATCCAAAGGTCTTAAAGGCTATCTTTCTTTCTTATTTTTTCCTTCTTTCTTTCACTTGAAAGGGATGTTTCTGAAGTCACATCTTTAAATTTAGATATTCTTTCTTCTGCTTGATCTAGTGTGCTGTTAGAGTTTTCAACTATAGTTTTTTTAACTAACTTGTTGGGTGCTTCATTTCCAAGATGTGTTTCATTCTTTTTTATTGTCTTTAAAAACATAATAAGTAAGCCATTTTATTTTTGTATTTTTATTAATGAATTATGGTCACTCATAGTAGTGGGGCTCATTTTGACATATTCATAAATACATTAAATACAATTTACCCCATTTCAATACCTGGTACTTCCCCTTCCCCTCCCTGCCCCTCCCCCGATTCCCTTCCTCTGCTGTGTTGATCTTCAAGATTTTTCTCTCTTTGCTGAAGTTCTCATTCACATCCTGCATTCTTTCCTACTTCTGTTTAGCTGTTGATGGGTGTTCTCTTAGATTTCATTGAACATTCTTGATTCCTGTGGCTACCCTGCCCACATGGTTCCTGCCACTTCTCTGCCCTGGTACTGTGTCTGGGCACTGCATGGTAAGAATCATGGAGGGACAGGTACTGCAGTCCCCTCTGCCCCCACTGCTGGGGCTCCCAGCACCAGAGGCCCTGGCTAGCAGCCGAGGCACCCTCAACAGTACCTGAGGAAACCTCCATGCCCAACCCAGGCCACTTCTTCCATTGCAGGAGTGGTCACACAGTGAGTCTCCCACGTCCACTGATGTCTGAACCACACCTGCTTGAACTGCTGGGATGCCCCTAGACCTGCATGGCCCGCAGAGACAGTGGGTCCCTTTGACTCTGCTGCAATATGCCTTGTGTCCAAAGTCACGGTTACACCCAAAGTGGCTACAGAGAGACCCCACAGCAGGACACAAAGGCAACGTTCCACACTAACCCAACAGCCACGGACCATGATCAGGAGAGAGGTGCCTACAACAGTCTGCCCCAGGAAAACAGTGGAGAGAACGGACCCACCAGATACACGAAACTCGATGCAGGAACACAGGAAATGTGAAGACAAGGCACCCTGACAGCTCCAGAAGACTGTCATAGCTCTGCAGCATCAGATCCCAATGAACATGACATGGATGAAATGCTCGATAAATAATTTAAAGTAGGGCTTCTTGCTCTTGAGGGAACCCACTCTTTCCATTTGAATGTATATATATATATTTTAAAAATATTTATTTATTTATGTATCTTTAATTTTTAGGTGGATCCATTAGTTTGTTTTTATGTGGTGCCGAGGACTGAACCCTGTGCCTCATGCATGCTACACGAGCACTCTACCACTGAGCCACCACCGCAGCCCAATTTTTTTTAAATAAATATTTTTCTGTGCCTCAAAAATAATTTGTTGGCTTTTTTGATCTTTTAAGTGAAATATTTTAATATTTCACTTCACATTGTTTTCATGTGCATATTTTTTATGAATAATCTGCTGTAATTCTTATCCTTGTTCCTCAAAAGGTAATATTCTTTTGTTCCTCTAGCTTTTTTTCAAGATTTTTTTTTTCCTGAAGCTTGAATTTATAGGTATAACTATGACATTTTTAGAAGAGAAGAGATTCACTTTCTATAACATTCTGGAATCTGTTATTTAGCTTCTATCACTAATTGTGGAAAATCAGTATTTCAAATCATTATTTTGCTCTTTTCCTTTGATGTACCAATTAGATCTGCACATGACTCCTTTGAAAACCACCCCATGGTGTTTGGGTGTTCTCTTTCATTCTTTCTCTGTATTTCACTTTGGGAAGTTTTAAATTGACTTAAATTTGAGTAATAAATTACCATATCACGTCTACTAATGAGATAATCAAAATGACGTTAATTTCTCTTACAGGATTTTTTTTTTTTTTACATTTTTATTTTTTTTTCTTTCTTAGAGTTTTCAACTTTATGTTTACATTACCAATATGTTTCTGTGTACTTGTTCTATTAGATATACTAAAATACTGCAGGTGATTATTCTCAGTTGCTGGTCTGATAATTTCAATGTCTGTGTCATGTAAGTGCCTGGTTCTGATGCTGGCCTTCCCATTTCAGGTTATTTATGTGTCTTTGATTTTTAGGTGGATAGATTAGTGTGTTTTTATGTGGTGCCGAGGACCCAGGTTGTCTTTTTTCTTTTCTTTGTTTCTGTCTGTCTGTCTGGTTTTCTGTTTGTTTGGGGTACTGGGAATTGAAACCAGGGGCATTGTACCATTGAGCTATATCCCCTGCTCTTTATATTCTTTATTTTGAGAAGGGTCTCTGTAGGTTGTCAAAGTGGGTCCTGACCTTGTGATCCCTCAGCCTCCTGAGTACTGGGATTACAGGTATGCACCACTATGCTCAGCTACACTGTGCTTTTATGTACCTTTCATTGGGCTTGTGGATTTTCCCTGAAGGCGGTACAGGAGGTATTAGGTAACAGGAATGGGAATGAGTGGGCAGTGGAGCTAGGTTTTATGTTGATCTGATTGGGAGTTTGAAGTTTTCTGTAGCTGTAAGTGCTAAGGCTTTTTATTCCTTCAACATCATTGTTTTTCTCCTCTATTGATTGTGGGCTTCCCTAGATGTTCCTCCTTATGTAAAGCCTTTATGCTGAAGCTCTTTTCTGGCTGTGATCTATTATTATTTTTTTTTTGTCTGGGTCTTGTTAATGTGGTGGTAACGCATGGGAGAGGGAAAGTGCTCTGTAATTTTGTAATTAACTTTCAGTGTTTTAGTGGGCCTGTGTCTCTGGGCTATGACTTTCACAAGTACTTTTCTTTACCTCTTTGCTCTTATTCTTGTCCTTGGCTGCAGTATCCCTAGTCTATTTCCTTAAGTCCTTGACCTGTGTTGTCACGTATTTCCCCTCCTGTCAGACAGGAAGGCTAGCTCCATTTCCCCTTTCCCCAGCTGGGATTAGGTCTTGACAGATTCCAAAGGAGAGTCATCCTTGGCTGTGGAGAATTCCCCTGAATTTCAAAATGATTTCCTTGCTGCTGCCAGAGCTTGGGGAGCATCTTTCTCAAATCTTCAACATGAGAACATGATGTTTTTGGAAGTAAACCCCACAAATGTTAGGAAACCCCCATGACTGTGCCCCAGGAGTCCTCCCTATCATGAGAGCCTCCAGCAGCTCACGAGAATGGCCACGTAAGCATCCCACCAGCCTGTGACTCCAGAGGACCACATCTGGACTGACATTCTCTGCATGCGCTCGCCTCTTTAGATGTGGAGTTGGTGTTTTGCTTGGTGACCTCCGTTCTCTGGTGAGTTCAAAGAAAGTTGCTCCATTGTCCAGATTTCATAGTATGGATCTTTAACTTCCAACCATTTTACATGTTAGGGATGAAAACCATAGTGTGTGTGTGTGTGTGTGTGTATTCACATTTTCTTATTTATTGGTCCCATTGTTTGTCTAATGATTTTTATTATATCCCAGGCATTGCATATAAATAAATCACAGGTGCTCGCCACAGCATCTTCTATCTGTGACAGTTGCCTTTCCCCCTGTGGGCGTGTGGGAGGAGCAACTGATCTCCCCAATCCAGTTAACATGATTTTGTGTCAGAGCTGAATTGAAATTTTAGTGAGATTTGCTTAACCTTTTTAAGAAGAGTTTTTTTGAGAGAGTTTCTAGTTTTTGTTTTCCGCCTCAGCCCTGCCTTCTTCCTTTTGGAGATTTTGGGCTTAGTTCTTCAGCCTTTTATCTTACCCAGGTTCCAATACCCGGCAAGCGTCTTGGGGGGCGATGACTCAGATGCTCTTGCAGACCCCACCCCTCCTGGCCTGTGTTCTCCTGGGGCTCTGGGGAAGATCTCGTTCTGATGGGCCATGGCTTTCCTAGATTTTATTGAGGAGTCTCTGCGTGTTCAGCTCTAAGTGTCCTGCCTGTTGGGTCTGTGAGCTTGGTCCCCCCTGATCCGGCTCACCCAGGCCTAGGACTTGGGGGGATGCAGCTTTGTTTTAGTTTCTTCTCGGCTTCTCACTTTGCTGAGATGGTCTCTCAGAACTGACGGACTTCAGGAAAGCTCAACTTGTGCTGGTGTCCAGGTCTTCCAGTTTCCAGCACAGCCACGGAGCTCAGAAAATTCTCATGGGGACACTGCACGTGTTTGTGGGCTATGCTGGCTTCCAAGACGTCACTGCACCCCTAAGCAACGTCTCAAAGCCTATGAGTAGCACCCTTTAACGTCATCCAGGCCTGATCTGCAGCCAGGCTCAGCCTTGGCAATGCTGGGAGGAGAAAGCACTGGCAGCTACCGTCTTAGCAGGAAGGAAGGCTTGTCTGGACTCTGGTTCTTCTAGTCGTCCCCATCTCCATAGGTCTTATTTTATTTATGTGCTCAAATGCCTGAGCACAGATCATTTAAAAGGTACAGAAATATTTTTTCCTCTCCTTTCCGGAGGTTGAGAAGTCCAAGATCAAGATGCCGGCAGGCAGTGAGGGTCCTCTTGCTGTCTCATCCCACAGTGGACAGTAGAAGGGAAGGACCCACCCCAGGAGCTGTTTTTATGGTGGTATTGATTTATTCTTGAGAGCGCAACACCATGATCCCGGCACTGCCCATCGAGCTCCGCCTTCCAACAGGCCACATTGGGGATTTTCTGACACATGTTTCAGTCCCTTCAACTGTGAGTGGTGTAATTAATCACTTTTAGAGCACTGTTGTGGCAGTAATGCTAGTCTCCTATGCCCTGTTACGTCTACCGGGAAGAAGAAGGGGTTGGCTAGAATTTCTCAATGGGAAAGTTAAAATCCTTCCCTTTTGGCACCATCTCTAGTGTAGACATTGGCAGACCCTCACTCTCTGACCTTCACTGGCTCATGGCCTCAGCTGGGGGTCCGCAATTGCTCCTACGTGCCTGTCAGGGAATCCAGTGTCTGAGTTTCAGACTTTGAAAGATCTGATGAACCTCCCTACACCTGTGGCTGCTGTGGGAACTTAAGGGAACAGAGTAGAGGAAACTTCAGCATCCACCGAGAGGAGCACACTGCACAATAAAAATGGCACAATATTACAGGAAGCCGGAGAAAGCCGGAGATTCCTCTGGGGCACTTTAATGAGAGCCCAGAAAATTGCAATTTCTTTATGAACAAGACAGTGAACAGGGAATATCCAGTGTGGATCCACAAAGCACCACTTAGAGGTGTACCAAAAAAATCACTCTGAAAATGATGAATGGGGAGAGAGACTCAGAAATGAGAGGAGAAGAGAGGTTAACCCCAGGATCATCTCAAAGGTTTCAACACTGTATACCGCCACTTGGGTCAGCAGGCTGCAGAGAACAGAAATCTCACAGATGGGGGCCGTCCAGTGCATGAGGACACAGAACCAGGCTGAGACTATTGGGGGGCGCCAGGCCGTCGGCAGCCAGGGATGGTGTGAGCCTTTGATGCAACTGGTCTTTGCTCATTTGGGGATTTCCTAGGGTTGCCAAAGGTGGAGGTGTATTGTGCACATGCGCAGGTGTGTGTGTGTGTGTGTGTGTGTGTGTGCGCGCGCGCGCGCGATGCGCCCACTGAAGCAAGGCTGAAGGTCGCGTTCTGAGCGTCACACACAGGTACCGGTTCTCTTTTCCAAATATCGATAAATCGATGTACACAGATGTGTATGTCGCGGTCCCAAGGCACAGAGTATCTGAGACCAGCAGTGTCCTAGGTGGTGGAAGACTTGCTAGGATGCTGTGTTGGGGCAGCAGAGGGGACATGGACTCTGAGATGGGACATGGATTCAGGTCTGGGGCCACATTTGACCAATGGAGGAGCGGGAGCAGGTGGGGCTTCTGAGCCTCGCGGTACCCTAGAGGACTCACGTATCATTAGACCCTGTCCCCTCAAGGTCACGGTGACCCTTGACAAACCCGCAGCTGCCCTTACTCTTAAGACAAGGGGGCTGAGATCTTTGAAGACCTTCACAAGGCTTAGCATTCATAATGCCAACATGGAAGAAACACTCGATGATTTTTTTACATAAAAGAATCAAAATGAGAGAAGAACTGTACAGTGTAGGGTGTGCAGGAGGTGAGATACTTCGCCGCTGAGGATTGTGGGCATATAAAGCAAGCAAGGGGCTGGGGGTCTGCATGCACCGCAAGCCCTGTGCATTTCTTCATCTGTGACCCTGCCGAGAGAACGGGGGTGGGGGATGGGAAGGTGGAATGATTCCCACCTGTACAATAAGACCTGTTCACCTTGCGCAGAGAGGACCCAGGAGGGGAAGGAGCTCACTCAAATCCTCGTGCTCCCAGGCAGTGTGGAACAGTGGCCACTTCCTCCTTGAGTACGGGTCACTGCACAGGAAAGTGCTGCATGGAGCTCCCCTTTGTGCCCTGGCTGGGAGGAGTTCATCTCCCTCTGTTTTTAACCTTCCGCCAGAGACGACAGGGCCCGCGGAGACCCTCTTAATGAAGCTGCCTGGTGAAGGTAATGCTGAAAATTAAGGGGAAGCCATTCTCTAACTCCTTAAGGGCACTAGGTGGAACTAAATCAGTGAAACCAAATAGCAGCAGCTGAAGCAGGTGGTGGTGATCTATGGACTAGCTTGAGGCGGACCTAACTGCGCGCTCGCCCTCGGTGGTGGAGGAGCTGATGACGAGGACCAGCAGCTAAGCTTGGCTCCTGCATCCGTGCTGAGCATGCCACTGCCCGGCCACCAACTCCAAGTCAGTTTCTCAGGAGGCTGGTGACAAATGGGCTTTAGGGCTCCAGCACCACGCCACGCCCCTTTTGTCCAGAGTGACAAAACGATGGTGAATTTTATAGACGGCTGCTCTATGCTCTGTTCTGTGGTTCTGTCATGTGACAAGAGACCCATCCTGGAGATTCTGTTGTTTTTGTTCCTGTTTTTGGGGAGTCTTAAGTAGGTATTTTTAAAGTAGACTGAATTTAGTGGGAAGCTCAGTGGAGACATGTGCCAGTTATTGCCGAATGGCACTTGTGAGCTTGTGATAGTCCCGCCACAACCCAAAGTCAGGCCAGCCAAGTCCCCTTTGGTCACACCAGACCACTTCCAGGTGGGAAGGTGAAGTGTATTCTCTGGAAAAGTTCAAAGACTAGAGCTCCCAGGTTGGTGCACACGGCCCTTCCTGAGCTGTTGGTGAGAGTTTTCAGACTCTCCACTGACCTTGTATCTCCCGGGCCCCAGGGTGGAGGAAGACATTGGAGCAGGAAACTGAGGACCCCCTGTAGACTGGCCACCAGCCTCCTTTTAAGATCTTGAGCACCCAAAGCCAGTCACATTTGTGACAGCTAGATATGAGGCCATTCCACGAAGAGTCTAAGAAAGGGCTACCCTATCCCCTTGGGACTCGGCAGGACACAGGACCTGAGTCACCTGTGTGTGAATGAGCTTAGAAGTACTCACTGAGCTTCCCTGAGGGAAGGAACTTTCAGAGGGTTGCAACCGAGAGCAAGACAGGTGAAATCCCTTTCTCCACAGAGCTTCATAAGTCACGGGGAAGAAGGTGCAGCCCAAAGTGGGAGGAAAACCTAGAGGAAGACGCATCCTGCTTGGGGGGTCTCGAGAAGCCTCCCAGGACAAGAACCATCAGGACTGAAGCCTGGCAAAGCATGCCACCTGCATGGCCCCTGACAATGGCAGTCCTGGGGCAAGCTCAAAGAGGGGCCACCTTGAGCAAAGGTGGATGTTTACAGCTGGAATAGCTGAGGGTCTATTCTTTGTTTCCAGGGGGATCCCATGACACCCTCCAGCTGGACCTGCAGAGGCCGTTTGGCAGGAGGAATGTTTTTAAAACTTGCCCCTCCTTTTCTCCCTCTGCCTCCTCCTGCTCTCTGACCTTCTGGTTATTGAGAAGGAAGCTTTGCCAGCTTCAGCGCTGAACTGGTCATAAAGGAGGCTCTGCGATCCTGCATGACTGCAAGCTCCTCTGGAGTGCCCACAGTGCCCATGGCTGCTGGACCTAGACATGGCCTCATTTTGCAATGACTTTGTTCATTCAAAGGGGAGGAATAGGTCACATGGGTGCTTCGGGATAGAGAGGCTTACAGAGGTTCAAATAATGTGCACATCAGAATCCTGGGTTACAGAACAAGGTCCTTTCGTGAATATCTCATGTTCCTATGCTGCCAGTTGTGGTGACCCTGCTACTGGTGAGCACAGTCTTTGAGCCTGGGGTGTGGCTTACTGGTCCCAGGTACAGACTGCAATCAGTGATGTTGTGTTCTTTGTGTGTCTGTGAGAAAGGTGAGTGTGGGCTGTTATTTCTGTGGCCCTGCATTTATGCTCACACACCTTGCAAGAAATCGCTTTGCATTTCTTACTTCAAAGTGCTTACCTTATAAAGAAGCTAAAATTTCACCTGTAGGGAAATTGGCACAATTTCTTATTTTGCTGTCCTCAGTGCCAGGAATAAAAAAATGCACTTTCTGTTTGGGTAATTTTGCACAGCAGGAAATTTAAATTATTTACAGCTTTCCTTATCTGCAACCAGAGGAAATATGCCACTTTGCAGGCCACGATTTATACTGGAAATGTTCTTAGAAAAAAATAGAGGTAAATTAGATTTAAGTGCAAAACTCAGAGAAAGAACAAAAGGAGGCCAAGTCAAGGTTTTGTTTTGTTTTTTTTCCATTGTGTTATAACGAAGGTGGACATAAGGAACCTGATAGGGCAGTGGACATCAAGGTAAGTGGAAATCATTTTGTTCCCACAGTCCTCTGCAAACAGTTGCAAAGCAAGCTCTTGTGAAGGTCTAAGAGTCTGTGAGGTGAACAACCCTTGGTGTGAAGTTGGCATCGATGGTGATTTAGAGCTGTTAGGTGGTGGGTGAGGTGGGGCCATGAGAGTTGGTCCATGTCTTATGAGAAATGCCAGCCAAGGCACATGTCCGGGAACGCAGTCCTTCTGTTTTCCTGGGTGTTTGGATACACAGGCATTTCCCAGGACCTGGCCACTCTCTCTTCCCCTTAACAGCTGTGTGCCTGGAGGTGACCTTCAGAGGCTCACTAAGCATGGCCATCTGCAACCAGTCCTGGACCCACTGCTGATTACAGACCCCACATTCTGGGTCTGAGTTGATTTTCTGTCAATTTAACTAGTGAGAATGGGCCATTAGGTGAAGCTTCTGGGCCCGTATGGCTTGGGACCTCAGTTGCTGTGAAGGAAGGGTCTAAGGACCATTCTAGTTCTGTTACTCGACTCTGGTCCATTAAACATGACAGCGATCACAATTCCGGCCGTAGCTCATTGGCCAAGGATCATGATGAGTGCCATGGAAGGCTTATTTGGCTGGATCCTTACCTGATAGGTACATAGACCAGGACAAATGTTACTGTTGGAGAGGCTGAAGCCACACAGGTAGGCAGAGGTGTCCCAGGATTCTGACACCTTGACTGTAGAACCACCCTCAGGATGCCCTGCTGCTGAAGGTCAAGCAAGCCCTGATCACCTGCAGCCACATTTGATGTAAATGATGAGGGTCTCCTCACTCCCCCGCTCCACTATGAATATCCACTGCAACAATACCACTAGTGGGAAAGAGCATTCCTGAGTGTGTTTCAGCTTGAAGAATGTCTTCTCATCTTTTATGAGGCTCATGACAACCTCACAGTGAAGCTGGACAAATGTTTTGCCTGGTTTTGTGAAAGGACAGCTAACCTCAGGGACTGAAGCCTGAGCCGGGGGCCCCGCACCACGAACCTAGCACTCTTTCCTGCGCTCTCCCATCTCCTTCCCATGAGAAGCCTTCTAGCCTCCGTCAGACAAGCTAATCCACGTTCCCGACCCTGGGTGAGAAGGGGCCTCCCCTGGCCTGGAACATGGTGTAGGCCCCTCTGTGGTCAGCTCCTCCTGGGTGGTCCAGGAAGGACTCACGCAGAAAGACAAATAAGAAATAAACATGGCAGAACCTACCCTCGGGTACTTCAGGAACAAGTGAGAAAAATGGCAGGTCCAAAGGAAGTTTTCATGGAACCCGTGGAAATTGAGGCTAAATATATCTTCAGAAAATATATGAAATATTAAATATCATAAAGCAGAAGAGAGAAATCAGCCTGCTGGAGCTCAGGAAGACATATAGTAAGGGGGAAGGTGAAATGGGAATGTAATACAGGGAAAGAGGAGCAAGTGTACCTCCCAGCGATCAGAGCGGTCACCAGCGTGGGGGTTGTTCCTCAGGGCAGTGTGCTACTGTACTGTGGGAGGGATTGTCCCCAGGACCATTGAAGCCTCCTCAGCCCACAGAAAAAGAAGACTCTACGTTTTATAAAAAAAATAAGCATGACTTTGCTAGCCAAGGTTAAAAAAAGATGTGGGGAAAAAACCCCAATCACATCCCACTTTGTAATCAATATCCAATTATACTTTGAAAAAAATAATAATAACTTATTATCAGAATGCAAAGTCCCTTTAATTTTAGAAAATTTTTTTAAAGTAATACATTATCACATTAGTAGAGAAAAAGGGAAGAAAAGTATGGCTGAAACATTGATAACTTTAACACTAAAGTATTAAAAAAAGAATCAATGTAAGCTTTCTTGATAATTTGAAATACATCCAACTCTGATTACTCCTTGGTTTGGAATCAACCCCAAAAGCCATTTCTTAGGTCAGTTGGACATTTTAAAGTGGGTAATTATTAATTTTGTTATGTGTGATGAGGATATTGTGTATTTATTGAGATCCATGATTTTTGTGCTTTAAATCATTTGGTGAGGTGACACACACATGCACACGCACATTCAGTACGTGTTGAAATGCTCACAATAAACTACCTCGAAATGCCCACCTCAAGTTGGAAGTTGTGCTAATGTTTTTTAAGACTAGAAACATCTCCATGAAGCATGTCAAAAATTATCAACTATTACCACTCTTATCTACCTTAACCTGGAAGAAATCATCAATTCAATCAGAAGAGACACAGAAATAAGTGGGCAAATTTACATGTTTGTTACGGAGAAAGTGGAAAACTAAAGGGGGACAGTGACGGCAATCGCAGTAAGAGGACCCACAGATGTCACCCTTATGACATGAGCTCCCCAAAGCCCCTGTTGGTCAGGAATGCTCAGAGGTGGAATGGCCTGACTATGAGACTGCAACCCAATTAACCCATCTAACGGCTGGGCACCTTCCCTCCACTGGGCCCTTCTGCCCCGATGCTCTGCCTCCTCTCAGGCCAGAGCAAGGGAGTCGGCAGGCCATGGACTGACCCTCTCAAACCATGAGCCCAAAACAAACCTTTTCCTCTCTGAGTTGTTCGGGTCCAGTATTTTGATCACAGTGACCAAAAGCTGAGCAAGATAGTCATAGCTGACCACTGACCATGCTGCTGCCCTTGGTGTTGCGCACATGGCAGCAGGAGGTAGCTGTGAGAGAGATCATGTCACCCACAGGCATACCACTGCTGGGGATGTGAGCTGCTGACAGTCACCGCAGGAAGACAGCAAAACTCCGGGCAGCACCTTGGAGGGGACTCTGCCTGGCGAGAAAGCAGCCTCATGGAAGTGTCCATACCCCCTATTGAATCCATGTATCCAATATCCTCTCAATAGAGGCTCTTAGAATTTCCTCGAAGAGAGAACCAAACAAGGTTTCTGGGAAATGATTTCTACATAAAATTTCAAGAATTACATCAACACAATGTTGGTGTTAGAAACAAACATGAATGGAAGACATTAATAAGTAGACCAAATCAGATAAGGATGGGAAGATACGATTTTAAAGTAGAGAGAAAAATCATTAAATAAGATACATGAAGATAACTAGGTAGCATTTGGAAAAAATAAGTTGTAAAAAACAATTTTCAATAGCTCGGTTTATAAATACATTTTAAAAAATAATAAAAATTAAAAGATAACACGGGATGAAAAATTCCTCTTTAAGCATTGCACAAGAATTGGATTGGTAAATCTGACTACATAAATTTCTGAATCGGGGGAAAAACTTTTATCACAATCAAATTCAAAAGTTAAATGACAATCCAGCAAAAAAATTACAATATTTGTTGTGATCAGTAGATTATTTTTTCTGAAAAACAAAAAATACAATAATATAAAACTAAGCCAATGGTGTGTGTATGTATATATGTATAGCTTCTGCCTTTCCCCTGAGCCCAAATACACATACACATAGCTTCTATCAGACACACAAAAGATGCTCCTCCCCACTCAAGTAAAAACAATACCTGGAAATGTGAACCGTACCACTGTGCTGCTGGTCACACATTGGATCAACTTGTATCAAGACACACCAGGCGGGGGAAGACCCTGGGAAGAGACGTGCCCTGATGCTGGTGGGGACCCACACGTTTGGTGTGGCTGCTGCCTGGGCATTCCGCTTTGGGCTGGCATCCTTGTTTGAAACCCGAGGTTGCTACACCAGTCACTTCTGACCCGGTGAGATTTTCCCCTCCCTGGGTAGTGTTAGCAGTGTAGCCTGCTCACTGACCCAAGCCCAGCACATCCCACAGTGGCTGACCACAATGGAACCTCGTGGTCAATCCTAAGTCATGTAGGGAAGCCCCTAAGAAAGCTTGAGGGGTGCACGGACAGCACCCATGGACCTCAGTGGAGCACAGCCTGCAGGCTGCAGTCCTCCTGCCCTTTCCTTCCTTTCCCTCTCTGTCTCTCCCCACCCACTGGCTGCATTTCCTACTGGCTCCAGTCTTCCTGGGATTCCCCCGCCAACGTGTCTAATCTCTCTGGGAAATGTGTAATAAGTCTGTTCTGCTTCATGAATTTGGGTTTTGACCTCCTCATTGCATCTCACCTGATTGACACCCCTGCCCTGATCCAGCTGGCCAGGGCTTGCTACAGCTGTCTATCTTGTTCATGATCACTTCCCACAGAAGGTCTCAAGACCTAGTGAGAAAGAAATAGTAACAGTGGAAGTAGGCAGGGGAATTGTTACTCAGTACATGGCACTTAGTACATTGCCACCACTTGGATCTGAAATGTCCCGCAGAGACCCATGTGCTGAAGGCGTGGTCCCCGTGTGGTGCTACTGGAGGTGGTAGAGATTTTAGGAGATGGGGCCTAGTGTGAGGTCTTCCAGTCATTGGGGACATGCCCTTGAAGGTGCTGTCTGAACCCATCTCCCTCGCCATTAGGTCCCAGCTGTGGGTGAGCAGCTTTCTCCCTCCACGATTCACTGCACTGCCCCAGGGCCAAGGCAACAGGGCAACCGACCTGGACTGAAATCTCCAACAGTGTGAGGCAAAATAAACCTCTCCTCCTTGTAAGTTGATTATCTCAGGTATTCGTTATAGTAATGGAAAGTTAACACCATTATTTGTTATGGAGTTTAACTGTATTTGGTTAAATTACATTTATATATATATATATATATATATATATATAATGTGTAATACCATATACTGATTTTATTAATAATCTATTGTTAATATGATTCCATTATTTGATTATAAAATTAAAGTGTAGCTCTCTGATTTAGAATTTTCTCTCCTAGTCCTTCATCTACAATATATTCACACATATACAAACTTACGTCCTGTACAAAGTCAAACTCAAAGAACACAGCTTGTTGTTCGACTTGCTGCACGTACGGTCTCCCACTGTGGTGGGCTGGGCACGCTGCGGAGGTGGCTGAGTGGAGCCCGCCTGAAGACCACCATACCTAGTGCCACCACCCCCGGCTCCCCAGGGACCTGTGCACCAGCTCTCTGCCCCGTCAGTCTGAACTCCAGTGTCATCATAGCTGCAATTCAGTGTGTGCTCTTGCTTTGTTGCTGCAGCTGTGCCCCCTCCCCTTGAAAAGATTTTTTAAAATTACATTTTCACAGCAGAAGAGTATTACAATGGCCACTTTATCGGGGTGTTAGGTGACTTACTCAGGGCCCCCCATGTGCAGGCTTTGCTTTGAAACTGATGTGTGCCTGGCTCCCGTGTCCAGTCTGAGCCTGGAGAGGAGGATTGGAGGCAGCTCAGGAGCTCGCAGAGACCCGAGGCCTCTTGTGGGTTCAGCTGCGGTACCACATCTGCACAACACACAGCACAGTTCCACGCAGCTATTTTTATTTGCAGGACATTTTGACACAGACATCTGATGCCACTGTTTGGCATTACCTGGGTCAGGGTGACCCTGTCAAGGAGTAACCTCACTGTTCTCTGAAATCAAGAGCTTCTTCCAATAGGCATTCCTGGCCCTGACCACGCCTCTCTCACCTTTGCAAAAGGGATTTCCATTTTCTATTGTAGCGATTTTTATAATGTTTCTTTTTATAATGTTTCTTCCCCCTCCCCCGAAAAGTATTGCTTTTATAATCAGAAAAGCAAAAAATTCTAAAAAGCTTGATAAAATTGGATTCGCTTCTAAGAAAAGGCAGTCCACTCTGTCTAAACCATACTTTTAAAGCTCTTTGTGACTTCAAATATATTCAGAGGATATGGGAAGAACGTCTCATCATCGCATGAGTCCTACCAGACTTAGAATAAAGGATGATTTTGTGGCACAAACTTCTTTTCCTCTTCATTTCCCAGCCCAGTGGCTAAAATCTATGCATGTGTGTGTTCCATCAATAGGCCTATGTGAGGCCAAAGGAACCTGGCAGGGCTCAAGCATTAGTAGTTGATTTGGAGAGATTTCTAATTGTACCCATGTTTGGGTGATATATCCACAAGGCATGATGTACGCAGAGTTCAAAATGGAGCATGAGATTCCCTCCAGGTCTCTTCTCCAGCGTCCAGCTCCTTCTTTGGAGGCATCCAAGGTTACAGAGTCCCACGCAGCTGTCCTTCTCATATGTAAGCCAACAGGTACACACATGTGTGAGTATTATGTGCACAGGCACATAATATATGCATCTGTTAACATGGATACAATGTGAAAATATGAATCATGAGTGTAGGTTCTATATTTTTGCATTAATAACAGCAACGATAACATTCCCCATGCTTTGATTTCAGTCTTTCCTGAATCCTGCGGTAATGAAAAACTTTACCAAGTGATGTCATGTCATTTTAAATTTCTTATTAAAAGGCACACTCTTATTTTATGCCACCAATTAAAGCATGCTAGAGCATCAATTGTACAGCTCGTCACACTTTTTAAGACAGGTCTTGAGAACTGATAAGATAGAGCATGTTGTTCTGTGAGGAGGAGTGACAGTTCCCAGGAGCATGGCCGCAAGTTTAAAATGTGGGTTTACCTCTAATTTTCTTCTACCCCTCGGTGTCCACAGAGGCTCTGTCAATTTACACCTGGACCAGCCAAGGCAGGAAATGTCCCTGTCCCTGCATCTTGTCAGATTCAGTGTTCCAAACTTGATAAAACAGTACCTCGGTGTAGTTTCATTTTGCTTTTTTTTTTTTTTTTTTTTATCATAAGAAGTGATGCTGATGACCCCTGAGCAGCTGTTGGACTTTTCTTTCCTGAGAATGGTTACTTTCTTTGCCTACCCTCTAAGGACTGGTTGCTTTTTACATAGATTCATACTTTTATTTTTTCCAGAAAGTTAATCCTTTGACTATGATTTGAGTTATAAATTCTTTTTGAGTTCTCCATTTTTTTCTTTGATTATGGAGTTGTGCTAAGCAGATTAAATTTTTTTCCTTATATAGTCAAATTTATTCATATTCTCACTTATAGCTTCTAGGTGTGTGTCATGGTAAAAAGCCTTTTTAACTTCAAGATAATAAAAAAATTCACCCATGCTTATTGATCACACTTAGTTTCTATATTTTAAAAGCTTGAAGACACTTTATTAGAAATGGTTTTGATTTATCATTCTACAGGTGGAGTCATAATATTTATCTCTGGATGGCCACCAAGCTTCTTCTACAATATAAAATGTCTCCATAAATGTACATTGAGGTCCCTTTTGCATTTAGATGTATTTTTGGATTTTTGTAAGTTTGTCTATGTGTCTGTGCCATAAAGTTTTCATATGGATTTATAATATAATATTATAAAGTTTATAATATGGATTTATTCTCCTAGTGAAATTTCAATATTGCTTTTTAAATATGTAACTTTTTAAATATGTAACTGATTATTCTTCCTTATTTCCTTTTCCATATGAAGTTTTGAAACATTTAACAGAAAGTTCCCCTGAACTTTTTTTTGTGACTGTGTAAGGTTAGTCTTAGTATCCAAGGCCACTATAGGCCACTCATTGTCCATGTTCTTCCCCCCCCAAATTAAATTTTTAATTTTAAAATATTAAAAATTTTAATATTTTCTTCCTATAGCTTGCACATTTCTTGTTAAACTTACTCCTTTGTTAAAATGATGTTTTACATTTTACATTGTAGCTGTAAGAATCATGTTTTTATCTACATATACAGATGCTCCTTGACTCCTTGATTGGATAAATCCATTACAATTGGAAAATGTCCTAAGTCAATAAGATCCCAGTTGTGGCTTGGACCTGCAGTGTCCCCAGAAACTCGTTTGAGAGCAGGGTGCCCAGAGCAGCGACGTTCAGAGGCCAACTTCGAGGCAACGCTCAGATCCTGAGAGGTCTGACCTGAGGGTTCCATCCACAGGTAGCTGCAGGGACTGCTGGGAGGTGGGGCCGACTTGGAGGAAGTAGGTCACCAGGGGGCGTGACCGGAAGTTCGCATCCTTTCCCTGGCCCCTGCTGCTGGGCCCTCTGCTTCCCGGCAGTTTTGGTCCGGCAGCTTTCCGCAGTTCCCTGCCACGCCCTCTGCCACGACGTTTCTGCCTTGGGGCTGACCATGGGCTGAACTCTGCAGCCGGGAGCCCAAACAGTCCTTTTCTCCGCCACGTCGCTCCAGTCGGGTCCTGGGGTCGTGGTGCCGAGGAGCTGACTGGCACCTCCCAAGGAAGAGGACATCAGAGCCTGCCCAGCCTGCCCTACGCCTGCTCACAAGTGGGCGTCACAGGAGAGCCTCACTCTGCCCATCACAGTCCTGTGAACAGATCCAGGTGCACTTTCTACCTGTGTGTGGCCCTTTGGAAACATCAGAAAGTTGAAAAATCAAAAGTGGAATCGTCTTGAGTTGGGGACTGTGATTCAAGTCAATTAATGTACTTACCTTCTCACAGTTACTCTTGATTTGTGTCACAAGTGTCTAAAGTCTACTTCTTTAGCAGAAGTCCTGACGAAAATCCCAAAATAGATAAAAAAGTATCACACCTGGTATTGCTAATTGTAAATTGGGGGCCACAGTCCATCCTGAATAAAACTCAAGGTGAACTCTAAGTGTGCACACCAACCACAGGTGCACGTGCGCGCGCACACACACATACGCACACGCACGTTCACACACACGTATGCACACACACACACTTCTTTATTCCCCTGAGAGCTGGTACCTAAACATTCACCATGGCATGTGGCCCACCACCCAGCCAAGCTCATGACAGGGGCCTGCTGAGCAATGCCCCTCAGACCTCAGAGATGCCCATATCCTCCCAGAGCAAGGCAACTACTGTAGTCTGTTCTTTTCTTAAATGCTAGACCTCCAAGGGCCTCCCCATGCTCACTCTTGTCCCTACGGTCTTCTTGAAATGGAAAAGTAACCCTCAGTCCTTTTCTCCTGGGAGGTCTGACCGAGAGCCAGCTATGGATGCTGCTCTGGTGACATAGCAGATGGTTGACAGAGTAAATCCCTGTCCTTATGGAGGATTAGAAACCAGTAAATTCTATAAAGAAGAACAGAGCAGGTATGATACCTGGGGACGCAGGCTACAGGGCTGTAGCCAAAATCGCAAAAGCTGCGGAGGGTGGCTACATTCCACTGGGATCAGCCTCTGCCTCCTGGTGCCAGCTGAGCCCAGATGTTCATCTTGTGTGACCTTGGATGTAGTCTCCCAACCCTACACTGAGGCACCTTTCCCTCTTCCCATCCACGTCCCCACTGAGCCACGGAGAACTGGCCTAGGTGACAGCCCCAGGCTTATCATTTGCTTGGGGATAGAATCTAATTAAGAATCTAGGGCTTGATTCTTATTTCAAGTTTTTAACCCAACAGCGAGTGCTAGAGGGGAAGTGTCTGGGATGAGCTCAAATGTCACTAAAGGTACATATATTTTGAACAGAGAAGAGACAATCTTGTTGCACTGCATGGCTAGGTCATACAAAGTGTGGCTCATACAGCTGGGTCTTTATTTAAACCCTGCTTGCTCCATTTGCTATCATCAAATCAGCAATGGCCAGAGTGCCATGATTTGTCTTGGCCGGTGAGAAAGGCTGACATGTATTAGTTCTTGATTGCTGCGATAACAAATGACCACAAATATAACAGCTTACAACACAAATATATTACCACACAGTTCTGTAGATCAGAAGCCCAGCATGGCATGTGTCTGCTCAGGACATCACAAGGCCGAAATCCAATGCCTGCATGGGCTGTTATCTGGAGACTCACAGGGAGGCATTCTCTGCCAGGTTCACACAGGTGTCTGAAGAATCTGGTTCCAGGTGGTCCTAAGAACTGAATGCTCCCTTTCTAGTCTCCTCCTTCTGTGGCCCATGGCTTTCTGTCTTCAAAGTCAGCAATGACCCATGTCAGTGCTTCCCATCTCTCTTGACTCCCCTTCTGCTATTTTTAAGGGTGGCTGTGAATGCTTTGATCTCATAAGACAATACACTGTAATCTTTATCCTGAGGTCACCTCCTCGGTAGCTTTAATGACATCTCTAAAACCTCTTTGCCATATTATGTAATGTTTATTGGCACCACACCAGGGTCAAAGTGATGGCTGCCCAAATTCTGCCCTCCAGTCCTCAGGACTCACACCCCCTGCCTCCTGGTGTCCTCAGGAGCCTCTTCCCTGACAGAATCATCTCAAAGTTTACACTGCATCACCCAGATCAGAAGCAGATGTGGAATTAAGTACAGCTCTTGGGCACTGTTCTTACCCATCCACAGGCCCTCTGTATACATCGTGGGACAGCCACAGAGCAACAGCCACACTCCCAGGCAAAACGGCAGGAGGGGGACGGAAGAAGGAACCACCAACCCAAAGCAACTTTGGGGTCCAGCCAGGACACTCTGAGGGGCGATAGTCGCTCTCTGCAGCTCTGTGCCGTCGCCAGCCACCTTCGCTATTTCATGAAAGGTAGCACTGTTTTCAGCCATCAGTTTTATCCACTTCCCACCAACAGAAGGTCCAGAGGTGGAAAACCCTCCTGCATTTTGTCCTCTCTGTGTCCCTTTTGGTCCAAATTGGAAGTGCTTCTGCTGAGGGGAGGGTCTTGCAGGGCTCTGTGACGCCGCGGCTTCGTCCATGATGCACCATGCCAGCAAGCACTTGTCATTGCAAAAGTACTGTCACTGAGTTTCTGTTTAGAAAACTTCCTATTCTTTTGTAACATTTTAGTCCATAAATCAATACGTAAAATGAGAACACAGGTGTTCATTTGTTCAAAGTAAACTTGATCTCTGCAAATCTGATTTTAGGAAAATAACAGGAAGGGAAGTAATTTGATTCCCTTTTCTCTGGTGGCTCCAGGGTTTGGACACTACTGCAGACACAAACCCCTGTAGCTCATTTGCTATTTACTTTTCACAACTGTAGGTTATTTCATATTACCAATAAGAACATTACAAAATATTATTCACCATCCCATTTCAAGAACCACTGGTTGAAGCTAAATGATAAAATACTGCACATATAAATTAGGTAGACACGAGATGGATTTATTTGTAGTTGGCCTTTGAATAAATATGATGAAATTAATCAGAAATTCTTTGAAAGCAAGAAAGGTTGGAGAAAAAAATAATTGGAAGATGAATAAAATATAAGCCAAATTAAGTAAAATGTAAGAGTAAATATTGGGATATCAATAAATGAGTAACAAATGGTGTGTGTAAGCATATGTGTGCACTTACACAAATATAGAGTCCCATGTGCATGTCACATAGAGACATAACTGTTCTGTTATTTTCCTAGGGCACTTTGAGCTGAATCTGTAGCTGGCCACAAAATGGCAGAAAAAGACCATCATTCGTTCTTCAAGAGGTAATATCCAGTTGGACACCCATCATTGCATTGCAAGATCCAGGAGGACTTTCAAATCACAGTGCTAAGTCCATCCCAGGTAATTCCTGAGATACTGACAGCAAATTGTCCGAGGTTCCCCAATGAATTAAGCTAGAGTGTGAATTTTTCTTGTCATCAGTATAAGAAAAATATTATTCTGAATTACTTATGTATTGGTGTGTGTGTCTGTGTGTGTGTGTGTGGTGTGTGTGTGTGTGTGCGCGCACAAAGAGGCTGCTGACAGAGGAGAATGGGTTTTCACAGTCTTTCCCTGGCAGGGAGCTTTTCATAGTCTGTTGGTTTGTTGGCTTTTAAGCCTGCTGAGGAAAGGGTCCATTGCCAAGAGTCTAGATGCTGTGAATCAGTGCACAGCAGTCGGGACATAGAATCAGGTGGGGAGGGACAAGAATCAGGAGGAGGAGGAAAGGAAGATATTGGGCTAATGAATACCGTCCTCAAACCACCATAGAGGGTACTCCATTATCAAAAAACGAACAAGGACAAGGTGTTTATCCACAATATCGTGGACAAAGGCATCGGGCTCCGTTGCCAAAAAATGGACAGGGGGCCCCAATGCTCCGGGGCCCCAAACCACAAATATACGGAGCACTGGAGGAACCCAGCAACCCCAGCAACCCCATCAGGGTAGTGCCCAGCACATCAGATCCCTCATCAGACAAACCAGAGGGAGCGCAGGGTTGGACATCTGCGCCTCCACCAAATCAGTACTAACTCCAGAGATGGGAGTTCAAATCATTCCCACAGGGGTAAAAGGACCTCTTCCCAAAGGAACAGTAGGCTTATTATTGGGACGCAGCTCTTCTACTCTAAAAGGACTTTTGATAAGTCCTGGGGTAATTGATTCCAATTATGAAGGTGAAATAAAAATTATAGCCAGTTCTCCAAAGGGTATATCAGTAATTTCACCAGGAGATAGAATAGCACAGTTACTAATAATACCAAGCCTACATGATAAATTTTCCAGTCATGTTGTAGAAAGAGGTTCCAAGGGATTAGGCTCCACAGGTGTAGATTGGGCTATGCTTTCTTTAAATTTAGATTCTCGCCCCATGCTAAAACTAAATATTCAAGGACATGAATTTAATGGGCTACTGGATACAGGTGCAGATCTTAGCATCATCTCTCGTCAAGAATGGCCAAAACATTGGCCATTACAACAAGCCACTCAATCGCTTCGAGGCCTAGGAGTGGCGACTAATCCCGATAGAAGTGCAATGCTATTAGATTGGAAGGATCCTGAAGGATGTGAAGGAACTATACAGCCATATGTATTGGATCATCTTCCCGTAAATTTATGGGGACGAGATGTCTTAGATCAATTAGGTTTGACATTAACAAATAATATCAATCAAAATGCACCCACTATTATGGCTAGACAAGGTTTTAGGAAAGGAAAAAGATTAGAAAGACAAGAACAATGTATAGCAGCACCAATACAAATAGATCAAGGAACAGACAGACATGGGTTGGATTTTCACAAAGGGCCACTGAGACAATAAAAATTACATGGAAATCAGAAAGACCAGTATGGGTTCCTCAGTGGCCCTTGACTAAAGAAAAGACACAAGTAGCCCATGATCTGGTCAAACAACAATTAGCGGAAGGACATATACAACCTTCTGTATCTCCCCATAATACTCCCATTTTTGTCATCAAAAAGAAATCTGGTAAATGGAGATTACTGCAAGATTTAAGAGCCATTAACAATGAAATGGTCATTATGGGACCTGCTCAATCGGGGATTCCTCAATTGTCTGCTTTGCCAAAAACTTGGTATGTTTTAGTTATAGATATTAAAGATTGTTTTTTTTCAATTCCAATTCATCCTGAGGATAGTCCACGTTTTGCATTTACTATCCCTGCACTAAATCATGAAGGTCCTGATCAGAGATATGAATGGAAAGTACTCCCTCAAGGGATGGCTAACAGCCCAACTATGTGTCAAATTTATGTTAACAAAGTAATCCAGCCACTTAGAAATCAAAATCCTGAACTACAAATATTTCACTATATGGATGATGTGTTATTGGCACACAAAGCTAAAAACACATTGCTAGAATGTTATGCCACACTTACAAACTTATTAAAAAATTATAATCTAGAGATAGCAATAGATAAAGTGCAATTAAATTTTCCAATTAATTATTTAGGAGTTCTATTATCCTCAACCATGGTCCGTCCACCAAAAATTCAAATACGAGTAGATCAACTCAAATCACTTAATGACTTTCAAAAGTTATTAGGAGACATAAATTGGATAAGGCCTTATCTAGGTATTCCAACAGGAGAATTGGGACCTTTATTTGATATCCTAAAAGGTCCATCAGATCCAAATTCACCCCGAATGTTAACGCCTGAAGCAAGAAAGGCATTAAAAATCATTGAAACATATATGGAAAATATGCATTTGGATAGAATTGATATAAGTTTGCCTTTATTATTTATTGTATTACCAACAAAAAATATTCCTACAGGAGTATTTTGGCAAGAAGGTCCATTATTATGGATACATTTATCTTATTCTCCTAACACTATTCTTACTAGATATCCTGAGGCTGTAGGACAATTAATACTCAAAGGAATAAAAACAGCAAAGGCAGTGTTTGGAATTTCTCCCCATAAAATTATTACTCCATATACTATGAATCAAATTGATGAATTAGCTAATGAGTTAAATACTTGGGCAATAATAATGTGCAAATCTAATGTTTCATTTGATAACCACTTACCATCTAATCCTTTATTGTCTTTTTGGTCATTGCATCCTGTAATTTTTCCAAAAATGACAAGAAAAACACCTATCATGAATGCTCCAAATATATTCACTGATGGGTCAAATAATGGTACAGCAGCAATAGTTACACCTGATCAAACTTTTACATTTTTAGTACCCAAACAATCAGCTCAAAAGGTAGAGCTTAATGCAGTATTACAAACTTTTGTGATGTTTAAAGATTCTGTATTTAATTTATTTTCTGATAGCCAGTATATAGTTAATGCTATAGTATCCCTTGAAGATGCTGGTAGAATTTCCCCTTCTTCTACTGTTTTCTCTTTGTTTTCCACTATACAAAGTTTAATCTGGGACAGAAAAGATCCATTCTTTATAGGACATATCAGGGCACATACAGGATTGCCTGGAGCCCTTAGTTTAGGCAATGATTTAGCAGATAAAACTACACGTGACATACATATTTTCTCTGTACTAGAAGAAGCTATAAATTTTCATGAAAGATTCCATGTCAATGCTAATACTTTACAAAAGCGTTTTAAAATAACTAAGGAACAAGCTAGACAAATAATAAAACAATGTCAAAATTGTGTGACCTTTTTACCACAAGTTAATCTTGGAGTCAATCCTAGAGGATTGATGCCTAACCATATTTGGCAGATGGACGTCACACACTTGCCAGAATTTGGAAAATTAAAATATTTGCATGTTACAATTGATACTTCTTCTGGATTTTTGATGGGCTCCCTTCATGCCGGCGAAAAAACTAAAGATGTTATAGCTCATTGCTTACAAAATTTTGCCACTGTGGGCATTCCAAAACAGTTAAAAACAGATAATGCCCCTGGTTATACGTCTACTTCTTTTAAACAATTTTGCTCATCATTTGGCATTACTCATATAACAGGAATCCCATACAATCCACAGGGTCAAGGCATAGTTGAAAGAGCTCATCAAACTATTAAAATGTACTTATTAAAGCAAAAAGATGGAATTGGGAAGGGGTATATATTCCCCAAAGATAAACTTAAAATAACGCTTTTTACTCTAAACTTTTTAAATTTGGATTCATCAGGACTTAGTGCTGCAGAAAGGCATATGTGTCCAAAAAATGTACATAAGCCCAAGGTACTTTGGAAAGATATTCTAACAGGACAATGGAAAGGTCCTGACCCAGTAATTGTCTGGAATCGGGGGTCTGTTTGTGTGTTTCCACAGGAAGAACAGCAGCCGATTTGGATTCCAGAGAGATTAACCAAGGTTCTGACCCAGAACAGCAGCCGATTTGGATTTCAGAGAGATTAACCACGGTTCTGACCCAGTGATTGTCTGGAGTCGGGGGCCTGTTTGTGTGTTTCCACAGGGAGAACAGCAGCCGATTTGGATTCCAGAGAGATTAACTAAAGCGATTTCTACAGACCAAAAAGAAGATGATTTAGCTCAAATCCATAATAGCTGATATCCAAAACTCCAATTTGGCTATCCTTACATCTGCGACAGAACCAGGATGCTTTTTTCAATATCTATTTTATTATTGCCCTTTCCCATATCATGAAGTTCTATTTTATTTTTTTGAGCTCATACAGACCTAGGTTAATGTTTTGCTGATCAGTTCTATTTTTTTTTTTTTTTTTTGACTATAGAGTTTTTAAACATTGCAATAGAGATTTTACCTGTAAAAAGTTATAAGGCCTTTACTATTGTGTTATGTGTTGTATGTATTATATTATGTGTGCACACTTGTGTTTTGTGTTATATGTTTGAATGTACGTATGTCCAATGTACATATTTCTATATATCATATATGATGAGCGCTCATGAAAAGATGGATCCAAATATTTTTTTTTTATTCACGTGATTTAAATGGTTTAATTTAAATTGGGTAAATAACTGTTAAGAATTGTTTTAATATGTAAACAAAAAAGGAGGTTAACAGATCTGTTTGTTTACTCTCACCTTTAGTTTTCATTATATTTAATAATTCTCTTCACTATAATGTAAATTGTTAAGAAAATTGTTTTCTTTTAGTGTCTTCTGGAATGTTACCTAATTTTTTCTTTAGCCATTATTGCCAGAATTTCTATCTTCATCCCAGTGCCGATGAAGATAATATAAATTGTTAAGAAAATTGTTTTCTTTTAAGAAAATTGTTTTCTTTTAGTGCCTTCTGGAATGTTACCTAATTTTTTCTTTAGCCATTATTGCCAGAATTTCTATCTTCATCCCAGTGCCGATGAAGATAATATAAATTGTTAAGAAAATTGTTTTCTTTTAGTGTCTTCTGGAATGTTACCTAATTTTTTCTTTAGTCATTATTGCCAGAATTCCTATCTTCATCCCTGTGCCGGTGAAGACAAAGATAAAACTAATCTACAGTTTCTGCAATAGCCATCACTGAACTGCTTACAGAACTTACACTGAACTGCTTACAGAACCGTCAATTGACTTGGTATATCTTCCTCCCTTCTGCTTGTCATGATCATTCAGCTAAAATTTGGGGGTCAACAGAGGTGAGGCAAAGAACCTCACCCCCCCCCCCCCCCGCTGAGACCTCTCCACAGGTGTGGCTGTACTGGACCGGTAGTCAATGACGGGTAAGATCCAATTACAATGGTACCAACCTAAGACAGGAGGCTGACGCCCTGAGGTCAGCTCATCCGAAGACGGGTAAGGACCATATGTATTGGACAACCTAAGGCAGGCACGGTCCATAAGCCACATGCTTGTTGTTTAAACAGAGAGGGGGAGATGTTGAGAGCCACAGCCAAAGGGGCCCCAGCAAACTTCCAGCTGCCAGCAAGCTTCAGACTGCCCCAGCAACATCTAGCTGATTGGCTCCTCTGCGGTGATGTTCATTGGGCTGTTTCCCTGCCCTTCAGACTGCCAGCTGATGATTGGCTCACAGCTGCCCCAGCAACATCTAGCTGATTGGCTCCTCCACGGAGCTGCTCATTGGGTGACTTCTTTGGCTCTGCCCACGCAACCCAGCCAATCGGCCTCAAGAGGAGGAGGATTGTGGGAGGAAAAGGCTGGTGTGGGGGAGAGAGGCTTGTGGAAGCCGGTGGTGGCAGTTGGGCTCTGAGGGTTTTTCCCTGGAGCTGTTTTGTTTGGCGTTTGTAGTTCTAAAAATAAAGTTAGTTTCTTTTTGACAAGTGGCTCCTGATTTGTGCCAAGCCAGACTTCGGCATTTGGTGGTGGTTCCCAAACCTGTGTCTGCCTGGATGCTGTGACCGCAATCTTATTTGGAAGAAGAGTCTTTGTGGCTAAAACAAGGTTGAAGATCTCAAGCTGTAATCATCCTGGTATAAGGCAGGCCCTAAATTGGAGATTACATGTCAATAGAAGACAAGGCTAGAAAACAGGCTGGGGGAGATGGTGTGAGGATGGAAGCCGAGACCGGAGGGAGGCGTCTTTAAGCCCAGGAACAGCATGGGTTGCCCATGGTAACCGGAAGCTAAAAGAGAGGCCTGGTCAGACTCTCCTGCAGAGGCCCCAGAAGGAACCAGCCCTGCCCACACTTGGTTTCTGACTTCTGGTCCCCAGACCTGTGAGAGGATGAATATCTGCCAAAGAGATCCCACCCTTTAAAAGAGGTTCTCGCAAATGTGTTTCTTTCCAGTGTTCTCTGGTCCACTGTGCTGTGGTAACAGAACACCAGGCACAACTTGCTTATGAGTAATAGGGGTTTCTTAGGATTCTGAATCTGGGAAAGTCCAGTAGGAGGGGCCGGGAGGGTAAAGCCCCCTGTGAGAAGGGGCGGAGACAGTGATGGTCAGACACCCAGCTCACAGCCTCGCACCCGTCCATCTTCAGGGTCCGTCCACCATGACGGTGGCCTCCATGGCCTCTCATAGGTCCCACCTCCCACCGTGGTGGTGCCAGGGATGAGGTTTCCCACACAAGCTTTGGTGGTGGGGGAAAATCCTCACGTATTCTGTGGTGTATGTTTCTTAAATTCCTACTCTGTGTCTGGGACTGATGGGGGCAGTTAGGATTTGACACCTCGTAGAAGATTACAAAGACCCTTGTGCTTGGGAACTTACACTTAGTCCTGAATGTGGCATTATCCTAAGGTGAGGACCAAAATACACAGATTCACAAGGGTCACTCACAGGGGAGCTCTTGGGATTCTCACTGAAGATGCAGACCTGGCCTGCAGCCTAGAGCCAGTAGGACCCAGCTCAATGCATAGGTTGACCCAGGTGAGCCATGGAGGTTGTGAGTGACCCTCAGAGCCACCAGAAACTCTGAAAATGGATTGAACTGGGCATGCACTCCTCCGAAGGCCAGACTGCTGGGTCAGCAGGGATTAGGAGAACGGGAAGAACGACGGACTCTCTGAATGCCTGAGTGGAGGAAAGCTGAGACCCTTCAGTGGGAGACCACCCTCTGGAATCAGCAGTTGACCAGGCTCCCGGACACTGATTTCCCAAGACACGAGCACGGGGTCTCTTCTGGGTAGAGAGAAGAGCCCCCTCCCAGGGACCGATGGAGGCTTGGGCCTCCTCTGGAACCATGGCCAGACACTGTGACCATCACAGGGTCAAGAGGTTCAGCAGCCCTGCTGCAGGAGGTGGGCACATGCCCTGGAGCAGCACAGAAGTGGACAGTGTCAGAGCTGAGCTGGAGGCCACGAGCTCTGTGGGAAGGGTTGGCCGTCCGTGGTCGTGGGCCACAGAATCTGTTTCACAGCAGATGGTGTCCCAGCCAGGGAAGGCGCAGCGGTACCTGTGGGGGGATGCACAATTGTCAGGAAAGGATTGCCTCCAGGGGTTCAGATGGAGGAGGCTGGAAACACCTGAATCAGGTGAAACCAGGGAGATCTGCAGCCCAGATTTGCCAAATCCCCTGGGCCCTCACCTCAGGCTTTTGGTTCACCGTTTCCTGGGATTGCATAAGAAATTGTCACAGGGTGGGCAACCAAGCCCACAGAGACCCACCCTCTCACTGCCCAGGAGGGCAGGAATCTGACATCAAGGTTGGCAGGTGGGCTCCAGACTGCTCCCCTAGCCTCCCGTCCTTGGAGTCCTGGGGCCGGTAGACCATGCCCCCAATCACCGCCTCTGTCTTCGCGTGGGCTCTTCCCTCCATCTCAGTCTTTTTCTTTTCTTAAAAGGACACCAGTCTTTGGCCTTGGCCACTCTACACCCAGGATGATGTCCTCCTGAGACCATAACCTGCAAAGACCCTGTTTCCAGATAAGGTCACTCTCATAGGTCCTGGGGTTAGGACCAGGACATATCTTGGGGGTGCACTATCCTAACGCCCACTTTGCCGTGTTTGTCAAGGAGGACGATGTTGGCTCTGAAGCGGGGAGAATTAGTTGCTGAGGAACAAAGAACCCTAGATGTCACCATGGTTCATGGACTCTGGAGCTCACCACTATCCAACAAACCTTGTTCTTCGACATTTAATTTCTCTCTTTGAGGGGCTTGAGCTTATGTTATTCCCCTGAGTGAACTCTCAGAGACCCCCAAGATTCCTGCCTGCTGGTGAGCTTGCCCTGTACAGTCCTCTGTCCCTGAGTGAAGGGACAAACCCACATTGTGGAGGGGACTGGGAAGTGTAGGAGACCACTAGGGACCCAGGAACCTCAGAGGCAGGTTCCAGGCACTGGATCCTGCCAACCCCCAGGGCACCTGGAGACGGTCCCAGGCTCCGGGGAGACCCTCGCTCTGGCTGGAACTCTCCTTCCCTTTGAGCTACGCTGCACCTGGACTCCCGAGCCACAGAAACCCTGAGATGACAGGTGTGTGCGGTGGGAAGCCTCATCAGAGCCACCGTGTTCGAGGCGAGAATGAGAAGAGTCCTACACATCGCGTGGCCCCGGAACGCCAGCACCGTTTAGTGAGGAGTTCTTGTTTTATTTCACATTTCTCCCTAAAAAAAGGGCTGCAAAGAACAAGGCTGATTACCACTTCATCCCCGGGAGGAAGGATCTCTTTCATATCACCATTTTAGTTCAGCTCATTCCTCTTCATTCATTTCTCCAGCACATGTGTCTTGAGCTGCTTCTGTGCACTGAGCTGGACAGTCCCCCTGGCGTGCTCTTGGCCACTACTCCATAGGGCAGAACTTGGTTCTCTTCTGTTCAATACATGGTCTCCTTCAGTTTTCTATTCATCACAAAAACATTTTGTTACAATATGGATTCACTTCTCCCCTTTTTTTTTGAAGCTACAGTAACTCTGGTTGTACTTTTAAGAGGCAAGCTGATTTAATATATTAAAAGTTTAACTTGCTGGTGAATTTTAATGCCAATGGATTTTAAATCTCTAATATAAAATGGCTAAATGTGACAAGAAAAATTGAAAAAGAGGAATAGAAAACTTATGCACATTGACCTTGGGAACCTGTTATAAAACCTTTTCAATTTTGAAAGGATAAAATGAGTAGTTGGAGAGAGACATTAAAAAAATTATATACAGTTACAATAATATGCTTAGCAAACTAATTGGGGCCTGTTTGGAGTAATGAACCAACCTGTCGTCCATCACTAACACACCAGTCAACAGGAACAATGGTGACATTGTGTGTTCCGGGGACAAGGAAGGGTGTGATGTGAAAATTATCCTGCAGTTGGCTCCTTCAGCCCCGATTCCAAATTGAGCCCTTAGAGGAGGGGTTGGTTAGGCCTGTGCTTTCAAAATAAAGCAAATGCACTTTTAAAAAAATTAAAATAAATGACAGACAATGGCTTTGCCAGAACCATGTGGATTAGGGGGACTTAACTGTAATTTTAGACAAAATAAGGTTAATTTCAGGAAAGTTCCCATCAGGAGTTTTTAAAGTTAAACAAAACACACCAATGTGATGGAATTTCCATGCTGGCTGCCCGGAGGTGGCTTCGGAGAGGATCAGCTTCCAACAATGATAAATGGCTATTAAGACCACAGGAAATCAGAAGAGATGGAAGTTTTGTGGGTCTTGACTGAAGTTACCCATTATCAGTTAAAAAAATAAGCTAAATTTGCATTAGGTCTCCTAGTGGAAATCCAAGCAAGTGTCGGGCAATACAGGTCAAGAGGAAAGAAAACAAAAAGGACCTCCTAATGGTAAATAAAGCACAAAGACCCTGCAGGGCCCTCGATCCCCCTCATCCAGCTTCCCTCTACTCCAGAGATGGGCCGTGTTTCCTGAAGAAGTCGGTCTAATTCCAGGTACCGGCATCACACGGTACTGACCCCATTCCACTCAGAGCCACTGGGTCTGTGTGGCGGGGCCGCGTGGTCACTGGCAAGTGTCTTCTTGGGTTTGATGCTTCCCTGGCAACCACTCCCAATCCCTGCTCCTCAGCAGCAGTTCCAGGGCTCTCCGTGGAGCCTCCCATTCCCCACCCATCTTCCTCCCCAGTGTGTCCCTTATCAATGGAGAATCTCCTCCTTTCACTCTGTCTTTCCACTTAGCTTAGCACCAGTGCACTCCTGAGGACTGCATGCCCTCACCTCCTGTCCACCTCCTTCCTCTGCTCTGGAGGGCACGTGTGAGTTTCTTGCTGCTATTGTGATGAAATCACCCTAACCCAGTGGCTTAGCTCGCACATTTATTCTCTCACCATCCTGGAGGTCGGAAGTCTTCAGTCCTCTTCTGGGGCTGAAATCGAGGCGCTGGCAGGGCTGGATCGTTCTGGAGGCTCAAGGGGCTCTGCTCCCTTGCTACATTGGCTTCCGGGGCCACTCGTTTCCTTTGTGGTCATCCCGTGTCTCCTACTGATCTCCTGCACCTGTCTATCTATAGTGCTGATGCTGGGGCCCACTTGGGCAGTCCAGGACCTGACCCCATCTCAAGGTCACCTGTGAGTGTCAACAGCAAGTCCTATTTCACTTTGTACAGCAGATACACAGGTGCAGGGGATTAGATGTGGGCACTGTGCAGGAGGATCATTATTCAGCCCCCTGCAGGGCCCCCAGATCCCCCTCATCCAGCACCCAGCACCCCTTCTACTCCAGAGTCTGTGCATCCTCCTAGCTGCCTGACCCCACCTGTGATGTGGGGTCACTCACCAGTCACTCACCCATTTACCTGAGAACTTTCTAGCCCTTTCTAGTGCCGGCCACTTGCCTGCTCTTGATCCCTCCTGGGTCCTTCTGTGTTCTGTGTTAAGAGCTGGAAACATAGCCAGGATCCTGCCCCACCAGCTGGCTTCAGGCTGGGCTGGGAGGAAGAGGATGCCGCGTCTCTGGGCTGAGTGGAACCCTGCACCAGCTGTGGTGCCTCTGTGGTGCCCTCCTGCTGCCCGACTCTTCTCCCCTTGCCCTTGGCCTCCGGTGGAGGGGGCCTCCCGATGGATGTTGCTATCCCTGGGCTGTTTCATTTGCCTCTGGGTTGTTTCGATTTCTTTAAAATATTTGTATTTAATTCTCCAAATTGTATTTTCCTTATTAAATTGTCTTTATTACGGGGAATTTATTTCCCAGTGAGACCCCAAGAGACAGACCATTTCAACAGTACTGGGGAGACAAAGATGGCTCCGCCTCTACTCTGAGAGGTTAATGATATGGCTGAAGATGCATTGGAATGGGCCGGGATGTGCAGAAGATGACAAGGTCAGGGTGGCAAAGTGCATCCACAGGGGGTGGCAGGCACCCAGAGGTGGGCTCTCTGTGGGGCCTGAAGTCTATTGTGGACTTGATTTAGAAGGATGGGGAGGGTTTGGAGGCAATAAGGTAGGCAAAGAAGCTTCCGGAAGAGAGGAGACACCAGTAGGAACACAGGAAGGAAACAAGTAGGAGGGAACACAGAGTGGGGAGCGCTCTGGTGGCTGCAGGGCCACATGCACCTCCCACCCAAGGGAGAACGGATGAAGGAGGGGTCCACTGGGGTGGGCGGGGCTGTGCCAGGCGACTGTAGCCTGTGGCTTCTCTTACGTCCTGGGGTTGGTAGTCCAGCGTCAACGTCCCAGCAGGGCCACACTCTCCCTGAACACTTTTCCAGCTGCTATGGCTGGTGGTGACCAGTGTCCTTGCATCTCACAGCTAGTGGTGGCAGCACTGCAGCCTCCCCCTGTTGTCACATGTCATTCTCCCTGTGAGTGTCCTTGCATCCCATTTCCTCTTTATGGGTTGCTGGTCATTGACTGAAGATTCGACTGAACCTCATTTGATCTCATTCTGGTTATGTGTGCAAAGACCCTATTTCCAAAAATGGTCACATTCACAGGTACCTGGGTCAGGGCATGGACATTCTGGGCGGGTCATGGCCTGCCATGGCAGGCTGGCTAATGGAGAGCCTGGCACAGCCTTCAGAGAGGCGTGTCTGGTAGTGGCTGTGGCTTCGGGAGGAGGGTGGCCCGGGGAGCTCTCTTCTCTGTTGCATACTGTCTTGGCATTTAAACCAGCCTCAATGTTTCTTTTCTCTTGTTGATAAAGGAGAAGAGCACAAGCCAAATAAACCGCCAACCTCCCCTAGTGCCACGTGTCCCCGTCTCTCTTTCCCATGGAAGCCAACTTGTCTGCACATCTATCCTGCTCTGCACTCCCGTCCACCCCTTCACCCACTGAACCTACACTCTGTTCCTGTTACTCTGTCCACTGCCTGTGCTATTGGCCACCATCATCCCATCCACTAACCAAGGGCACCCACTTTGCCAAAAGCACCACCTCCCTGTCCCACTGCAACACAGCCTCTCCAGATCTGACCTGCACCCTCAGCCCAATCTGTCCTGGAGGCCCACCGGCAATGAGTGACGTCACCAGTTCGCAACCCAGAGTTCACGGGCACCCTACACTCGCTCTTCCCCTCCTGCAGCATCCCTTCACCCCCATCACCCCGCCATCTCCTGGTTACTGCAACCTTCTCCTAAAAATTCCTGGACCTTTAATTTAGCAGTCCTGTGATGTTCCCAGCAGCCACGTGAGCTCTCTGCCCAGCCTGTGCCAACCCCAGCACAGACACAGGCCGCTGAGGCCTGGCTGATGGCCGGTTTCTACTTTTTATCACTCAGGGCGGATGCCAAAGCACTGCGAAACAGGGACATCACACACTGGTTCCTGACAACAAGAACTGTCATTAAACGTTGCCGAAACTGTCATCTAACACAAAAGCCACTGCAGGCTTACACAGAAGACTTGTGCAGGGACATCTGCCCCCAAATTACCTGTTTAATCTTGAGATTTTGCCACCTTGTTATTGATCCTTACAGCCAGGGATTGTTATTGTTTAAAAGTACTTGACGTCATCCTCCGTTTCAGCCAGCTGTTGGGTCACTGTGACCCAGAGTCCTGACAAGAACCAGAGGACAAGGGAAAGTTGTTTTGGTTCCTGGCTTCAGAGGTTTAGTCCACGGTCAGCCGGCTCCCTAGCTCTGGCCCCCAGGAGAGGCAGAGGCCAGTGGAGGAAAGCAGCTCAGGACAGGGCAGCCAGGAGCAGAGGGAGGTCTGTGCTCACCTCCTAACCCAGTCATCTCCCCTCTCCTAACCCAGTCATCTCAACTCTCCTAACCCAGTCATCTCACTTCCTAACCCAATCATCTCACCTCCCCTAACCCAGTCATCTCACCTCCCCTAACCCAGTCATCTCACCTCTCCAAACCCAGTCACCTCACCTCCTAACCCAGTCATCTCACCTCCCCTAACCCAGTCATCTCACCTCTCCTAACCCAGTCATCTCCCCTCTCCTAACCCAGTCATCTCACCTCCTAACCCAGTCATCTCCCCTCTCCTAACCCAGTCATCTCACCTCTCCTAACCCAGTCATCTCACCTCCCCTAACCCAGTCATCTCACCTCTCCTAACCCAGTCATCTCACCTCCCCTAACCCAGTCATCTCACCTCCTAACCCAGTCATCTCCCCTCTCCTAACCCAGTCATCTCACCTCCTAACCCAGTCATCTCACCTCTCCTAACCCAGTCATCTCACCTCCTAACCCAGTCATCTCACCTCTCCTAACCCAGTCATCTCACCTCCCCTACCCAGTCATCTCACATCCTAACCCAGTCATCTCACCTCTCCTAACCCAGTCATCTCACCTCTCCTAACCCAGTCATCTCACCTCCCCTAACCCAGTCATCTCACCTCTCCTAACCCAGTCATCTCACCTCCCCTAACCCAGTCATCTCACCTCTCCTAACCCAGTCATCTCACCTCCTAACCCAGTCATCTCCCCTCTCCTAACCCAGTCATCTCACCTCCCCTAACCCAGTCATCTCACCTCCTAACCCAGTCATCTCACCTCCTAACCCAGTCATCTCCCCTCTCCTAACCCAGTCATCTCACCTCTCCTAACCCAGTCATCTCACCTCCTAACCCAGTCATCTCACCTCCCCTAACCCAGTCATCTCACCTCTCCTAACCCAGTCATCTCACCTCCCCTAACCTAGTCATCTCCCCTCTCCTAACCCAGTCATCTCACCTCCTAACCCAGTCATCTCACCTCTCCTAACCCAGTCATCTCACCTCTCCTAACCCAGTCATCTCACCTCTCCTAACCCAGTCATCTCACCTCTCCTAACCCAGTCATCTCACCTCCTCACCCAGTCATCTCACCTCCTAACCCAGTCATCTCACCTTCTAACCCAGTCATCTCACCTCTCCTAACCCAGTCATCTCACCTCTCCTAACCCAGTCATCTCACCTCCTCACCCAGTCATCTCACCTCTCCTAACCCAGTCATCTCACCTCCTAACCCAGTCATCTCACCTCCTAACCCAGTCATCTCACGTATCCTAACCCAGTCATCTCACCTCCCCTAACCCAGTCATCTCACCTCTCCTAACCCAGTCATCTCACCTCCTAACCCAGTCATCTCACCTCCTACCCCAGAAATCTCACCTCCTACCCCAGCCATCTCACCTCCTAACCCAGTCATCTCACCTCCTAACTCAGTCATCTTACCTCCTAACCCAGCCATCTCACCTTTCCTAACCCAGTCATCTCACCTTCTAACCCAGTCATCTCACCTCATAACCCAGTCATCTCACCTCCTAACCCAGTCATCTCCCCTCTCCAAACCCAGTCATCTCACCTCCTAACCCAGTCATCTCATCTCCTAACCCAGTCATCTCCCCTCTCCTAACCCAGTCATCTCACCTCTCCTAACCCATTCATCTCACCTCTCTTAACCCAGTCATCTCACCTCCTAACCCAGTCATCTTACCTCCTAACCCAGTCATCTTCCCTCTCCTAACCTAGTCATCTCACCTTCTAACCCAGTCATCTCCCCTCTCCTAACCCAGTCATCTCACCTCCTAACCCAGTCATCTCGCCTCCTAACCCAGTCATCTCACCTCTCCTAACCCAGTCATCTCCTCTCTCCTAACCTAGTCATCTCACTTCCTAACCCAGTCATCTCCCCTCTCCTAACCCAGTCATCTCACTTCCTAACCCAGTTATCTCACCTCTTTTAACCCAGTCACCTCACCTCCTAACCCAGTCATCTCCCCTCTCCTAACCCAGTCATCTCCTCTCTTCTAACCCAGTCATCTCACTTCCTAACCCAGTCATCTCCCCTCTCCTAAACCAGTCATCTCACTTCCTAACCCAGTCATCTCACCTCTCCTAACCCAGTCATCTCACCTCTCCTAACCCAGTCATCTCACCTCTCCTAACCCAGTCATCTCACCTCTCCTAACCCAGTCATCTCACCTCTCCTAACCCAGTCATCTCACCTCCTAACCCAGTCATCTCCCCTCTCCTAACCCAGTCATCTCCCCTCTCCTAACCCAGTCATCTCACCTCTCCTAACCCAGTCATCTCACCTCCTAACCCAGTTATCTCCCCTCTCCTAACCCAGTCATCTCACTTCCTAACCCAGTCATCTCACCTCTTTTAACCCAGTCATCTCCCCTCTCCTAACTCAGTCATCTCACCTCCTAACTCAGTTGTCTCACCTCTTCTAACCCAGACATCTCACCTCCTAACCCAGTCATCTTACCTCCTAACCCAGTCATTTCCCCTTTCCTAACCCAGTCATCTCACCTCTCCTAACCCAGTCATCTCATCTCCTAACCCAGTCATCTCACCTCTCCTAACCCAGTCATATCACTTCCTAACCCAGTCATCTCACCTCTCCTAACCCAGTCATCTCACCTCTCCTAACCCAGTCATCTCACCTCCTCACCCAGTCATCTCCCCTCTCCTAACCCAGTCATCTCACCTCTCCTAACCCAGTCATCTCACTTCCTAACCCAGTCATCTTCCCTCTCCTAACCCAGTCATCTCACCTCCTAACCCAGTCATCTCACCTCCTAACCCAGTCATCTCCCCTCTCCTAACCCAGTCATCTCACCTCCCCTAACCCAGTCATCTCACCTCTCCTAACCCAGTCATCTCACCTCCTAACCCAGTCATCTCCCCTCTCCTAACCCAGTCATCTCCCCTCTCCTAACTCAGTCATCTCACCTCCTAACCCAGTCATCTCCCCTCTCCTAACTCAGTCATCTCACCTCCTAACCCAGTCATCTCCCCTCTCCTAACTCAGTCATCTCACCTCCTAACCCAGTCATCTCACCTCTCCTAACCCAGTCATCTCACCTCCTAACCCAGTCATCTTACCTCCTAACCCAGTCATCTCACCTCCTAACCCAGTCTTCTCCCCTCTCCTAACGCAGTCATCTCACCTCCTAACCCAGTCATCTCCCCTCTCCTAACCCAGTCATCTCACCTCCTAACCCAGTCATCTCACCTCCTAACTCAATCATCCCCTCTCCTAACCCAGTCATCTCACCTCCTAACCCAGTCATCTCACATCCTAACCCAGTCGTCTCACCTCTCATCCTTCTTGCATTGTCTCGCATGTGGACTTTTGGGGGCACCTCACTTCTAAACCTCAGCCCCTCATTCCATCTTTAAAAGCTTCCCCTGCCCTCACCCTGTGGAATACCCTTACGGCTCATCAGGCAAGTGCCCTCCCATTGCAGAGCTATTGTGTCCCCCATGAGCACCCGCGTTCCTTGGAGAACCTGTCTCTGAGAGCTAATGTGTGCACACCATCTCCCCCTCTCCAGTTCTCTCTGAGATAAGACCCCTGTGTCCCTCGCCTACCCTCACAGGCCCAGCTGGGCCTGCATGCAGGGCCCGCAGCTGGCCCAGCCCACTGAGCCCACTGAGAGCCTGGGTCATTTCCTGAATGATGCGAGTATTTCAAATACTTGTCAGATTCCAAATGGAGGGGGTAGAATTGGCAGTTCAAACAACTCTTTGATTTTCAAACCAAGAAGATATAATTTACATAAATGACAGAAAACGTGTCTCTCCCCCCCACCCCATACATCAAAGCCTGGTGCCGTTGGGCCTCTGCTGACCATCTGTGGAGGGACTGGCTAACAGAATGCAGTTCTAAGAGCACACCCCAGTGAAAGGCACCAATTTACATATGGGAGAGACAAACAATGGACCGTGGCCAGCACAGCCATGTGGCTCCTCTAGCCCAGAGCTGGGGGCCGAGCAGACAACGTGCTCTGGATGACTCGATTCATCAGGGGAACAGTGGACACAGGTCCTGGCTGTCTCGAGCCCCCCCCCACACATTCCTTTCATGGTGCCTCTGTTCTTTCTGTGGTGCTCTCCTCTGCCAACCTAGTGAAGCAAAAGTCAGAGGACGCAGGGCCTCATCCCAGTGATGTTGTCCCCAGCTCTGAGATCAGAAGACGCTGGTCCAAGCATAGGTTTCCTCCACTGGGTCAGAAACTTCTTTCCGGCCAATCTCAAGGGGTCTGTGCCTGTCATCATTCATCCGCCTCAGCACTTGGTCACCATCTGGTTTTGTCTTGGGTACCATGCTGCCAGCTTCACCTCCTAGGTGGCCTCAAAAAGAGTCCCCAGGTAACCTCTCTGGCTCTGCCCCGACTTATGCCATGAAGCTCAGGTTCCCCCCACACACCTGGGGAGCACATGGCCAAGGCCCACTGTCAAAGATACACTTGGTAGGGAGAGGTCAACCCGCGCCTCTGATAGTGCCACTGTGACGTCAGCGTCATGGCCAGCTTGGGTGGTCACAGCAGGGGCTCATGCAGACACATGCATTCCCACAGCTCTGGAGGCTGGATGTCCAAGATGGAGGTGTTGGCGGATGGCTTCTTAAGGTTCTCTTCCCAGCAGGTGACAGTGCCCTCACGCTGTCCTCACAGGGCCTTCTTTTGATGAGAGCGTGCACACACACAGCTCTGTGACGGCTCCTCTTATGAGGATACTAATCTTATCAAATGAGGGCCGTGGGGCCTTGTGACGTCAGCTCACCTCCATGAGTTCACTGGGGGCTTCACCTACCTCCACACACAGACGTATGGGGTCAAACCTTCAGCTTACAAATTTACAGAGGCGCAAACATGGGTCCCTTTTGTTCCACCAGGAAAAGTCACACCTTCCTCTTCTGATGCTGCCCAGTTCTTTGGCTGAAAGTCCTCTTGCTGTCCAGTTTGTTCTGTGGGCTCACACCTCATTCTCAGAGTCCTCCGAGGACGCAGGAGCCCTTGTAGGCTGTGTCCACCGTGCGTTCAGACGAGCAGGAAAGCAGACTTCCAGGTGTTGGTTTCCCTTTGCAGAATGAACGCTTGCCTCTCATCCTTCCATCCCAGATGTCCAGAAGTGTCTGTGGGTCCACAGTGGAGTCTGTGGCCTCAGTTGGTCATCCCCAGTGCCGCTGTCTGGCTGGGCACAAGTCACGAGCCACTGAAGCAGGAACAAACTTTATTTCTGAACTCCACAGCACACTCCCCACACGCTCCCTGGGAACTCTCCCGAATGTCACCCACATGGCTCCTCCAGGAACCACCAACCGGAAATATCCCTCCTCCGGCACTTCCCCAACCAATGGGAACTCTCGGGAATCCCCGCGAGAGCTCAAGCGGAACTCCGCGGGAACTCCACCAGAACTCCAAAGTCATCATCTTAATGGCCATCTTAATGGCTTGCTGGCGTCACCTCTCAACCACTACTTCTGGCAGAAATGCCATGCGTCCTCCCGACTCGGCCGTGGCCCTCAATACCCCAGTGTCCTTCCCTTCCCCTGGGGTGAAGACCCCAGTTCTCACTAGGTTTGCGTACCCTGAGGAGGAGGCTGCGTTTCTCAGCCTCTCTTGCAGAGAAGTGTTGGTGGCCATCACAGATTCTGACAGAAAGGTAACTAAGCCATGTTACGGCAAAACCAAAATGAGCCGGAAAGCAGCACTAAAAGGCAGACCCATAGGGTGAGGACAGGTCGGAATGAGTACATCAGTAAGTTTAACTAGTGATGAGCTGCAAAGACCTGGGTCTAGGTGACAGGGTGGTCCTGGGTGCCGCCCCCTTCCCACCACCTCAGCTTCCCCACTGAACTGGACCGTAGAGGGGTCAGTTGTCAGTGAGGGGGCGAATTTGGGGGAGACATGATTATCAGCTCAGAGGCAGTGTGAGCTGTTCTCCGCCCTTTCCGTCCATAAGCTGTGATCATCTTTGTTACGACATAGTTTAAGAATTTCTTCTCTCAGGCTAGGGATGGGGCTTGGTGTTAATATGTTACCTACTGTGTGCAAAGCCCTGGGTTCCACCACCAGCTCAAAACAAAGGAAAACGTTCACTGTAATGCTGTCGCGCCTTACAGGCTGGTTAGTTTCTGTATTTGGATTTCTACCTGCATCTTGCCAACTCCACCTTTCCCACTTACTACCTCACGACTCAGAGCTATACTGACCCCACCCTAAGGTGTGGCTGTGTCTCATGAACTGCTAGTTTTCTTAAGATCCATGCTCAACTCTTCTTATGGGATTTTTATTTTTCTTTGACTTTATAGCAGAATTGGACATTGTCAGACAATACGGCAAAAACACATTTTGCTAACCTTTTTGCTTAATAACAATAGAAATTCTCAAATGATTAAAACAATGGAATTCAGTCTGAAAATACCTGTAGGATACAACTGAAGCAATATTTAGGTCTACAATCATAGCCTTAAACTCTTTTATTTGATTTCAATACTTAAGGAATTTTGTCTTATTTAAACAATCGTCCCAATAAATATTTAAATAAGATGAACGTGTGCATGATTTAAATATTAAGTTCAAGAAACTAGATAAATAGTAAAAGAAGTAGGAAGGAGAAGTTTGGATCGGGAAGAGTCGATAGAAAAGCGTAGGTAGTTTTAGTGAGTGGAAGGGTCAGGGGACCAGTGGGAAAGTGAGTTGAGTGAATGAAGAGTATCCAAAAGGCTTCACGTGAGTACGATTCTGGGTGCCAAAGACAGCGGCTGCCATTGAAAATTCTGCATTGCTCAATCTACCTCCAGACTGGAGTGGTTGGGCGGAGGGGGAGAGGCTGGTCGAGTGACAGGTAGCTATAGTGGGCAAGAGAACTACATTTCACAAGGTCTACTGTCCATCTGGGTGACCATGGCTAATGACAACGTATTACAGAGTGGGAAGGGTAGGGAGAGTGGAGGGCATAGTGCCATCACCAAAAGTGTCAGCCTTGAAGCCAGACATCTGCCGCAGCACTTGACGTGACCTTCCACAAGGTACTGGACTCACAGCATCGTGCTGTGTGACCCGGGAAGCAGGCAGTGCTGTCACCTTAAAAACCACAAAACAGTACATGTATAAAGACATGAATTGGTGTGAACACACTTTATGTACAAAGATATGAAAAATTGTGCTCTATATGTGTAATAAGAATTGTAATGCATTCCAATTAAATAAAAATAAATAAATAAATAAACAACCATAACAACAAAACAACCAACCAAACAAACAAACAAACAAACAAAAAAACCAAGACAAGTGTTCTAAAAGACCGGATAAAAATCATGGAAAATTATGTAGGACTTACTGGGGAAACTGGTAGAGTAATATCTAGAAAAACAAGGAGTCCACAGAATGATCTGTGAGAGGGCAGACCACATGCAACTTGTTTAGAAATTTAGGAATCAGCCTCATTTAATTGAAAATTCCAAAAAGCAAAATTTCTAATTGTTACCTCATGATGAGGATTGTTCAAAGTGGAATCAACAGCCCAGTTAGGTCACATCTTCTTGGTTCTTTCCTGAAAAAATTCAAAAATTTGGAGCCTGTTGTGCAATGGAGAGAAGCCAGATGGGGCTCCCTCTTTGTGGGTCGCTCAGGATTCCTTTCAGGGAAAGTCTATTAACCTAGAATAATACTGTGCAGCTGGGGAGGCGAGGCTTGTCCTTGAATCTGCTTTCTATTTTAAAAAACAGAGTGTTATTTTTACAGTGCCCACTAGTATAGCATGGTAGTGCTGTTCCTGGGTCAGGACGGGTCACTCTGCATGAGCTTCTCTTGAGCCCTAGTCATGACCAGAGACCGTCATTACTTGCTGATCTGCATGTTGTCCCCTTTTCTCTGTGATTTCTGCCGGTTGGTACCAGGCCTCGGACTGGCTCATGAAAGCTGCGTGGTACACATCTGGTTAGAGAACACGTCCAGTGTTCTTGACTTTCTGAGTGACCAGCGCATCTGCTTCAGAGCATTTGAGGGCACACAGAGTCTGTGTGTGGACGGGGTCTGTCCAGGGAGAAGGTCCCAGCCAGGCCGAGAACTGTGAGCAGTTCCGGGGGAGCAGGAAGAGACAGCAGGCTTCTCTGCGGGGCTCCCTGGAGCCTGGTGGGGATTTGATTCAGTGCCGGTTCAGCAGAACTCCAGTGTGCTCACTCTGCTGAAAAATTCTCAAGATTCTTAGAAGTGGATAATCTGGTTAGGTGTAAACCTGGTAACCAGGCCTCAATCATGATATTTGATTGAACAGGTTCCTTCTCTTACCACATCCACTAACAGAGGATTCAATGCAGATTCTTTTTAGTTTTGTGAAATATTTGCATTTCAGAATCGTGGGAAAACAATTCGAAAATCCTTAGAGCACTCGAATACCCCCTTCTTAGAGCAGTCACTGACTTTAACACTAATGCTCAGAACAGCATACATGCACACCACACACACGCACACAGCTTACTGTATACCAAGGGGGGAAGAAGAGAAGATGTCGTGGCACAGTTTCAGTGGCACATGCGCGTCATTTAATTAGAGTATTTCTATTTCCTGAATAAGCCAGGCATAGTCATCTGATGACGGTGAGGTCACAGTGGGCTCCATTCTTAGGAGAGGACACTCTGATCCTGTGGATGGCCGAGACTAGCATATAAAACTGAGGGTGGATAAAACATGCTGCAGGTGCCCCTCATCTGACTTGGGGTGAGTCAGGCTTCTCTCTGGAGGCCCCCGTTGCTCTCTGCCTCACACCATACAGTTACTAAGATGATAACCTGACACCCTTCCCTCCTTTCTTCTTGGAGGGCCCTGGCTCCTGGACATAGGGTGATAAAACGGTCAGGTACGCCTCCCAGTTCTCCCCAAACGTGAGTCACAGAAGGAGCCACACTGAGCGCTTCTGCAGGATTCCACCTGCAGCAGAAAGAAAGTCGGCCCTATCTGTCCTGGCAGCCCAGGTGAGTGGGTGGAGCCTCCTTAGCAGCCAACGCAAGACTCCTTCTAGAAGGAGTGCGGATTTCCAACATGTGAAAATCTATCTCAAGGGGCTTCTTCTAATTTGTCTTTTAACCTGGAGCAAAAAATGAATAAGGATGGACACTTTTTATTTTTTAAACTCAGGTGTAGAAGTGACGAGGGAGCAGTCTGCTTATTGCTTCTAACTTCTGGAGATGCTTCTCAGCTCATTAGAAGAACAAAATCTGCTTAAGTCAGGCTCTGAACTAGGAACTGCAGGGAGACGGCATCTTCATAGGCTTGTGCCCCAAGCGCACGCTGATCTCTTCGCATGTACAGCATGTGCAATGCGTAATAATTAAAATAAAGCCCAGAGCCAGCCCTGTCCCTGAGGAGCCACGAGGATTTCAGCTCCAGGTTCTGGGTGGCCCTGGTGCTCAGTGACATATCCAATACACTGGTCTAAATTGGGCTTTTTAGATGGATTCTGTGGTGAGGACTGCACATGGAATGCGATAGGAATAGATATATGAAGATGTAACATACGAAGTGGAGGTTCTCAGATCCCCCACCCGGGGGGTCGTGTTTCTCAGGGATCCATGTGAGCAGCCTGTGGTCGGCACATGCGAATGTCCAGTTCTGCACATCCTTTGTTCTGGGCCTGAATGCTCCCTCCTCTGCTCCTTCCCCACCCCTGCCCTGGTCTTTCTTTGACACGCCTCCCTGCTTGTGATCAGCAGGCTCCATGTCTTGCGGGCATCCCTTTTCTGTACTTAGTCTGTAGTATTTTCCTGACACTTTGGTAAATGAGATTGTGGAGCCATGATTTCCCAGGAAATGGGGATCCCCCATCCCCTCACACCAGGTCTGAGAGGCAGGTCTGTTTCCCCCACCAGCTACAACTCGCAGGATTTCTGCATTTGGACTTCACTTTTGGAGCATGTCTGTCTGCTGCTGCTCAACGTAGACTCCTGTGAAGGGGCAGCAAAGGCTGATCTCCAGGTCCAGCCAAGCTGCCGGTGTGTGTGCCTGGAAGCAGGCAGGGCCGTCCTGAGCTGATCTCTCCTGGGTGACTGCAGGGCTCAGGTGGTGCCCACTGTGATGCACTCGAAGTTCATGATCGTCCCAAGAGCTGCGGGTTGGCTTCTGTTGGGCTGGGCTGCTTCACTGTAGAAATCAGGAGGGGGCAAACACCTCTGCAGCTCTCGCTGTGGAGCGCAATTATCCTCCTTCTCCAGGGAACCCATGGAGACAGGCTGTAGGGACAGGGTCTCACCTCTCCAGCTCCAGGTTTTTCCCAGGATTTAACACCTGAGAAGGTTGACTGAGAACAACAACAGGCCCTTCTCGGGTCTTCCCTGGTATTCAAAATGGTACACCTTGATAAACACAGAGGAGTCACCAGCCCCAAACCTGAACAGGGCAACTGGTCAACCTGGCACAAAAAAGATGCAGTAAAGGAAAGAAGAAAAAAAAAGACAAGAGGATAATGGGAAGCCCTCTTCAGAGGCCCCGACGGGAAACGTATTTACTTTTTGCATTTCTAGAGACATTCAAAACAATTCCTGAACATTAAAAATCGTGCACTCATTTGGAATAATTGAAACTGAAATGTGAGCGGAATCACATCTCACTAATCCATTCACGATGGTATGAATTGCTTCTCGTAGCCACTGCCAGATGGGCTGCTTCGTTTAATAACTTGAATGCTAACGTCCCCTCCGGCAAAGAGACAGTTTTACCACCAACTGAGGAACGTTTCTTCCCTGTCTCCTTCCTGAGGTGGCCTGGCTTTGGTCCAGAGCTTCCTGAGATTGCAGCCAAGGCTGGGGGACCTGCCCGGCCTCTCCCCAGCTCTGCGCCTCCTGGGCTGAGTCGAGGGCACACAGGGAACATGTCCTGTTTCGTCCACGTCCAGTGATGGCTCAATTTCTCCTAATGTATGGGGACAGAACATGCGTGGCTGTTGCACCTGAACAGCAGGAGCAGGGACTGTGAAGACGTGGTTACCAAATAGGATTATCAGAAAAGCCTCGGAGCCGAGGGCACTCAGGGAAATGGTGTCAGGAAGCCAGCCCAGGCTGAGTGGCACACAGCCATCCAGGAAGCCAGGCACTTGGGCCCTGCTGTCTTCTCAAGGGTGCTGAGGTCCCCTGCTAATCAGGTTTGATGGTCCAGTTGTTTGCCTGACTTGAGGTTGCAGAGAGGTCAGGAGGCAAAGGTCATGTCAAGGGTTTTCCAGTGTGAATGAGGCACCTCTGGTGCTCCTGAGGTCTTTTCTGTAGACTGTGGGGTCAAAAACACATCTATAATATCATCTCATAAAAAGTTTTTCTTGATAGAATGTCAATATGCTCTTTGCTGTTTTGGTCCCATGTAGGCATTTGCACTGATGGTGTAAAAGAGAGGGTGGCTGTATGTGTCAGTGTTCTACAGACAGACTGAAACAATAGAGTGGGGAGTGCCAGAGAAGATGGGGGGGGTGGAGATTAGGACAATACAGATAATTAGGACAGGTACACGTACATTTTACACACACATTTTAAAAAACTGGCTCATGTGATTGTGACAGTCAGCAAGCCTGAAAGCTGCAGGGCAGACCCAGGGCTGGAGACCCAGGAAAGGGATGAGGTTGGAGCCTGGAATGTAAAGGCCCTCTGCTGGCAGGATTCCCCCTCCACGGGGAGGACAGTCTTTTCACTTAAGACCTTCAACTGCTTGGATAAGTCCCACCCATGTTATGAGGGTCATCTGCTTTACTCAAAATCTACTGATTTAAGTAGTGATTTCATCTAGAAATAGCAGTATCTAAAGTGATATCTAGACTGGTCTTTGACCAAACAGCTGGGCATGCAGGCGGGCCCGAGGTGATGTTGACCACACAGTGGGTAAAGTGCTCAGCCTGAACAAACCCATGGTGGGTCACACTTAATGGCGGTCATTGGATCCTTCACTGCTGTGCATGTGCGTAAAAAAGTAGAAGAAAAAAAAGAAGGCATGAAAGGAAGCTGTTTTATTTAAGAATATTTGAAATTATTCAGAATAATGAATGTTGCTAAACGCCGGCCCTTAAGCTCATGTCTGGCTGTTTGGGTGACAGGCCAGGAGAGCACGTAGGCCTCCTCCCACAGGCACAAGTGAGGTTCTTGTCTCTGCGACAAGTGCTTCTGTGATGGTTGGCGTTGCCAGCTAAACTATCCACAATGGTTTTCTCACATCATCTTCCCCTGAAGGAACTGCTGAAAAATCACAGTTACTCAGACTCTGGAATGTGGCAGAGCCTCCCATGAAGATGAGCACATCGAGTGTCTCCAAAGAAAACAACCGACAGTTTTTGTTTCCGATGATAGATTTCAACTAAAAAATGTAAAAATATATTGAACTTGGCATTTTCCTAATATTCTTCTGATGTTACTTTAATAATTATCCTGTTTTGTTATTGCATATGTGTAGTTCTGTGGATTGGCATTTTCTGATGATGGATGCATGATGTTACAGAAATGCATGAGCCAAAGGGCCGCGCTGAGTGTGCAGCAGCCCAAGGGTTTTGATGTGACACAGTACAGAAAGGCATTGCTTCTGGCCCCTCCGCCCAGCAGGTGGGGAGGGTGGCCTCATGCTGGGAGCGGGCCTTCAAGGACAAGGCTCCTGAGGGGAGGGTTTTTCCCAAGGCGACCTAGGGGCTAGGCCGAGCTCATCTAGCTTTGTCTAATTCTAAGAGTCAGAAAGAGAGTCTGGATGAGGGAGTTTTCTGAGAGGCTGTTGGGTCATTCCCTTGACCCAAGCCTGGGGCGGGCGAGGCAGTGCCTGCATCCCTGGGTGAACTAGGAAGGGACACGCGCCTGCCACTGCCACTCCTGCTCCTCTGCGTGTCCTGTGTGCAGTGCCATCTTCTTTCCACGTCCTTCCTTTCACTGCTGGCTGTCTGCCTGGTGTCCCTGCTCCAGCCCGCTGTTCTGTGGACCTAGAACATTCTAGAGAGAGGCTCCATTTGCCTCTTTGGGTGTAATGCCGATTTGTGGATCGATCTGTCGGGCCACAGGGGTGGAAGGGGTCCCGGGAGTGTTCCTCTGGGCGTGAGCTTCCTTTCTAGAGAAGACAGCCACAGAGAGCCAGGTGGCCCTGTTTGCCGTGGGTTCTGGAAGGGGAGCCGTGTTGGTCGGGCCTTTGGCCTGAGGGTCAAGAGAGACAGCAGCAGCACAGGCAGACCTTGAAGCTGCTGGGAGGGCACTCCTGGACCCGGGCCTGGGCGGGAGGCAGGCCGAGTCCTCACGCAGAGCCCCTGATCAGAGCAAGGCCTTTGGCTTCACTTCCCCCGAGTCGCTTTCCAGCCAGATTGACCCAACATTCTGACTTTCTTGTTTTGGCCCCTTTGCCCCACCAGCAACCCACCACGTGACTATCTTTCCTGCCATGTCCACTGGAACGTGCCCAGGCTGACCACTGCCCCGCCGTGCTTCCCATCCTACGTCCCTTTCCTGGCCAGTCTCCTTTGCCTGGTCTTTCAGTGATACCTTCCTGTGGACCCCAGCTCCAGAGCAGCCTGCTCTTCTGACCCCTGCAGCTCCAGCCAGTCTTGCTCAGCTGACCCACCTCAGGGCCCTTTCTCTTGATTCTCCTGCCAGGAATGTGGATTGCCCCATGCAGCGGGACACCCATGCCATTCTCTGTCCCCTACCTTGCTTAGTTTTCCTCCACAGCATTACTGTCATCTGCTTTCTTATATTCTCATGGATTTTTATATTCTCTCTCATTTTTTATTTATTGATTGATTTTTCTCCTCTGCTACAGTAAGACCCCAATGTGGGCAGGACATTTGTCTGTTTTGTTCACAGCCTGGGATATAGAAATATGATTTTATTGATTGATTATTTTTACTTGACAAACACATATATGCCTTATATATTTATTGAGCTGATGCCATCCTGTCCTCTGCTGTCTCGTGTGGCTGGCGTGACCATCTCTGTCTGATAACTGAGGCTGCAGGTGGCTCCGTGAGCCGTCCTCTGCCCTGAGCCTGGCGCCTCACACAGAGAGCTCTGAGCTCTGCCTCTCTGGTTCCCGGGGAGCGTCATGATGAGAGCAGGGCTTGTTTGCTTATGTACTTATTTATTTATGTTTTGTATCTATGTTTCTGTGACACTATTACATCTGGATCCAAGTGTGAACGTCCCTCCCTGTCCAATGACAGTGCAGATAAGGACACGCTCATTTGCTTAATGTCCAGCGAATCCACATTTATCACTGGCCCACTTCTTGTTGAAAGTGAGTAATAGCTGACAGGAGCAGTCTCCATGGGAAAGGGTAGCCCTCGTACCAGCCTTCGCCCCATCTCCGGGTTCCCACCTTAATCTGCACATTTCCCAGGTGCAGGAGCCATCTCTAGAGCACATTAGCCGTTTTAATGGAAATGCGGCTAAAATTGAGCTTCTGTAGGGCCGGGCCTGGGCTTCCTGGAGCCTGCCGGGGCTTGGAGAGCAGGCAGCTGTGGCCGGCACTGCACCAGCGCTGGTTAAGTGGATGTGGAGGTGGGGGTGGCTAGGCAGCCCTCCCCCCAGTCTTCAGGTCCCTTGAGACTCCTCGGTCTCTCTCCTTTCTCTGCTCCTCTCCCTCCCTGTCTGTGCCCAGAGCCAGAGAGTGAGCGGAGCCTGGGACAGCGAGGCTCCAGGACAGCCTGGAGAGGCGCCCACTCTTGGGTCCTCTCTGCACGCCGTCAGCTGCCCTCATGCCACAGTCTCCATCTGATGGGAACGACGAGGAGCGAGCCCTGTGGACCACGGTCAGCAAGGTGCTCTTCACACACACGCTACAAAATAGCCAGGCAACCACGCCCAGTGGCCTCTCGGGAGTGGTTTCTCTGATGTTGGGCTCACGGATGACAGGGCTGTGGCTGGCTGACTCACAGTAAGGCGCCTGCAGCTGCAGGTGCACAGGGGTTGGCACCGTTTCCACTGCCGTCGTTCAGGTGCACACAGATGCTGTTGCAGTTCATAAAGTAGCAGTGACCCGACTGATGGCCTTGGCATTTTTAAAGGAAGACAGTATTGATGAGATGGGAACAGGGGTGACAGCCAGAACAGAAGAGGGTCTCCGAGAAGCCCAAGCCCTGCCCAGGGGCAGAGGTGGCTTCTCAAAGCTGGGACTATACATAGAGGAAAGGGGGCTACTACTCTGTGTTGGGGACAGCAGGGCTGCAGCTGGTAGGCATGACTCAATTTGCTGCCCTATCCTCCCTGGTCTACAGGGGGCTTGGGGTCTTCCAGGATCAGAGTGCAAGAGACTCGAGGGAGGAATATCTGTGGAGCAGGAACAGAAGAGGAGGCCCAGGAGCAGGGAGGGCTCCGGGACCCCATGGGCTCTAAAGCCTGCAGGGTAGGGGCAGGAGGTAGGAACAGGTACAGAACACCTGGGAGTGGCTGCGGCTCCCAGAATTCTTAGCAGGCTACAAGAACCCAGAGCAGAGCTTTCCTTATAGCAGGCCGGGGAGGGGGGAGGTGGACTGGCTCTTGCACCCACCAGAGCTGGCCTTTGAGCCCAGCCTGAAGCAGCAGGTGGGCCAAGTGGTTGAGTGGATGTGGCGGTGGGGGTGGTGCCAGTGGCGTTGCTCACTGCTGCTGATGAGGAGAGTGACTGGTGGGGCGTGGCCTGGCGAGGCTGCCTCGCACCTGCACACCGGCTCTGCTAGGCACAGGAGCCCTTGGGACATGGGAGCACAGGGACTCTCCCTGTCTTCTCAGAGCTCGTCCTGAACTGACCTCAGGTGCCAGGTGCTCGCTGCGTGCAAACTCCTATCTGTCCTCTCCCAGGAATTCTGGTCCAGGCTAGAGAAGGGGCCGTGTGCTAAAGCAGCAATGGCCACAGGAAGGAGGAAGGCGTGTTGGAAGGGCACTGTTTTCCAGCCTCACCATCACCAAGAAAGGGCCCATAGCCCAGACTGGAGCACTGAGTGACATAGGAGAAAGGGGCTCAGGGCCAAGGGTGGGCAGAGCTGGCACAACTGAGAAGCCACTGACAGCTGAATGATTGCCCAGGACCAACAGCTTCTCCTGGCTGCCTCTTCTTTTTCAGGGATGTGCCATCCAGACTTGTCTACACATTCTAACACAGGGACACTGGGTAAATTTCCGTTGTCTTGCACAGAGAAGCAGTTGCTGTGGAGCCAGCTGGGCTGTGTGACAGGCCCTCGATGACACAGTGGCTCCTGCAGCTGGGCTATGCACAAGCTGACCCTCTGCCTCTGCCCCAGCCCCTGGCCAGCCTGGGCCTGAGCCGAGTCATGCCTGTGACATGGTGGGGCCTCGGCTCAGAGGACGAGCTCAGTGTCGCGAGCTTTTGCATCCTTCATCTTTTCAGAACTGGGAAGCAGTTCCAAACAGGTGGTCACCCCAGGGCCTGGCCTCTGTCTTTGGCTCCTTCTTAACTGAGAACCTGTCATCCACATCGTGTCCAGGCTGATAGTATAAGGATCCCCCTACCACTGTCCCTTCACCTGAAACCTGCTCCTTCTGGCGCCAGGTCTTAAGTGTCTTTTCCTTTCTCAGCAAAGACCTACTTTTATGTCAATCAAAGCGCCTGCTTATGGAGTTATAATGTGCAGTCTCTTCCAGGTATAATTGCAATTTCCCAGCCAGTGGAAGTTCAAGCTAAAGAAATAAAATACTAATTAAGAAATTCTAAGCACCGCTGAATTGTCGCTAATGTATCCGGGGGACACAGGCCTACGATCTTGCATCCTTTCATTCTGAAAGACCCTGGCACATGAATCCTGAAGACAGAATCATGCTCAAAGGGCTTTCGTGGAAGGACTTTAGTGCAGGCTCCTTCACCTAAATCGGCTTCTGTGGTGTTAGGGTTTGGACATTAGATGTCCTCCGGAAGCTCACGAGTGAGAAAATACAAGAAAGTTCAGAGGTGAGTTGATCGTCAGGAGCATGTTAACTGAATCAGTGAATTACTGTCCCTTACGGATTCACTGGGTGGCAGCTGGAGGTCCCCAGGGATGTGCCTTTGGGGTATATGTTTTATCCTTGTTGAGTGACATGCTCTCTCTGCTTCCTGGGTGCCATGTCCCCTGCTGTTTTCCTCTGTCACACATTTCTGTCATGATGTTCTGCCTTGAGGAATGGAACCACATGGACAGAGGCTTCCAGACCCCTGATCCCCCAAATAAACCTTTTCTCCTTAAAATTGCTCTTGTCAGTTCTCTTGGTCACAGCAGTGAAAAACCTGACTATAGCATATAGAATAATGGACTGGAAATAAGTCGGCCTCCCGGCAGCGCCTGGCCCACGCTGTCTCCTCAGCTCTGTGGCCTCAGTGAGCCCTCCCGCCTTGTTCTGGATCTGCCCAAGTCCCTGTCCTGCAGTAACTGATTCCCAACCCCAGGTGGCCAGTGGCCCTCATGTCCTGTGCGAGCACTGTATTCATGGTCGATCCACTCCTGGGGTAGATCCACTCCAAGGACCAGCACCTACCAGTCAGAAAAGTGCCTTTAACATTTTTAAATGGTTGGGAAAAGAAACAAAAAACAAAGAATAATAATAGTTTGAGTTCATTAGTGGAGTATTGTCGGAGGGTCATGCTGTGTAGTTCGAGTGGTACGGCTGCTTTGGGTGATGGCAGCAGCATCAAGAGCCACAGGCTCCTCGTCCACGGGGTCTCTTTCTGCAGTTCCACTCACCTGCACTTGACCACTGTCCAAAATAGGCCACGAAGATTCCAGAACTAAACAATTCATAGGTTTTAACTGTGCCACTCGAGTCCTGTGACAAAACCTCTGGCAGTCCGACTTCACCCCAGCTGGGACGTGAATCAGCCCTTTGTCCAAATGCCCACCCTCACCCGCCAAGTGCCCACGAATCACACAGTTCCCCCTCGCTGCGGCATTACTCTCATCCATCATTTAATGGCGGCGTGCTCCCCAGGAAACACCTCGTCAGGTGCGTCCACCACTGCGTGAACATCACAGAGTCCCCACCACAGGGGCTGCGCTGTCATTGTCACAGGCAATGTCATCGTACAGGAACATGGCTGTATATGTGGTCCATTGTTGATCAAAATGTGCCACATGCCACGTGACTGCACATACAGGGCGTGGTACTATCTGAACTTTCATGCATCCTCTAGAGTCTTAGAACGTACTCCTCCAAAATAAGGCCCGTGGCTGTGGTTGGGACTGAGATCACGTAGCCCACCAGCCCTGGAGCACCCACCACCTGACCCATCAGGAAGGCTTGCCGACCCCACCCAGGACATCATGCCCTTCGCCTTCAGCTTTCTGGGCTGAGCCCTCCTCCCTCCTGGCTCCTGGCTCCCATCATGAGAAGCACAGGGAGGCCCCAGTGTGGGGTGTGATGGGAGGTGTAGAAGGGATACTAGAAGTGGCTCACAGGTGGACAGGCAGGGTGTGGCTAAGTCGTCAGAAGCGTAGTCAAAGCAGTAATAGTGGATATATTTATTTAGTGCTCCCTATGGTCTGAACTTTTACAACAGTCAACTTAATTGTCACTTGAGTACTAAGTGGGAGTCTTTATTATAGCCTTTATAGATGAGAAAGTGCAGGCACAGAGAGGTCAAGGGATTTCCAAAGGAACAGAGGCAGAACTTGGAGACTAAGGTCGTAGCCTCTTTGTCCTGTTATCTGAAGAACTATGGTAGGTGACTGTGCAGAGGACAACTCACCAACACAAAGCCCTGACTATTTATCTATTAATCACTGTATCTTATGTAATCCTTTATTTTCCTATGATATATATTTAAATTGACACATAGTAAATGTACATTATGGGGTACAGAAAGCATTTCAGTACATGCGTACAGTGTGTAAAGATCAGGTCAGAAGCATAGACTATATCATGATTTTGCACTGGAGACATTAAAAATCCTTTTATAGGTTCTGGCCCAAGCCTTCACCACAATATGCTCAGGCCACAGAGTCAGCCACGCTGCATGGTCAGGCTGAGCTGAACAGTCTGCCTGGGTTGCTGCTGGGCCTGAGGACACGTCACACTGCCCCTGCCACAAACAGCCCTAGATATCCCAGCTGGAGTTGGGATAGGGCAGGCTGCCCTGCAGGGGACAGGCCAACCTCACACTCCCTATGCTTCCACTCCCATTGCTGCAGTGGCCACGCAGGGCCCTACCCTCCTGGTCACACCACAGCAATGAGTCAATGAGGAATCAAAAGAAAAATTTAACAATTCTCAAAACAAATGAAAATACAGCATCACAAATCAAAATTTATAAGATAAAGCAAAAGCAATACTAAGAGGGAAGTTTATACCAATAGGCACCTGTGTGAAAAACAGAACTGTTCTTCTGAACAACACAATAATGCATCTCAAGGACCTGGGAAAGCAAGAGCCAACTAAACTTAAACTTTGTAGAAGAAAGAATAAGTAACAAAGATCAAAACAGAAATAAGAGAAACTAAGAAAAAAGATCAATGAAATACTAAAGATCAATGAAACAAAGGGTTGTTTTTCTGGAAAGATAAAACCAACAAATCTTTAGCTAATTTAATCAAGAAAAATAAAGACCTAAATAAGTAAAATTGAAGATAAAAAGGAGACATTACAACCAATACCACAGAAATAAAATTGATCATGAGGGACTGTATTAAACAACTATAGGCTAACAAATTGTAAAATCTAGAAATTAATAGATAAGTTTGCAGAAACATGGAACTTACCAAAAATTGAAACATGAAGACACACAAAACCTGAACAGATGAAAAATAAGTAATAAGATGAAATCTGTAACAAAGCGTTTTCCAAAAAAGAGCTCTGGACCAAGCTGCTTCACTCTGAATTTTACTCAACACTTAAAGAAGAAATAATGCCGATTCTTAAACTATTTCAAAGAATTGAAAGGGAGGAGACCTTTCCAAACTGGTCCTAGGAGGCCAGAATCGCCCTAGTGTCCAAACTAGACAGAAACAAAGCAAAGCTGAGCATTGTCGACCAGTGTCCACGGATGCAGACAGGCTCGACAAAATGCAAGCACACTGAATCCAAGAACAAGTAAAACAGTTGGTTTCCTCCTAATGAAGCAAGATGATTCAACACACACAGATCAACAGACAACCTATCAATCAACAGAGTGAAGGATAAAATCAAATTCACGTCAATAGATACAGAAAAAGCTTTCAGTAAAATTCAGCACCACTTCAAGATTAAAAACCCTGAACAAATTAGGTCTAGAAGGATCATACCTCAGTATAACAAAGAATCCCACAGCCAACATCCTATCAAATGATAAAAACGTGGCCAGTTTCTCTGAGATCTGGGGCAATGCAAGCTCGTCCATCTCTCTAGTCTTATGAATATGGCACTGGAAGTTGTAGCCAGAGCACCTGGGCAATAGAAAGAAATACCAACCATGCACCTGTGAAGGGAGGAGGTCAAGTTGTCCCTGGTCACCATGAATGTGGTTCTGCATCTAGAAAAACCTAAAGACTCCCCCATGGGCGATCGGAACGGGTCAGTGGATTCAGTCAAGTCGCAGTATACAAAGCCAGCATACCAACACCACTGACATTTTATACCCCAGAAATGAGCTTGCTGAGAAGGGAATCATGAAAACAATACCAAGCTCAATAACTGTGAAAGCAAAACCAAAAAAACCTAGGAATAAATTTAGCCAAGGAAGTAAAAAACTTCTATGATGAAAATTGCAAAATATTGCAAAAATAAATTGAGTAACACACACACACACCACACAACATACACAAATGGAAAGACCTCTTGTGTTCATGGGTCAAAAATATTAATATTGTTAAAATATCCATGTTACCCAGTGATGGTTTACAGATTCACTGCCATCCCCATCAAAATACCAATGACCTTCTTCACAGAACTAGGAAAAAATCTTAAAATTCATAAAGAAACCAAAATAACCAAAGCAATCCTGCATGGAAGAGCAAAGCTACAGGCCTCACAGTACCTGGTTCAAGACACCCCAGGCCACGGTGACCTGAACCCCACAGCACCAGGATAGAAACAGACAGGCGGGTGGACCAGAGCAGAGTGGCCAGAAACATGCCCACCCCCAGCTGACTGATCCTCGGGCAGCCACACTGGAGATGGACAACCTTCAACAAAGCGGGCAAGAGGGCAGGGGACGTCGCACCCTCTTGGGGTCTGCGAGGCCCCGGTACCACCAAAAGGAAAAACAGTGGAGCTGGGAAATGTGGGTGTCCACAGGCAGGACTGACCCTGCCCCTCAGCCTGCACAAGAATCAACACAAAACGGATGCAAGCCCTAAATGGAAAGCTGGGAACCCTGGAACTGCCAGAAGAACCGGAGGAAAGGCTTCAAGACAGCGGCACAGGAAGTGACCTGTTGGAAAGGCCCCAGATCACGGAGGACAGAAGCAGACAGGCAGGGTCAGCCCACACTGCGAAGACTGCCCAGCCACAGCAAGGAGAGGGGCGCGGGCCCACTGAGTCCACCCACACGCTCCACAGGCAGGAGGCAGCAGGCCACAGGGAGGGGGACCTGCCAGTCACCTCTGCCAGGGGGCTCATATGGGGTAGTGAAGACCCAGGGTCCAAGTAATTCACTTACCAGCAGCAGGCGAGCCACCTGAGAGAGCTCTCTCCGAGGAATAAATACACATAGCTGAAGCATATATGGGGAAATGCTCAACGTCATCGTCCATCCGGGAACCGCAAACCCAGACTCAAGGAGAGACTTCTCCACTCGTTAGAGCAGTGATTTCAAGACAGCGGTGACTGCTGGTGAGGAGGTGAGAAAGGGAACCAAGGTGTCACTCCACGTGGCCCCGCCATCGCCGCTCTGTGTGTAAACCGCAGGATATGGATCGGCACAGCAAAGAGACACCGGCACTCCTGTGCTTGCCGAGACACTGTTCACCAGAGCTGGGGATGTAGTCGGCCTAGGGGCCCAGCAACAGGTGGCTGGATGAAGAAAATGTCGCCATATGTAAATGGGAGTATTACTCAGCTGCAAAAAAGAATGAAATCCCGTCATCTGCAGAAAGAATAATAGAAGTGGGGATGTGATGTTGTGAAATAAACCTGAGTCAGCAACACCAATAGACATATTCTGTCTCATAGCGGTCTGCTCGAGTGATCGCCAGAGGCGAGAGGGAGCAGGTTCCAAAACGGTTAGGCAGAGTAGATTCTGGTGATCCCAGAAGTGGCACAGCTGCAGGTGACAAAAAGCCTGGTACATATTTTACAAAGTTCTAGAAGAGAGGAGCGTGAAGGCTCCTGAACCTAAAGAAATGATAAGGAGACGGAAGTGCGGATGATTCTGATTTGGTCACTGTGAAGTGTGTGCCTGTGTTAAAATATCACACTGTGCACCATTGATACAGTTAATTACGTCACACTCATAAAAGTTCAAAATGACGTTACTTATTTTGGAATATTCGATTTAGTTGTCGACAACCAAAGTTATCCTATTTGTAGAGAGCTGCGTCCAGAGCCTCTGACGTTGGCTACACTGCTGGGAGAAGATCCTGAGCTAGCTCAGTCCTGTCCTCTTTCCACCATCCATGGAGGGCCGGAGGGCTGGAGGAAGAGTCCCTTCACACAGATATATAAGTCTGTCTGTCTGTCTATTTGTCTGTATATCAAGATACATATCCCCTTGATCTAGATATGGGTAGTGAAAAGTTAAAGTGCACAGATCTTTCATGAGAGGAAAGGTGACTTCATGCCGTGGTTTTCTGGAGCATGATGTCGACGGGGATGTGGAGATAATGATGAGAGCGGATATCTACTGAGGCAAGCATCGCTCGGGGTGCCTCAGTCTGTTTCATTTGTAACTCTAAGCACCTCTGTGAAGTAGGTATCTTCATTACAACTACTCAGTAGAGGAGGAAACTGAGGCAGGAGAGGCCAGCTAATGTAGCCAGGATTCTGTGGCTGCTGGGAGTGGCGTGGACTCCAGACAGCCATCCTGCCCCGTGCCCGGGCTCCTGGCAGGTTGCACTGGTCACAGCACACAACAAAGTGGGACCCTCCTGGTTCCTGGGATAGGTGTTGCTGTGCTGGGCCAGGAGAGATGTAGACGGAAAATCCAGAGCCATCATCCTCAGGCAGGCTAAGCTCCCGGTGCCAGGATCTTCAGCAGCCCTGCGCTCTGAGCAAGACAGCTCCATGTCTTCAATGGCTCTGATTACGTGGCTTCTAAAACTGTGATGTCTATGATATTTTACAATCGACTAGAACCAAGGTCTTGAAGGAAGAAAGAAGAAGTGGTCTAGAAATATTTAACAGATATGGTCTATGTACCCTGCGTTCTATCAGACCACAATGCAATGAAATTAAAATCAATGATAAAAATAAAAAATAGAAGCTACTGTAACATACAGAAACCTACTAATACACAATTGAATGATGGATGGATAGTAGAAGAAATCAAGGATGGAATAAAAAAATCCTGGGTGTAAACGAGAACACTGATACAATGTATCAAAATCTCTGGGACACGATGAAGGCAGTACTAAGAGGAAAGTTTATTTCATTTAGTGCATTCAATAGAAGAATAAAAATGTCAACAAATAAATGACCTCACATTAATCTCAAAGTCCTAGAAAAAGAAGAACAAATCAACACCCAAAGCAGTAGAAGACAGGAAATAATTAAAACCAGAGCTGAAATCAAAACAAAAGAAACAATTGAAAAAATTGACAAAACAAAAGTTGGTTCTTTGAAAAAATAAATACAATAGATAAACCCCTGGCCATGCTAACAAGGAGAAAAAGTGAGAAAACTCAAATTACTAAAATACAAGATGAAGAAGGATATATCACAGTGGACATATCTGAAATACAGAAGATAATTAGAAACTATTTTGAAAATTTATACTCTAATAAAATAGAAAATACCAAAGACATCAACAAATTTCTAAAGACATATGACCTACCCAAACTGAATGAGGAGGTCATACATGATTTGAACACATCAATTTCATGTAATGAAATAGAAAACACCATCAATAGCCTACTAACCAAGAAAAGCCCAGGACCAGATGGTTTCTACAAGACTTTCAAAGAAGAATTAACCAATACTCCTCAGAGTATTCCATGAAATAGAAAAGGAGAGAACCCTTCCAAACTCATTCTATGAGGCTGTTAGAGTCTGTAAACAAGTCAAGATGGCACCTGGCATATTGCAGAGGGAGTGGTCTGTGAACTAACGCCAGCGAGCCATTAAGTGTGGAGATTCCATATTGGTTGACTGCTGTATCTAGTTTATGCTCATTAAGATAAGCTGTGTGGAATGTATATATACCCCTCTGGTCCTACAATAAAGGTTTCCCACTTCTGCTGTATCAATCTACACAAGTTGTCCGTCACCCCCTGGTTATTTTGCTGCAGCCAGACTGCGGCAGAGGCTAGCATCAGCCTGATACCAAAACCAGACAAAGACACATCAAGGAAAGAAAACTTCAGACCAATATCCCTGATGCAAAAATTCTGGCAAATCACATACAAAAACATATTTAAATATATGCACCAAAATCAAGCGGAATTTATCGCAGGGATGCAAAGTTGGTTCAACATATGGAAATCAATAAACATAATTCATCATATTAATAGATTTAAAAACAAGAATCATATGCTCATCTCAATAGATGAAGAAAAAACAATTTACAAAATACAGCATATCTTCATGTTCAAAACAGTAGAAAAACTAGGGGTAATAGGAGCATACCTTAACATTGTGAAAGCTATATATGCTAAACTCAAGGCCAGCATCATTCTAAATGGAGAAAAATTGGAAGCATTCCTGCTAAACTGGAACAGACAAGGATGCCCTCTTTCAACATTACTATTTGACATCATCCTTGAAACTCCAGCCAGAGAAATTAAAGGGATACAAATAGATAAGGAATAACTCAAACTATCACTATTTGCTGATGACATTATTCTATACCTATAAGAACCAAAAAATTCTGCCAGAAAACTTCTAGAACTAATAAATTTATTGAGCAAAGTAGCAGGATATAAAATCAACACCCATAAATCAAATGCATTCCTATACATCAGCAATGAATCTACTGAATGAAAAATCAAGAAAACTACTCCATTTATAATAGCCTCCAAAACACAAAATAAAAAAATACTTGGGAATCAATTTAACAAAAGAGGTGAAAGACCTCTACAATGAAAACTACAGAACACTAAAGAAAGAAATTGAAGAAGATCTTAGAAGATGGAAAGATCTCCCATGCTCCTGGATAGGCAGAATTAATATTGTCAAAATGGCCACACTACCAAAAAAAAAATGTTATACAGACTTAATACAGACTTAATGCAATTCCTATTAAAATCCCAATGACATTCTTCATAAAACTACAAAAAGCAATTATGAAATTCATTTGGAAAAATAAGAGACCCAGAATAAAAAAAATAAGAGACCCTGCTTCACTCTTCTTGCTAAGGACTGCGTTGGCAGTCCTTAGCAAGAAGAGTGAAGCAGGGGGCATCACAATACCAGACCTTAAACTAAAACACAGAGCAATTGTAACAAAGACAGTCACATAGACCAATGGTTCCAACGAGAAGACACCAAGACAGACCCACATAACTGTGGTGATCTCCTACTGGACAAAGGTGCCAAAACATAACGTGGAGAAAAGACAGCCTCTTCAACAAATGGTGCTGGCAAAACTGGAAATTCACAGGTAGCAGAATGACACTGAACCTCCATCTCTCACCCTGCACAAGAATCAACTCAAAGTGGATCAAAGACTTAGGCACCAGAACAGAGACCCTGCGCCTAATAGAAGAAAGAGTAGGCCCAGATCTTCACCCTGTCGTCTTAGGACCCGACGTCCTGAACAAGACTCCCCAAGCCAAAGAAGTGAATTCAAGAATCAATAAATGGAATGGACTCAACCTCAAAAGCTTCTTCTCAGCAAAGGAAACAATCAGTAATGGGATGAGAGAGTCTACAGAATTGGGAAAAAAAATCTTTGCCACACCCACCTCAGACAGCGTACTAATCTCCAAGATACATAAAGAACTCACTCAAAAACTGGGCCAAGGTTGTGGCTCAGTGGTAGAGCACTTGCTTAGCATGAGTGAGGCACTGAGTGCAATCCCTGGCATCACATAGAAAAAAATAAATAAAATAAAGGTGTTATGTTTATCTACATCTAAAAAATATTTTTTAAAAACCAAAAAACTTAATACAAAAAACCCAAATAACCCAATCAATAAATGGGCTAAGAAATGGAACTCTTTACAGAAGAAATACCATCGATCAACAAACGTATGAAAAAAATGTTCATCATCTCTAGCAATTAGAGAAATGCAAATCAAACCTACTCCAAGATTTCATCTCACTACAGTCAGAATGGCAATTATCAAGAATACAAGCAATAATCAGTGTTGGCGAGGATGTAGGGAAAATGGTACACTCATACATTGCTGGTGGGACTGAAAATTAGTGCAACCACTATGGAAAACAGTATGGAGATACCTCAGAAAACTTGGAATGAATCCACCATTTGACCCAGCTAACCCACTCTTTGGTTTATACCCAAAGGACTTAAAATCAGCATACTACAGTGACACAGCCACATCAATGTTTATAGCAGTTCAATTCATAATACCTAGACTAATCAACTAATCAACCTAGATGCCCTTCAACAGATGAATGAGGGTAGAGAAAATCTGGTATGTATACACAATGGAATATTACTCAGCCTTAAAGAAGAATAAAATTATGGCATTTTTCAGGTAAATGGATGAAACTAGAGAATATCATGCTAAGTGAAATAAGCCAATCCTAAAAACCCCAAATCGGAGTGTTTTCTCTGATAAGCAGATCAGAGGGGTTGGGGTGGTGGTGGTAAGGAAGAATGAAGGAACTTTGGCTTGTGCAGAGGGGAGTGAGGGGAGGGGTGGAGCTGTGAGGATGGGAAGAACATCTCTTTCTACTGAAAGAAATGGACATTATTATCCTACTTACATCTGTGATTACTACTGGAGTAGCTATGAACCATGTACAGCCAGAGGAATGAGAAGTTGTGCTCCCAATTCACAATAGCAAGACTGTGGAACCAACCCAGATGCCCTTCAATAGACGAATGGATAAAAAAAAAATGTGGCATTTATACACAATGAGTGTTACTCTGCACTAAAAAATGACAAAATCATGGAATTTGCAGGGAAATGGATGGCATTAGAGCAGATTATGCTAAGTGAAGCTAACCAATCCCTAAAAAACAAATGCTAAATGTCTTCTTTGATATAATGAGAGCAACTAAGAACAGAGTAGGGAGGAAGAGCATGAGAAGAAGATTAACATTAAACAGGGACGAGAGGTGGGAGGGAAAGGGAGAGAGAAGGGAAATTGCATGGAAGTGGAAGGAGACCCTCATGGTTATACAAGAGGAAGTGAAGGGAAAGGGGAAAAAAAAAACAAGGGGGAGGAATGAATTACAGTAGATGGGGTAGAGAGAGAAGAGGGGAGGGGAGGGGAGGGGGGATAGTAGAGGATAGGAAAGGCAGCAGAATACAACAGACACTAGTATGGCACTATGTAAATCAATGGAAGTGTAACCGATGTGATTCTGCAATCTGTATACGGGGTAAAAATGGGAGTTCATAACCCACTTGAATCAAAGTGTGAAATATGTCAAGAACAATGTAATGTTTTGAACAACCAACAATAAAAATTTAAAATAATAAAGGTATAAGGTATTAACACATAGTTTGATCCAAGAGAGATTTTATATATGCCTCTAATTTTGTTTGCTTAATGGTCATTCATTCAATAAAAGCATATTAAGCAAAAAAAAAAAAAAAGAGAAGTCGTGCTCCATTTGTGTACAGGGTGTCAAAATACATTCTACTATAAAATAAATAAATTTTAAAAAGAAATATTTAGAAGAAACAAAAAAACACACAAAAAAGCCCAAGCTCAAAATACTGATTTTTTTTTTTAACCAGTAATAAAACAAAACTCTATAGTATAGCCCGGTGTGGTGGTGCAGGCCTGTAATCCCAGGGCTTGGGAGGCTGAGGCAGGAGAATTGTGGGTTCAAAAGCAAAAGTGAGGTGCTAAGCAACTCAGTAAAACCCTGTCTCTAAATTAAAAAAAAAATACGTCCGGGGACGTGGCTTGGTGGCCCAGTTCCCCAGTACCCCCACCCCCAAAAGAACTCTAGTGTCACTGTGTGTCCCTCACACAAAACGATCTGGCGGCACTAAGAAAAGCAATTTAATTCTGGGACATTGTCAAACATCCAGCTGGTTGAATTTTTAATTGTCACTTTATGGTGTCGTATCTAGGTGCAACAAGAGAAAAGAAAGTGGTCCGGGCGGTCCCTGGGCCTCTAGGTCAACCTGGGCCTGCAAGGCCAGTTCCTGCTCACGGGGAGCCCCCAGCAGGTGTGAGTCCACCGCAGTGACAGGAAGGCGTGGTCCTCTCCCCTACAGTGGGTGACCTCTCCAGGGCATGGGCAGCCCAAGGGAAAGGGCGGGCCCAGAGGCTGGCTGGGAAGTCAACCAGATGCCCAGAGTCAGAGACTGGGGGTCAGGGAGGAAAGGGCACGTGAGGAGCATGAGGCACAACTTAAAACTGCTCCAGGTGACCTAGGAAAGCCTAAGGTCAGCGATGGCCATTCTAGAATTCACAGACGGAGTGAAAGCAAGTTGCAAGAAGAAGATTGTAACAAAGGACATGTAGTTTTTCTATAAGAGATGTTTGTTAAACACTGAACTCTCTCTCTCCCCCTCTCTCTCTCTCTCTCTCTCTCTCTCTCTCTCACACACACACACACACACACACACGTACAAGTTGCCATGGGCATGGGCTCCTAGACAAATACAGTGCTTAAAAAAAGAAAAACAAGAACTCTGAGTCAAAAGCTACTGGCAAGTAGGAGAAGGGAGCAGGACGGTCTCATGAGAAGCCATGCCTTGGAAACCCTGTTTCATTCAACCTTCGTGCTTTGAGGTCAATGGCTAGGCTGAGAGTTGGTGATTCCTTTTCCTCAGATCTTTAAATATCATTCCTGGTTTATGATGGTTTTGTCCCTTCAGTGTTTTGTTATCTTTTGAAAAAAAGTAATGCAGTTACCACAGAAAGTTTGAATTCAAAGACACTGATTCTCCTGTTATGAGCTAGCAACAAAAACTGCTTCTGACGATTCAGATGTACAGCTCAGCTGCTTCTACCCAGGAGAGGAAAGACTTGGAGAAAAAGTAGAGATGGGGAGAGAAAGTGAGGAGAAAAGAATGGTGGCCCCATGTGGCCAGTGCTGTCTCAGTTCATGACTCTTCCATCAGAGTTCCCGGGAGCAGGTGGCCAGTGGCCAGGACCATGCAGAACAGCTGTGCGTGCCTGCGCCTCCCAAGCCATCCCCCCCCCACACAGGTAAGCCTATGCACACATCTGCCACCAGGTGGTGCTCAACTGCAGGCTGGCCCAGCCTGGGCGGCAGTGCAGACCCCAGGAACAGCAAGGCCCAGCCTGGTCATTCATGAGCCTCTCAAGAATGCCACTCTGCGTTTATGCCATTGATTTCCTTTAAGCATGATTTTTCTTTTATTCTTGGAGTTCAACAAAATTAAAAAGACACCTGATCCCATCCTTTCCCATCAGCAACTTGCACTCTCTAAAAGCAGATATTTTCTATTTCCAAGTCTTTCCCCTGGTATTTACCTCCATATTCATCAATAACCTGCCTCTCTCATGATCCCTTCATTTTGTTCAGTTGGAGGAACTATCTACTGATTTCCTACTCTGCCACTCAGGAGCCACCTCCCCTACTTGCCTCCTTGCAGTAACTTAATTCGGCTTCGGTATTTACATGGTCACTGTGCAAATATCAGTCACAGTTGAGACAATAGAGTTCCAAGATTACATTTTCTTCCTTGCACAAATTTTGTTATTCCTGGAGTTAACAGGGGCTTCATTTATTTCATTTATTTTGTTTTCTACATAACGGTCATTAATTAATCCCTTATCTTCACACAAAAGTACCAATCTCTCCATGTATATTTTTTCACTTAAATCTCCTTTTCCTGTTTTCAGAGTGACAACCACTTGTGGGGTTTCTAGTGAGTTCACATGCTCACTGCAGGTTTGTCACCGTCTCCTGCCAGGATCCAGGAGATGCTGGGTCTGGCTGCCTGGGGAAGTGGGTACTTGAGGTGCCACTGACGACCATGCCTGGTGCCTCTGCGTCTGAAACCGTTCTCCACTGAAACCATTCCGCCTTTCTTAGGACGCCCCTTGGGCTCTTAGGAACAAAGGTTCCTAGGGACAAAGGCAGGGACAAAGGCTTCAGTCTCCTGGGGCCCAAGTCTGTCAGCAGCTGCCCCTTTCTTGGCTTTTCCAATTCTATCCTCAGTTTCTGGCTGTGTTCATCTCTCTTCCATTTTCTTTTTTTGTTTTGTTTTGTTTTTTTGACTCTTAATTCTTTGGCTGTCGTTGGAGTGAGGTTCCCAAGGAAGCTAGTGTCCAGCTCTCCATGGTTACCTGGGAAGCCCGTGGCTTCTACAATATACTTTATACTTTCGATTTGTAGGAATTAATCTGCAAAGAATTGAGTGGATGTTACTAAGTTTGATAGGAATTGTGAAGTCAGAGTTGGCCAATACAGTACTTAATGACAGAACCGAGGTCTGCCGTGGGAAGGACTGGGTATTGCTCCGTAGCTTCTTGCCCAACAGGGCACCTTTCTCCAAATAAGCCTCTCCCTCTGCAAAATGAGCCTCATCTACCAATGCCTACATCCTATGGCCATCGTGGGGGCGATGAAGACCAACCACAGATGCTAAGATACTGGAAACGGAAGAGTGTTCAATTAAATGCAGCCTATTTTAATCATCTGCCTAACTCGGCAAGCTTATGAACGCAGTATAATATTTTTATAGCTTCTTGAAGAATAGATGTTATAAACACCAAAGATGTAAAGCAGGGCTCCAGCGAGGAAGCGGGAAACAGTAGGACAGCCCGCTGTTTAATGTTTCGGGTCCAGCCTCACATCCCTGCGCAGCCCCGGGGTTGCCCTGGCTCGCGGCTCACCGTGGACCCACCCGCTGCTGCTGTGACTGCAGAGCGCCCAGCGGCCCGAGCCGGGAGGGGGCGGCTGGCCTCCGCACAGCTGCGCTCGCAGGCGGGGAAGGTCGGCGGCGGCAGCGGGAGAGGGGAGCCCGGCCGCGGAGGCTGAGGGCTGGCACGCAGAGGCCGCTCGCTGCGCATTCGGTGCCGGTGCCCGGGATGCGCTCCGCCCGCGGCCGGGCTGCCTGCACCAGGCGACCTGTGGGCGGCCCCTGGAGCGGACGGCGCACCTGGGCAGGTGGCCCCGGAGCCCGTCCACACCTGTGCCCGGAAGGCTGGGCCGCGCGTCCTGGGAGCGCGGCGGAAGGCGGCCCCCGGGGCAGGTGGCGGAGCGCGGGGGCGAGGCCGGCGCGTGGCTCGGGGGCTCGCGGGAGGCAGGAGCCGCAGGGGCCTGTGGACACTGGCCCTCTCCTTGTTCCAGAGCCTCGTGATGGCCAGCGGCGCGGCCTCGCGGTGTGCTCCGCGTACCCTAAAGTGGACATGAACCTTCCACGGAGAATTTTAATGATGTGTCCCCCACTTTTGTGCCACATGCTCATAAATAAAGTTTTAAAAAATGTCGTTTTCCAAACTAGATTCGCTGGCAGAGCCATGCCCTAGTCTGACTTTCCATAAAGGCCTTTATTTCCTCTGTTCTCCCCCCTCCACCCCACCCTGCACCTGCCCCGTCTCTCGAGAACATTTCCGGAGACCCTGTATTGTGCACCAGGTTCGGCTTTGTGGCCCTTGCGGGATGTCCTATTCTGGGGCTGTGGGAAGTAGAGGCGCTGGACCTTAAGTCCTTGCCAGCCGTTGCTTGGGGTGGAGCCAGGTAAGGCGCAGGGCAGATGTGTGCCTCCGCCCAGGCTTGTGGGAACTGACACCGGCTCAGTCTTGGTCCTAACCCACGTTTGCTGTCCTTGGTGTCGCTCTTGAGAGCGTCAGTGTAAAGTCCTTCCTGAAGTGGACTCTTCTGGTCCTTGGCAGTGGTTCCTTCCTTTTTGGCACACAGGATCTGCGCCTTGAGCTCTTGGGTATCTTAAACTGGTATGCAAGCTCTGTCAGAATTGTGTCACATTGCCCTCCTCCTCCCTTTGGTCTCTTTGTGCACAGTCTTCTCCGCACTCTCTCCCTTAGTAATTTCTAGAAACAAGACACATTCTTCCCAGTGCAAGTCTGCACAAATAAAAGAAACAGCTTAAAGACTGGTCTTCAAGGCATTCCCTCTAAAATCTGGAACAAGACAGGGATGCCCTCTATCATCACTTCTATTCAATATAGTTCTTGAAACACTGGCCAGAGCAATTAGACAGACAAAAGAAATTAAAGGCATAAAAATTGGAAAAGGAGAACTTAAATTATCACTATTTGCGGATGACATGATTCTATACCTAGAAGACCCAAAAGGGGCTACAAAAAAACTACTAGAACTAATAAATGAATTCAGCAAAGTGGCAGGATATAAAATCAACACGCATAAATCAAAGGCATTTCTGTATATCAGCGACAAAACTTCTGAAATGGAAATGAGGAAAAACACTCCATTCACAATATCCTCAAAGAAAATAAAATACTTGGGAATCAACCTAACAAAAGAGGTGAAAGATTTATACAATGAAAACTACAGAACCCTAAAGAGAGAAATAGAAGAAGATCTTAGAAGATGGAAAAATATACCCTGTTCATGGATAGGCAGAACTAACATCATCAAAATGGCGATATTATCAAAGGTTCTCTATAGGTTTAATGCAATGCCAATCAAAATCCCAACGGCATTTCTTGTAGAAATAGATAAAGCAATCATGGAATTCATATGGAAAAATAAAAGACCCAGAATAGCAAAAGCAACTCTAAGCAGGAAGTGTGAATCAGGCGGTATAGCGATACCAGATTTCAAACTATATTACAGAGCAATAGTAACAAAAACAGCATGGTACTGGTACCAAAAACAGGCAGGTGGACCAATGGTACAGAATAGAGGACACAGAGACTAATCCACAAAGTTACCACTATCTTATATTTGATAAAGGGGCTAAAAGCATGCAATGAAGGAAGGATAGCATCTTCAATAAATGGTGCTGGGAAAACTGGAAATCCATATGCAACAAAATGAAACTGAATTCCCTCCTCTCGCCATGCACAAAAGTTAACTCAAAACGGATCAAGGAGCTTGATATCAAATCAGAGACTCTGCATCTGATAGAAGAAAAAGTTGGCTCCGATCTATATATTGTGGGGTCAGGCTCCACATTCCTTAATAGGACACCCATAGCAAAAGAGTTAATAACAAGAATCAATAAATGGGACTTACTTAAACTAAAAAGTTTTTTCTTAGCAAGAGAAACAATAAGAGAGGTAAATAGGGAGCCTACATCATGGGAACAAATTTTTACTCCTCACACTTCAGATAGAGCCCTAATATCCAGAGTATACAAAGAACTCAAAAAATTAAACAATAAGAAAACAAATAACCCAATCAACAAATGGGCCAAGGACCTGAACAGACACTTCTCAGAGGAGGACATACAGTCAATCAACAAGTACATGAAAAAATGCTCACCATCTCTAGCAGTCAGAGAAATGCAAATCAAAACCACCCTAAGATACCATCTCACTCCAGTAAGATTGGCAGCCATTATGAAGTCAAACAACAACAAGTGCTGGCGAGGATGTGGGGAAAAGGGTACACTTGTACATTGCTGGTGGGACTGCAAATTGGTACCGCAATTTGGAAAGTAGTATGGAGACTCCTTGGAAAGCTGGGAATGGAACCACCATTTGACCCAGCTATTGCCCTTCTGGGACTATTCCCTGAAGACCTTAAAAGAGCGTACTACAGGGATACTGCCACATCGATGTTCATAGCAGCACAATTCACAATAGCTAGACTGTGGAACCAACCCAGATGCCCTTCAAGAGATGAATGGATAAAAAAAAATGTGGCATTTATACACAATGGAGTATTACTCTGCACTAAAAAATGACAAAATCATGGAATTTGCAGGGAAATGGATGGCACTAGAGCAGATTATGCTAAGTGAAGCTAGCCAATCCCTAAAAAACTAATGCCAAATGTCTTCTTTGATATAATGAGAGCAACTAAGAGCAGAACAGGGAGGAAGAGTAGGAGGAAAAGATTAACATTAAGTAGAGACATGAGGGGGGAGGGAAAGGGAGAGAAAAGGGAAATTGCATGGAAATAGAAGGAGACTCTCATTGTTATACAAAATTACATATAAGAGGTTGTGAGGGGAATGGGAAAAAAAACAAGGAGAGAAATGAATTACAGTAGATCGGGTAGAGAGAGAAGATGGGAGGGGAGGGGGGATAGTAGAGGATAGGAAAGGCAGCAGAATACAACAGTCACTAGTATGGCATTATGTAAAAATGTGGATGTGTAACTGATGTGATTCTGCAATCTGTATTTGGGGTAAAAATGGGAGTTATAACCCACTTGAATCTAATGTATGAAATATGATATGTCAAGAGCTTTGTAAGGTTTTGAACAACCAATACAAAAAAATAAAGACAAAAAAAAAAAGACTGGTCTTCAAAAATCACCTCTGACTTCACAAATCGCTCTTGGGAATACAGAATTGTGTACCCACCATAAGCATCAGTCACTCAGTTCCTCAGGAAGGTAAAATCAGTTACCAAATGACTTAGCAATTCCACTCCCAGATAGACCTATCCAGGAGAAATGAAAATAAATGTCCATACAAAAATGTGTACATGAATATTTATTGTAACAGTGTTCATAATAGCCCAAAGTGGAAACACTGAAATGTTCTTAAACTGATTAACAAATAAACAAAAGTGTGGGATACCCATATGATGGAATATTATTCAGCCATAAGGAGTAAAGTGCACTGGGGTGTAGTTCAGTGGTAGAGCTCTTCCCTGGTATGCCTGAGGCCCTAGGTTCCATTCTCAGCAACACACACACACACACACACACACACACACACACATACACAGGAATAAAGTAATGACAGATGAGCCTTGAAAACAGTATGCTAAGTGAAAGAAGTCAGACACTAAAGATCACATATTTGAAGACTGCATTTATATGAAATGTCCATTAAAAGCAAATTCAACCACATGTTCGTAGAGTTGGAGTGAATATGGGGAGAGGCTGTTAATGGGTAAGAGGGTTTTTTTGGGCGGGCAGGTGACAGTAATATAGCTAAGTTAGATGTGAATTGAATATATATATTCCATATATATGAGTATATGAAATCACTGGCTTCTACGGCTTAAACAGGTTCAGAGTAGGATATATGAATTATCTCTCAATAATGCACCATTTTAAAATACCAGCTCTGCAGCCACAATGGGTTGGGCATATTGCAGGTAAGTGACTTAGAGCCAAGGAGAAAATACCTGCCCCTCAAAGCAGAACTTTGCAGGTTAAGGGAGGGCAGAAGAACATGCCCTCCTGGATTCTCACATCTATTGTTTTTCAGGGGCTGGGGTTTGGGATCAAGAAGATAGATTTAAAAGTTGTTAATCACTCTTTACAGGATGAATGATATTAATCTGTATTTTTACCAAAAAATACAGAGGAATAATAATCAAGCTATGCTTGTTCTTCCCTCCTTTGATTCACTAAATAAATGGATGTCTACTTGCTTCTGGATCGTCATAGCATACAAACACTATGATTTCAAAGATCTTGAACCCTCAGAGCTTAAATACCAGTATGTAAAAAATATTTAGTTTTCCTGATTTCTTAATTTAGGGTAATAAGAATAGACTAATCAAAATAATGTGATATTTCTATAGTCATTAATATAATAATCTTAATAACTTATAAATTTCTATCTTTTTATTTTAACAATATCCTTGTGAGAAAAAAAGCCCTATTGTTCTCATGTTTAGGTACTTGATATCAAGGATCGGCTAGGTCAGTAAACTCATAACCAGTCGTGTCTTCTGCCAGGAAACCCGGAATCCAGGTCCCCAGACGCCCCTTCATCCTCCTGGGCCATCTCATTGCAAACCAAAGGGAGTGACCACCTCCCGCTCCTCTCCTGCCATTGTCCTGAACAATGTACACATACAGAGAGGAGCTTTCATTTAAAATCCCTCTCTAGTCCTAGCCTTCAATTTCTATGTGCATTCACACTCTCAAGGGTAGAAAAGGGAGATTTTGAAGGAAGCACATACCTCTTCTCCTGGGTAAGATTCCCTCCTCTGGAGCCCCCTGGTCCTGCTCCAGTTAAGAGCCCAGAGAAGCAGCCCTGCTCCCAGCAGGTCCCAGGACATGGGCTGGTGCTTTTCCTGGAGGTCCTCCTGTGGCCTCTGTGATTTATTTACCTGGTTTTCAAGCTGACTGAAGGCTCGAGGCCAGAATAAAAAAGAATACAAGCTAATGAGGCCTCTGCCTTGGTGATTCTCATCTGGAGACGAGGTCAGCCTTTTGTTCCGGGCTGCCGGAGTCATCTTGCCCAGACCCTTGGGCGTTTTCATTATTTCACCAATAGGAAGGAGCTGGGTCTCTGCCCAGTGCAGTTCTATACTTAGGGCCCGGCATAGTGGACATTGTAGGGCATGGGGTGATACTGGGTAGTCTTGGATTTTTTGGTGATGTGCACAAGCCTGGTACTAACCATCATAGGGGAGAAGTTTGTCCATGGAGTCACCTGGATCTCGGAATCAGTGGCATTTCAACTCTTGATGTCTTATCCAAACCTTACACATCGGCCTCTAGCTCAGGAGGGAAAAAGGCAAGGCAACATGGCTAGCTGGGCCTGCCAACCCTAGCACTGCCAGGTTGTGCACGCACGGTACCCCGCCAAGGAGCTGATACCAAAGGCCACATCAAGAAACACTGAAGTGAAGCCCCTGCACTCACGCAGGGGGAGGCCGCCCAGGCAGAAAGGAGCGCAGCGCAGGGTTTCAGGTACCCTCTGCACCTGTGCGGTGCAGGCCCCAGGCCGGGCAAGCAGGGCACAGGCAAGCCACACGCAGCTCACCGGCCTGTGGCGCTGAGCCCACTCTGGCCCACGCAGCGCCCATCCAGAGCCCCCAGCATCCACATCCCACCACCTCAAACTCCCGCTTCCCAATCAGCGGTGGGAAAATGGAAGTTCAGGCTCAAGAATTAACCAATAGCGCTAGTGATTTTCCAGACCCTGATTAGCATAAATCTGGGCCAATAGCGTGTTCCCAAGCGCTATATAAACCTCTACACTAGCCAACTCGGGGCGCCTCTGTGAGGACCCCTGGGGCCCCTGCAGGGATTCTGTTTCTCTCCCTCGCACTCACATAAATCCAGACCCCTATTTCACTCTTGCCCTCCATTGTCCCCCCACGAATGTCTTCCTGTGGATTTGTGAGTGAAGAACAGGGGAAGAAGCTCTTGGTGAGCGGCTGGGGTTGTGGTGGGCCACTCAGAGCGACAACAAACCCCTCCACGTAGCAGCGTCCCCTGCTGCAGTTACCTGCCAGTGCTAAGCCCAGCGTCTGGCTGCGTGGTCTGCAGCTTATACTGACCCCAGAAGTGGACGGTCAAGTTCCGTCTCAAACTCGGGTTTCACTATCACAGCACAGTGACTGGGAGCCGGGTTGGTGTTCTTAGATAAAGCTATGTCTTAATGTCCCCCCGGTCACATCACCCCTGTGACCAATTTCTCTGAAGTAGTGCTTCATGTTGGTCACGGATGGGCTTGTGATCCACGGACATGCCACACGTGTTCCTTAAGTTGGACATTTTGGTTTCTGTAGACCAAAAATTTCAAAATATTTCCAAATGCCTCGCCAGCTAGAATGTTCATGAAGATATCTTATGTCATGTGGCCAACAGGAAGGGACTAGATGTAGGTCACCAATGGCCAAGGCAGCTATGAAGACTGGCACAAGGCGTTTCTCAGCCCAGGAGACAACCAAGAGCTTTTTCCTAATTTCTTCTTTGAAGTGTCATTAGAACGTGTCCTGGAGTACAGATGCGTCCAAGAGCTCTTCTGTGTCGGAAGCCACAGACATCAACAGCTCAACATGAGGTGTCTGGAGGCTGAACAGATTCCATCCTTTGACCCTAGAGTTTACTAGTGAGTAAGTAATTAATTCAAAATCATCTGTGTCCACCAGGCTCCAGCAGGGACAAACGGCAGGATGGCTCTGGCAGAGAGCACCCACTCCCAAGATGGTTCTGGGGAGCAAGGGTGTTCTGGGAGCCCCACGGTCACTGGAAGATCTGTGCAGGAGGGGTCTACAGTGTCCTGAGGACCACAGGCATGATAACTGCATGGCGGGCAGCAAGGCCCTCTCTTCCTGCTCTCTGGCTCCTGCTCCTGCGTGTTGGCCAAACCCACCCGAATCAGCAGGGTCGTTCACTTGGGCTGTTATGACACAGGACCACAGGCTGGGTGGCCGATGAGCACTAGACGTTGATTTCTCATGGTTCTGGGGGCTGACCGTCTGAGATCAGCACGGTCGGGTTCTGGTGGGGACTCGCTCCTGGGTCCTCATACAGTAGACAGAGGACAAGAGCACGCGCCAGCGTCTCTCGAGGTATAAGGGCTCCAAGCCCATCACCAGCGTTCCGCCTTCACGACCTGCTCACCTCCCAAAGGCCCAACCTCTAGTACCGTGGCTCGAGGAGTTGGGATTCAGTGTGTACAGCTGACAGGACACAAGCACTCGGGTCACTGCAGGCTGGGATCAGGAGTGTGCATTCTCCAGGTCACAGAGAGGACAGGGAGGTGTGGAAGGGCCAGCAGAGACCAAGGACACAAGCCAGGCCTGGACTGCAGTTGTCAATCTGTATCTTCACTGAACCTTTAAACAGATGTTGTAAACACATTCTGGTGGAATCTGTGTTTTAATTGTATCTCTAAACTTAGATTTTCTATGGAACTCATATGTCCTCACATGAAGAATATCATGGCTTAAGTATGAATTAAAAAAATACCTTTTAAGAAGCCGGACCTCCATGCACACTGAGAAATTTCAGGAACATTGTCTGTAACATCTCATTTGCTCCTTGCCTATGTATTTCTAAAACAGCTGCTTAGAGATGCAGTTCAGTGCCCTGTAACCCACCCTTCCAAGGTGTGCAATTCAGTCAGAATTGTATGCCCATCACCAAACGTCACTGTATGCTATCCTCACCCCAAAAGACCACTTACCTGTCAGGAGTCCCTTCCCTTTCTCCCCTGCCAACCCCCTCAACCCTCCTAGAGAATCATCAGTCCAGATTTGCCCAGTCCTCCCCTTTATCCAGGGGGACCTGTTCCAAATCCCCAGAGACTGCCTGAAGCCATGGACAGCACCACACTTTTCATAGGCTTTACTTTTTCCTACACGTGCATATTCATGAGAAAGTTTACTTTATACATCAGGCACAGTAAATGGTAATAATAATCTCTAATAAATAGAATCATTATAGCAATATACTGTAATCAAAGCCACGGGAATATAGACTTCTCCTGGCCCCAAATATCTTATTGTGTTGTGAGTCTTAGCAATCGCAACATACATTTTTTTTTCGATTTCTTTTTTTATTTAAAAAAACATTTCTATTGTGCATCGTAGTTATCCACAGTAGTGAGGTTCATTTTGACATAATCATATCTGCATGAAACATAATTGTCTCCATTTAAGTCCCTAGTACTTCTCCCTTCCTCCTCCCCACGGCTCTCCTTTCTCCACTCATCTCCCTTCTATTTATTCATTGCTTTTTAAAATTGGTGTTTTAAAGATGTACATAAAGGCAGAATTTCCTGTGTATATTCACATATGTACATAGTGCAGTTTGGTCCGTTTCATTCCACAGTCCTCTCTGTTCCTGTCCTCCCTTCCTCCCCTCCCTCTGCTCCACTGATGTCTCTTCTGTTTTCATGGGATCGTCCCCCTTAGCACCCTGTTTTCCTCTAGCTTCCGCATGGGGTGGAGAGAAAACACTGGGTCCTTGACTTTCTGAGTTCCATCCACTTACCAGAAAATGCCCTAATTTCATTCTTCCTTGTGGCTGAATAAAACTCCATTGTGTACATACGCCATATTTTCTTAATCTACTGACAGGCACTTACTTGGGCTGGTTCCATAACTTGACTATTATAAACTTTCATGTTTTAATTTTAATTTAAACACATTCTGGCTTTTGTTTGACATAACTGAATTTCCATCATCAATACTCTTGCACTTTGGGGTCATTATTAAGTAAGATGAGGGTTAGTGAGCATGATGCAGTCAATCTGATACCTGACAGGACTATTTAGTGATTAATGGACAGGTAATCTATACAACATGGATACTCTGGATAAAAGCTATTTTGTTATAGCAGCCAAAGGAACCAAGATGATTTCTCTTTTTATTCTTCATGACATGGTATCTCACTGTAGTTATGATTTCTATTTTCCTGTTGAGTACAGATGTTGAGTAACTTTTCAGGTATTGGTGGCCATTTACAAGTTTTCCTTGGAGAAGTGTCTAATCATATCCTTTGCCTATTTTTAAAATTGGATTATTTATCTTTAATCATAGAGTATATATTCTGGATAAAGGTGATTTTTGAGATATATGATTTGAAAATATTTACCCCATTATATGGGTTGTGTTTTCACTTTCTTGATAGTATCATTTGCAGCAAAAAAAAGCTTTTATTTTGTTGAGGTTCAAGTTATAGATTTTTCTTTTGTCATCTGTGTTTTGGTGATATCTAAGAAGATTTTGCCTACTGTAGTTCCACAAAACCTTACTTGTGTTTTCTTCTGAGAGTTTTATAGCTTAATACTCTTGCATTTATGTCTGTGATCTATTTTGAGTTCATTTTTGTGGAAAGTATAAAAAGGGGCCCAATTTCATTTTTTAGCATGTGGATATTCAGTTATCTCTGACTTTGAGTTGAAAGATTATTCTTCTCTTCTTAACTAGTCTCACCACCCTTATTGAAGACCAACTGACCATAATCCTATTGGTTTATTTATGAACTCTCAATTATTTTCCTCTGATTTATATGTCTTCTTTTATGGCAATACTATACCGTTGTTATTACTACAGTTATGTGGTAAGCTTGGGAACTGGGGATAGCTTTACTATTCCTTTCCATGTTTGTTTTGACCATCCTGGTTCACCATTATTTCCATATGAATTTTAGGACCAATTTGTTGATTTCTGCAAAAAAGGCCAGCTAATATTTTGATGGTGATTGCACTGATCTGCATATCTGTTGGGGGGCGTATGATCATGTATCAGGCAGGGTTCTCTGAAAAACAGAACCCAATAGAATGAATCTGTGTGTGTTTAATGTGTATGTTATATATTAAATTATAATGTATATTACATATATGATACACACACATACACTTATGCATATATATATATAAAAATTAAGTGGCTGACTCATGTGACCACAGAAACTGACAAGTCCCATAATAGTCGCTCTGAAAGTTGAAGAGCCATAGAGCCAGAGAAACAGTGGCACGAGTCAGTCCAGGTCCAGAAGACCCTGGGAGGCCACAAACCTGAAAAGCCAAGAGGGTCGCCACCAGATTGAGGCCAAGGCACAGGTCCCTGGAGGCTGCTGGTGCAAAAGAGGGAGTGCAAAGGTCAAAGAACCTGGGTTTGAGGTCCAAGGGTTGTGGCAGAAAGAGCCCATCCCACTCAGTCAGGAAGGGCGAGTTGGAGTGGACCTCTGCCCTCTTTCCCAACTTGCTGCTCTTGCCCTGTCAGAGCTTCCAGCCAGTTGGATGGTGCCCGCCCACCTTGACGGTGGGTCCTGCCACTCAGTTTGCCGAGTCACACTCCAGTCTTTCCTGGAAACAGACACACTGACATACTTTATCTGCTACTGGGCGTCCCTCAGTCCAGTCACATTGATGCCCAAATTAACCATCACGTACCATCTTAATAATATTGCCTTGTGATTTATATTCCTCATCCTTCCTTCCTTCCTCCCTCCTTCCAGCGTGCTTTCCCATTTACAGGTCTTTTTTGATGGTTTTCAGAGCACATGTTTTGTATTTCTTTGGCTAAATATATTTCTTTGTATATTGTTCTTTGCTGTTGTAAATGGGAAAGTTTGCTTAAATTTATTTTAGGTTGTTCATTAAGACTGCAGAGAAATACAATTGAGTTTTATATATTTATCTAAGATCCTGCAACCTTGCTCAAATTATTTATTAATTTTGATGGCTTGATAGTGAATTACTTAAGAATTTTCTATGTATAAGATCAAGTCACTGCCAAATAGAGATAATTTTGCTCCTTTCTTTCTGATATGAAACTCTTTATTTCTTTTCTATAGTTGATTTTCAAAAGTTAAGCCAACCTTGCATTCTGGGTATAAATACTAGTTGGTTGGGGTTGGGGATGTGGCTTAAGCAGTAACACGCTCACCTGGCATGCGCGGGGCCCTAGGTTCAATCCCCAGCACCACATAAAAATAAAATAAAGATGTTCTATCCACCGAAAACTGAAAAACAAATATTAAAAACTCTCTCTCTCTCTCTCTTCTCTTTCTCTATAAAAAAAATACTAGTTGGTCATGGTGTATAATTCTTAAGTATTACTGAATTTAGCTTCTAATATTTAGATGGAATTCTTTAATTCATTTTCATAAAGTATATTGGTCTATAGCTTTTTTTTTCTTGTAATATCTGTGTCTGATTTTAGTAACAGGTTAATACTGATCTAACAGAATGAACTGGGAAACAGTTCCTCTTTCCTTATTTTTGGATAATTTTTGGACCAGTTTCTCCCCATGGGAAATGTTTTGTGGAGAGTTTTGATTATGAGTTCTGTCTTGTAGTTGTTACAGGTTTATTCATTTTTTTCTCTTAGACTCAATTTCAGGAGTTTATGGTTTTCTAGGAATTTAGTTGTTTCATTTAAGTTGTTTGATTTTTAGGAATACAATTTTTCATGGTATTCCCTTATAATCATCATACAAGCTTAATAGTGATTTTTCCTGATTGTTTCTTAATTTTAGTAATTTGAATCTTCTGCCTTTTCCTAAGTTAACCTAAACAAAGTTTTGTCAATTTATTTGATGTTTTCAAAAAACTAACTTTTGAAGTTGCTGATTTTCTATTGTTTTCTATTCTCTATTTTACTCATGTTGATTATTTTCTTCTGATGCTTGCTTTATACTTAATTTTCTTATTTTCTTCTTCTTTTGTATTTTTTTTTCTGGACTGGAACTGAACCCAATGGCACTCTGCCCCTGAGCCACATCCCCATTCATTTTTATTTTATTTTGATATAGGCATTGGCTATGTTGCCCAGGCTGTACTTGACCTTGGGATCCTCCTGCCTCAGCCTTTCAGGTAGTTGATATTACCAGGGTGTTCTATTACAGCCAGTTCTTCCCTAGTACCTTAACAAGGACATGTAGGTTATTGATTTGCTGTCTTTCTTAATTTTTAATAAATTTTAGCAACCTCAAAATTCTCTCCATGAATGGCTTAATCTTTACTACTTAATCTGCATTGCCTACATTTTGGTGTTGTGGTCTAACTTTCATTCATACCAAAATATTTTCTCATTTGCCTTTTGACTTCTTTGACTTGTTTGATATTTAGGAATATGCTATTTCATCTTGAAATATTTTTGAGTTTCCCACATTTCCCTCTGAATTGATTTCTACTTTGCCTCCTTAGTCAGAAAACATATTTTGTATGAATTTAATCCTTTTACACTTATCTGGGCTTGTTTTAGGGCCCAGTAGATGGTCTGAGGAGAACATCCCTTGTGCACTTGGGTAGGATGTGTTCTGCTTTGGTTTGTTTGTTGGTACTGGGGATTTAACCCAGGGCACTTAGCTGCTGGGACATATCCCCAGCCTTTTTTTCTAAATTTGATTTTATTTAAAGACAGGGTCTCACTAAGTTGCTAAGGTTGGCTTCAGACTTGCAATCCTCCTGCCTCAGCCTTCTGAGCTGCTGGGATTACAGTCCTGTACCCCTGCACCCAGCTGTATAGTTAAATCTTATTTTTGTTTAGATCAGTCTGGTGATCTTTGCCTTCTTAAAGTCTATTCACATTTAATGTTATTGCTAATAAGATTGGATTCTCCTATTGGTTTGGCGAGGGTTTTGTGGGTGTTGCTTGTCTTGACGTTCCTCTATTCCTCATTTTCTGCTTTCCTTTGTGTTAAGTGGATGTTTTTAATGTAGCATTTTGATTTCTTAATGATTTTTCTCTATATGCTTTTCCAGTCTTGTTTTTCCTATTGGCTCATCCAGGAATTATAATATACATAATAACTTATAAGATTATAGATTTATACTAATATACTGCAGCCAAGACACAGAAGTGTTGCTCCTCTTTAACTCCAATTCTCCTTCCACTCTCTTGCACAGTTATAAAGTTTGCTATCTGAGCCTTATTTAACATTCCTGGTTCTCTGAATTTCTTTCTTGGATTTTAGTTACCAACTTATGTCATCTCCTTCCTCGAATACCCTTCCCACTGGCCTCCTTTGTCCTGTTATTATCAAATTGTAATTTACAGACTATTCCTAACAACCGAATTTATAAGGTTTCATGTAATTGTTTTTTAAATCAGTTAAGACAAGAAAGGTTAAGAAATATGTAATTATATGACATTTAAAAATTAAGCATATAATTCCATGTATCTGCATTTTTTTGTTTCTTTCTGTGAATTTGAATCATTGTCTGGATCGCCTGCAGCCAGCTGGAAGAAACCCTTTAGATTTCTGGTGATTCAGGTCTTCTAGCAATTGGTTGTGTCTCTTCCTTTCTGGGATCCCTTGTTTTGCTTTCGCATTAGAAGGATGGTGTGGCGGAGGTAAGATTCTTGGCTGCAAGATGTTTCTTCTTTTACCATTTTGAATGTCACCTGTTGCTTCATCTCCGTGGCCTCTGACAGTGGGCAGTGTACCTCCTGGTGGCTCCTGGCGTGTGAGGAGTTGGTTTGTCCTGCACCTCTCAAGGTTTCTCTTTGTTTTTTTGCATTCAACATTTTGTCCATAATATGTCTGAACTTGGAGCTTGGAGTTCACTGGGTTTCTTGGCTATGCGTATGGAGTATTTTCATTCCCCTTGGGTGGTTTTAGCCACGATTTATGAGGATTGTGGACTCCTCGCTTGGCCTCTGTTGTGGGCATTTCCCTTCTGCTGGCTGGGATGCTCAATGACCCCTGATGTGTTAGTTTGTCTCCCTTCCTCGTTGTTCTTCAGATTGCAGAACCTCCCTCAGCCCGTTTCCAGTGCCTGGTTCTCTCTCTGCCAGTCCATATTGACTGCTGAGCTCCTCAGGTGAATTTTTCATTTCATTGGTATCCTTTTCAATCCCAGAATTTTTCCTTGGTTTGTTTTTATGGTTTCAACCACTGCATTGATATTCTCTGTTTGATGTTGCAAAAAAAAAAAAATACTGCCCCTTAATAGTTTATAGACATCATTTCTTTAGTTCTTCAAATATATTTATAACAGCAGAAGTCTTTGAGGAGTGGGCTCCAGATTCAGGTCTCTCAAAGTCACTTTTGTTGTTTTTTTTCTTTCCCCCTGTGATTTCACCGTTTCTCATGCCTTTGAGTACTTCATATATGCTTTCCCCTGAAACAGACACTTGAGGTATCACATTGCAGTGTTCTGGATAACTCCCTCCCTCCCTGTGTGTAATATTTGCGTTTTTATCTGGTCAGTGGCTTGGCTAGCCCAGTTCCGGGCCGCCTTTCCCACTGCAGCCCGCCACCTTCTTGCTTGGCCTCACTAGGTAGCCTGAGCCACTCACCCTGACCACCTCCCATGAGCTTGACACTAACTCCAGCCAAGCTCTCTGGCCATCTCTGTGCTGGGCTTTCCTGGCAAGCTGCTGGCCACTCGGCCTCAGCTGGTACCATACCCATCTCTTGGCCTCTGCTTACTGCCGCCTGTTTGCACTACTGCTTTTGACAATGACCTAGGACTTGTTCCACAGTCTGACCCAGTGAAAGCCAGGCCTCTTGATAGGAGTGCTCTCTGAAGCTAGTCTTTAAGGCCTGCTCCGATTCCCTCTCTCCACGTTTTTCTCTGTTAAACACCCACCTTGTCTCTGGTTCTGTTGGTTGAAGCAATTGGTCCTTCTAAATTGTTCATCAACAAAAACTGCGTAAGTTTTGACGGTGTCCTTTGGCTTGAACTTTCTGATGCTCTGTTCCAAATAAAGTCAGTCCTCTTAAGGAGATCCACGGGACTCTGTTTTACAGCCTGTCCCTTCCCTGAGAAGGTGGGAGTAGGAACAGAGGGTTCTTCTCCTGGAGTAACACCACTGACCCAGGAGCAGGATGCGGAGCGGGTGGTGGCCTCGAGTTCTCTTACTTTACTTCCTCTGTATAAGATGTCCGCCCTTCAAGTGAGCTGCACTGAGGAGAGTTGGCCCAGTGTTCTCAGCTTGTCCTGTAAGTGTTGGCTGGATGGAGAAGGACACCCCAGACATCTCGGCCACACACACGGAACAGAACCTCTGCAAACAGAGCGGGGCGCAGGGGCATCCACCGTGTTGGTGGCCGCTGCCCTGGGGAGAAGCTGGAGCTCCTGAGTGGGACCCGAGGGAGGCGGGAGCGTCCTCTTCCTGCTCCTGCTGCATGGAGTGGAGCGCTCAGCACACTGGGTGGGGCCACGTTGGCAGGGGCACATGGTGATGCAGAGCCGTGGAGTCCCACTGCTCTTGCTGAGATTTGATGAACTTTCCTGAAACAGTGTCTCCTCCTGCTGTATGCCGGGAGGACCACCTTCAGAGATTTAGTTTATTTTCAGTCATTTTCCACCAGTTACGGTTGTCTCACTGGTGAGAGAGTCCAGGTGGCCACGTAGCTGCCCATTCCAGAAGTGCCCCCGAGCTGACACTATTTATTCTGTATTTTTTGTTGATATTTTTATAATAACTTTAGAAAGATTTATCAGACTTATATCCATGTGATCACAGTTAATGAGATTTATTGTAAAGCAGCACCCTATCCTCTCTATTTGTTCTTCCTCAAGAAAATCACTTTCAACTCTTCATGATTGGCTTAAAATTTTTTCTCCTTGCTTGAGAATAGCAGGTAATGGACCAAAGTTTTTATATATACGTGATTCCAATCTTATTAACTTCTTATGATAGCAGATGAATATATGTCACACTTACACGTGCACTTTTGTCACATCTCTTTAGATGTGATCAAAAAGATCTTTACAATACTCATTAGAGCAGTACAGTGTGTTTATATTTTCAGTATTCAGTGTTGAGATGTTATCAAGATTCAAAGCTGAGCGACACATAAGGGTCTCCCAGGTATTAACGGCTTCAGTTCTTTTGTTTGCTTGGCTTCCTGTGTACTTGTTACTAGTTCCAGGCTCTGTCCCATTTGTGTGACCCGCACACCCAGTGCGTCATCACTGTGGTCTCTTTGGAGTCACACTGTCAGAGCTTCTGCCCCGAAGCCCTCTGCACATGCTGCTCGGGCTCCTGGTGCAGCTGCCTCAGGCCTCTCTGGTTCCACGCCTCCTGTTTTGGTACCTCACGTCCTCTTCTTTGGTTTCCAATTTCATTTTAATGACACTCATCCTTCAGCAAGTCCCTCATACAGTGTCTGGGGGGGATGGGTATTTGGAGACCCTGCATTATGAAAACATGTGTATTATAACTAATAGCAGTTAGTTTGTACATGAAGTTCTACATAGGGAATAATTTTACCAATGAGTTTGTATGATTTTTCTCCTGTTTTCTAACTTTTAATGTTGTTTTTGAGAAAAACAGTACCATGCTGATTCTCAATTCTTTGTATAAAGCCTATTTTTTAATTTTTTGCTAAGAGTTAATGTATTTTTGCTGTGATAGTCTAATATTTCACACAAGTGTGCTGGATATTAGATGGGACCCTGCTATCCAGAAAAATCATGACTTTGGATCTGAAAGAGTTTCTTGGGCTGTTTCACTGACGATTTTCTTCTCTCCTTATGTAACTCCTTTAATTCAGGATGCCAGGCTCCGTGGACTGGTCCTCTCATCTATAGCATAACTCCGCTCTCCAATTTTCTCTATGTAATATTTTCTGATACTTCCCTGGTCTTGTCAACTCTGCTATCATGGTTTTGATTTATAGGAAATCTACTTTTGCTCTTTAAATATTCCTTTTTAAAAAATAGCGTGTCAATTCACAATAGCTAAACTATGGAACCAACCTCCATGTCCTTCAATAGATGAAAGGATAAAGAAAATGTGGTATATATACTCAATGGAATATTACTCAGCTTTAAAGAAGAATGAAATTATGGCATTTTCCAGTAAATGGATGGAGTTGGAGAATATCATGCTAAGTGAAATAAGCCAGTCCCCCAAACCAAAGGCCAAATGCTTTCTCTAATATGCAGATGCTAATTCACAATAAGGTATGTGTGGAGGCACTAGGGAAGAATAGCATTATCTTAGATAGGTAGAGGGAAGTGATGGGAGGGGAGAGGAGGTGATGTGAGGATAGGAAAGACAGTAGAACGAAACAGACATTATTGCTTTATGTATATAACCAACTGCAGGACCAATATGATTCTGCAACATGCACACTCAGAAAAATGAGAAATTATATCCCATCCATGTATGATATATCAAAGGGCATGGATGCATTCTTCTGTCATGTATAACTAATTAAAACAAACAAAAAAATTTTTAAAAATAGCTTGTGCTTGTTTCTATCGATGCAATATCTTTTCTTTCTGAGAGTAATGATCATCCATGGATTGATGGTAGTAGTCTTTATTTGGGGAAAGTCCACTTACAAGGAACACATTACCTACCAGTGTCCTGTTCATGAATCATTACTATGTGTACTTAAATACTAGTTGGAGAATAGATTGGATAATGATTGACAAAGATGAGGTCTTCAATAGGTCTTTAATTTTCAGGTACATCCCTTTGGTGGATAGAGAGAGAAGTCACACCAACTGTACCATGTCTTACCCCGTGGCCCCTTCTACAGTGAGGTAGACCCATCGTGGGGTAGTTTGGTGGGGTCCTCCAGTTTGGTCCTCCTCTTGGATTATACGCTCTTTGTGGCTGGGCCAGGCTCGGCTGCATACTGTGTCCAGATCAGGTTGCTGTTAGAAGCCAATTTTCAAGAACATCTTGAATTAGGAGAAGGAGAGCCCTGCCCTGAGGAGATGCATACTCCTCCCCAGGCAGCAAGCAGGAAGCGCGCTCTGAGTATCCCTGGGGAGAGCGAGCAGTGAGCCCAGTGTCTCCTCCGCCGGACCGGGCTCTCTGCTCCCAAGTGGGTGGCAGCAGTTCCTTCTAGCAAGTCCAAACTGAGAAAGAGAACTTGAGTGACAGCCTTCTGCCTCCAGCTGTGCATCTTCCTCTAGAGGGTGATGATGAAGCACCCCAGCCTAACAGAGGCAGGGTGCAGCTCTGTTTGTGGGTAGTGCTATTATTAACAAATGAAATGTGCGAGCCTTCCACAGAGGTGCCCCAGGAGAGCAGTTCTCCAGCCAAACACGTCACGGTGTGCCCTTAGCTGGAGGAACCTGGCATGAGGAGGAGAGAGAGTTTTAAAATCAGCTGTTCCATTCTGAAGAGTGAGAAGGATAGGCGTTAACCTGCACTTATATCTCACCTATTGAAAGAAGATTTTCAGTTTTTAAAGACTACGTCCATGGCATTGGACTGACCAAGACCCCAGTTTTGGTGGCCAGAGAAGATTTAAGTTCATACTAAACTGCTTAAGAAACGCCCACGAGCCGGGTGCAGTGGTGCCCGCCTGTAATCCAGCAGCTCTGGAGGCGGAAAGAGGAGGATGGCGAGTTCCAAGGCAGCCTCAGCAACAGCAAGGCATGAAGCAACTCAGTGAGACCCTAAATAAAATACAAAAGAATAACAGGGCTGGGGATGTGACTCAGTGGTTGAGTACCCTGAGTTTAATTCCTGGTACCAAAAAAGAAAAGAAAAGAAAAGAAACGCACATGAAAATTTCAGAGTGGAAACAGATGAGCTGAGCTGTCTCTAAACAATTCACTTGTTCTTTTGTCAGCTGAACCGGGTACACTGACAGCAGGCCTTGGGCACCCACAGTTGCCCAAACTGAACTCCAGCGGGGACCTCCAAGAGCTCAAAAGCCTGAACAACTCATATATTTGCAGGATCTGAAAAAGCACGGCAGTTCCCATGTTTATACAAACTTAAAATTTCATATTTTTGTTATTTATTTGTTTTTACTTTATGCTTACAAACAGCATTCAATAACATTGATTAACTGAGGTTGCTAAACAGCAAACGTATCCTGACATTGTAACATCTAAATGCAAAATTCAGAATGGCTTCCAGCCTGCAGTCAGGACCCTGTGACTGGTTGAGGTTACAGAACCTGCTTGGTTCTGTAAGAGATAATCTACTGGGTGTTTTCCTTCCTTCCTTCCTTCCTTTTGTACCAAGGGTTCCGAGGATTGAACCGAGGGGTACTTAACCACTGAGCCACAACCCCAGTCCCTGCTTTTTTTTTTTTTAATTATTTTGATACAGGGTCTCACAAAGTTGCTTAGGGCCTCACTATATTACTTAGGCTAGCCTCAAACTTGTGATCCTCCTGCATCAACCTCCCGAGCTGCTGGGATGATGGGTGTGCACCACTTCACCTGGCTTCTGGGTATTTTTCTTTGTGTCAAAGCTATTATGTAAAACAATGGGCTTAGCTATTCTGTGAGAAATTCTCTGGCTGTAGGTTTCTGAAGAAATCTAGCAGGAATTGGGGCCACCATCCCCAAAGACTCAATTTCAAATGCCATATTTTTGAAATTCCTCCCAAATCAAAATTCCTAAAGCTAAAATCCCTAATTCTAAACATCTTGAAAATAAAATTCTGGAAAAAACAATTTAAAAATCCTTAAAAGACGTATATTTACATTTTTAAACAGCATTTTCCTTGAGAATCATAAAAACATAGTACTTCATTGACCATGTCACACAATAAAATAAGAAAGATATTTTGCAAGCATAAACCCTCAGATATACTAATGACAGTGACATGAGAATAAGAGTTATCAGCAAATGAATTGTATTGATAAAGAAGTAGGTCAAAACCCAAAATGCCTATAACAATGCTTGGCAATTATGTGCACAATTATGTGCATACCTGTGAGCACCTGAAGGACCACCTGGCCGACCTGAGTCTGTTGACAAGACTGATCACAATCCACATGGCCCACCACCGCATGTGTAGTTGCCATCTTTCACAGATGCAGAAGTACAAAAGGACATGTCTTCAGGGATGGAGGGCTTCCACATCTGCCCACATGTGCACACAGCCAACTGTGATGAGGCACTTCCAGAGTCAAATGAAAAAGAAAGCATAAAGCAAAGTAGAACTCTCGAAAAAAACCCCTGTACAACAACTTAAATGTCCCGTATTGGAAATGCAGAGCACAGCAAATTGTAAAAATAGTGCCCACAATTTAAAATAGGGAGGAACACTTAAAATAGAAAAAAAGTCTTAAAGGAAAATCCAATAGGTGCGTCTATCACAGGCTGGATCTTGGACAACTGTAACAGGAAGTCCAACTTTCACATCATTAAAAATACCTGGGAACCTTGTATTGCAGTGAACAGATTTCTTTTTTCTTTTCCTTTTAGGGCACTGCTGATCTCAGAAAATGCATTCACGTTCACCCTCTACGTGGTTACGAGGTGCGGCTCTTTTAGCAGTTCTTCAGTGGTTCGAAGCTCACGGCCCCAGCATTTTCTATTACTCGTTCCCATCTTCTGTGCGATGGCTGTGTTGATTTTGGTCCTTGGGAATCCTTCTGAACACACTCATGTGAACTTGGTGGGGCAACACTGGTGAGGGAGTAGCGGCATCTTCGCCTATCTGTTATCTTAATTGTGCTCACAAGTGTTTTTTTGTTTGTTTGTTTTTTGATGTGAAGCTTTTTAAAACTCTTTTTAGTTATATATGACAGTAGAATGTACTTTGACATATCACACATGCATGGAGTATAACTTCCCATTCTCACGAGTGTTTTTGAAGCCATGATTTCAATTCACCAACCACTTTGCTATCCTGCTAGTGGATATTTCAGTTATTCATGTCCAGTTTGTAAACATCACTGAAATGACTCTTTAGCCCCTAACATCTTTACAGAGGGCACGGCTAGTCATTTTATGGTAGTGAATTGCATTAGAAAAGAACTGTGAAGACAGTACCAGGCTGCAAATATTTAGCATTTCATCAGTTCTCTCCCTTGAGCTGCTCACAGAAATGTGAAGTGAGTCTAGTTTCCACACACTGAGTGCCAGGCTGCCTGAAGAGTCCTGCTGATGTATCCCACCTGCTCTGGCCCTAGCCACTAGTAGGACTCAACAATCCTTGTTATGTGAATGAGTAGATGTCACAGTGTAGATCATACCCTGAGTTTCCCACTGGCTCTGGAAAGACTCTGTTGAAGGTGGAAGAGGTGACGTTTGTCTTACAGCAAAGGTTACTCCCAGCTTAGGCAGTCAGTATGATTTAGTATGAATGGCTTCCTTCATTCCTGTCCCTGGAGTACTAGCCATTAATACTCCTAGGAAATAGTAACAAGGAAGTTAAAACACCTTCCACATGCTGAGAGCTCCCCTTTAACACTTTTCCTGAAATGTTGCGAAATCACATAGAAATCGTGGGAAGAGGTCATTGCTAAATCATGCACCGCGAGCCCTGCTCGGGGTTGCTCTGGTGAGCTTTCCTCAGCTGAGAGGACTCGGCTCTCGCCTCGCTGGTGCACACAGTGCTTCTGTGAGGGGGTGGACAGAGACTCTGGGCGGGACGGCGGGGGCTTTGGGTCTGGCCTCCTTCTCCCTTTCCACCTTCCTCGCCAAGCACAGCTCTCCAGGAACCTTTCCTTCTAAAGCCACCCAGCCCCTCACCCCCTGAGCCATGCTCCTCTCCAAGGCCTTGCTCCAAGTCAGCCCAGGAAGCAGCCCTCTGCCTCCTCTCATGCGCTCTGCCCTTGACCCTCTGGGGTTTGTGCCCTGGGGTGCACCCTTCTGCAGGGGAGTGGGAAATGAACACGGTCCTTTCATGGGACGCCCAGGGAGCGGGCAAGCACTCTTCTCAGGTGTGTCTGGGATTGGCGTCAGAGCTGGCGGGCTGACTGAAGCACATGCCCTCCTCACTGTGGTGGGCCACATCTGATCTGTCCACAGGAACCCCACCTCTCCCTGACTGCCCGAGCTGGGGCATCCTCTTCTGTCTTCAGACCCTCCCATTCCCAGGCCACCGAGTCTCGCGGCCGTCTTGCCTGGGTCTCCACCTTGCAGATGGCAGAACTTGAGACTCTCCGTGTCCGTGACCATGTAGGCCAAGACCTCATAATCAATCTCTGACCCTTTCTTTCTCTACCCGTGACTATTTGGTTGATTCCCAAGTACGTCCTGCAACAGGATCCATTGATCCGACTGGTTTTGTTCCTCTGGAGAATCCTGACTCATAGATGTGGCAGTTTGTGTAAGAATTTCTAGGAGAGAAGATCTAAATGGGCTCTCATCCGACACCTCTCCAGTGCTGAGGGGGCTGCACAATGAAACACGGGCCCCCTGGGCTGCTCAGAAACTCCCAGGAAGACTGACAAGTCAGGAGTGACAGTAGGGAAAGGGCGGGGCTGTGGATCCAGAGCTGCAGAGGCAGCGAGCTCCTCCCTCTGCCTGGTGCACACCAGGACCCCAGGCAGGACCTGAGCCATCAGCATAGAGCCCGGAGGACACGGGCCCAGCCTGCGCACGCAGAACCTGCTCCTCTGGTACACAAACCTCAAACCTTGTCACACTCCCTATTTACTTTATCTCGTTTCTTCATTGATTTTAATTTAATCTGAGATATTTTAATAGAGAAAATAGAAAGGGCCAAACAACCCGGCAACAGTAATAGCCGACAAAACTCGGATAGACAGCCGCCCCAGCTGTTTCCATTCGGCAGTGGGGTTTGACAGTGAGGTGGAGGCAACCGTGGGCTTCCAAGGTCAATGCCTTCCTTTCCCTTTCAGCTATCTTCTCTGTTCTTTCTTCACTCTCTCCCCACTTCAGCCCAATCAGGTAACAGATGTTCACAGCTGGATGTTGGGCACTTTCCACCCCAGAGAGACTCAGACCCCCGACCCCCCCCACACACAGAGAAACAGATTTTGGTTTGTTTTCAAAAGTATACAGCATTCAGACACAGCGTATACCATGCTGCATCCTGTGTTTCCCAACTAAATATGGTACAAATGTGCTCACATCACTGATGTTTTTTGTGACTATAGTGTTCCCAGATTGTATGTTCAACAATGTAACCTCTCTGAGGGACCAACACTCAAGCCTCTTCCTTCCCCATTTCTCCCCCTCCCCCTCTCCTCCCTGCCCCCCCCCCCCCGCCTCTCCTGCCCTCTCTTTCCCACTCCTCCTCCCTCCCCTTCCTCAACTAGCTGTCAGTTGGAGCTAGTTTTCTAAAGGTCCCTCTATAGTCTTCCACCAAAACTCTTCTCCATGGGGGTCCCCTTCCTCCCCCTCCCCCTTCCTCCCCCTGCCCCTTCCTCCCCCTGCTCCTTCCAACCTCTCCCCCTTCCTCCCCCTCCCCTTCCTCCCCCTCCCCTTCCTCCCCCTGCCCCTTCCTCCCCCATCCCCCTTCCTCCTCCTTCCCCTTCCTCCCCCTGCCCCTTCTACCCCTCCCCCTTCCTTCCCCTTCTTCCCTCCCTCTTTCCTTCATCTCTGCAAGGTGTATCTCCGTGCACAGCATCATACATGTAGCTTTAAATGCTGGTTATTTTTTACCTCGATGGGATAGATGACTAAGACTGAAATTGCTAAGTGGGAGAGTGTGTTTCCCCCTTTTTTCATGGGTGATATTGCCAGAGTCCATTTAAAATAAAGAAACATGTTGGGAACGTTGAGCTGCCCCCATCAGTGTCTGCACCCCAGCAACATTTCCACTTCTCTTGATTCTTCTCTATCTCTGGTTGGGAAGCAAGATCTAATTGTTATTTAACTTTCCGTTTTCTAGCTTTCGGTGCAGTGAAGGCTCCTCTCAGGCCTGTGGGTCGTTTTGTTTTCTTTGCCTCTGGAACGTGGTGCTGAGGTCTGTGGCTGTTAGCTGTAGGTGTGCTCCTCCATGCTCTGAGCCTGTCTGGCTTTCCGGCAGAGCTCTCTTCCCTGGTGCCTGATGAACTTCCCAGGAAGCCACAGAGCAAAGCAAAGTGATCCCTGGGTTGTTGGCCCATTCTGTTACCACACTGCCACCTGTCCCCATGCGGGTAGGGTGTCAAGTGACAACCATAATTCCTTTGGACCTGGGAGGCCCCTCCTGTGAGGTGGTCCCAGGCAGAGCTGCCCAGCCTCCAGGTCTGCAGGGATTCTGCAAATGTGACTCTCCAAGAGAGGTGCAGCCTGCAGCCTCTGGCAGTGAAAGGACCCCAGGCAGGAATGTGGAGCCCACGGAGATGGCCCCCAGGTGGATCTGGGCTGCTCTCTCCGCCCTCCCAGCCCCTCCCAGAGTTCTGACGGAAAGCCAGACAGTCTCAGGGAATGGACGAGCCCACCTACCAACCAAGAGCCAAAGACCCACACCCCTCCTCTCTACAACCACACCCCAAGAGCTGCAGGGCTGCACATGCGCTCCACATTCTCCACACAGGCCACGTGTCCCCTTGAAGTGTTCTGAGCTTTTGAGATATAAACTCCACCTGGACCTTTCCTTATAATTGAAATCCCTCAACTCAATATCTAGCTCCATTTAAAAATACCCCCTGATATTGCCAGTCAGCAAGCCACCTTCCAGTGCCAAGGAGAGAAATATTTATTTTAATGAGGTATTTGTGCAAGTTGATGTGACATCTAAGAAGTTTTCTTTACCCTCACTCCATCTGGGTGTCCTTTCTCACTATATCAATCCCACGTCACCCCGGAGTAAACTGAACGGTGTCACCAAGGGCCACATTGTCCAGCCTCCGATGACTTTTCTCTTGAAAACCTGGTTTCTTTCTTAGCATTCAGCAGATGTTCGCGGAGCACCTACTACATGCTGAGCTTTGTTCTGGGTAAAAGGAATGCAGCAGGGAACAGGGAGACAGGACGCCGGCTCCTGTACAGGTGGACAAGCCAGGAAGAGGTTCAGCGGCCGTGGGGTGAGCCGTAGCGCATTTGCGGGAAGAGAGAACATGTGGGTGTGTTGGTGGGAAACCTGGGAAACCTGTCTGGTGTGTGCTCAGGAGCATCATGGAGGACTGGAGGGGAGCACAGTGACTATGGTAGGGGTCAGGTCCCACCCTTTGCAAGTTAGGAAGGCAGTAGGGCTCTTGCTCAGGGCTTGCTGTGATTCTGTGTGTGTGTGTGTGTGTGTGTGTGTGTGTGTGTGTGTAGGTGCACATGCACACACGCACACTGCAAGGCCACGCTGTGGCCGTGCAGACTGGACCTTGTGCAGGAGAGGACCTGATGAAGGGCATGGCACCTGAGAGAGCACGGCGGCCTTGTTGTGGGCAGTCCACACAGGTGTCCATCATGGACCCCTGAGCTGGGGGTGTCTTTCCATGCCCTGTCCACTTCCCTGCCTTCAGAAGGGGCTGTCCCCCCGGGGGCCTGTGGCGCTGTGCTCAGGTGGGGTCCACACTCCGCCCCCAGCTGGCAGGGTGCTGTTGCTGAACTTGCTGAGCCGAGCCCAGGCCTCCTCATCAGGAGACAGGAGGACAAAGCCAGCACCAGCTGCCCACCCAGGAAGAAGCAGGGTAGGGAAGGCCTGGAGAAGATGTGGAGCCGGACACACTGCCAAGGGCTGTGCATGGCTGTGGACGGCTGGGCTGAGGATGCCCTGGCTCCTGCTGTCCTGGGAAGCCCAGGCCCTGGACATCTCAGCTCCAGGGACCTCTAACACCAGGAGAGACCAGTGCACAGCCCAGTGCCCTCGCTCCTGCCATGGCAGTGAGTTTCCTAAAGGTCTCTCTGCAGCCTTCTCGCCACCAAGGCCATTCTCCACAGGTCCCTCAAAGGGGATGGTTCCAAGATACAAGTCCTGTCTGTCACCTACCTGCTTACCCTAGGTCAGTGCTGGGCACATGCCTTCATCAACGAGTGCAGACTCCTGCCGGTCCCTCCACCACTCTCCTGCTTCCTGCCCACTGCCTCCCGCCCAGCCCTATCCTGGGAGGCCTTGCTTCCCTGAGCAGAAGCCACAGAGTCCTGAGGACGGTCCCAGTCCCCAGGAAACCTTCCCTGAGCACAGCCTGCATGCCACACACACCCACACACGGAGGCGACACTCATGCAGACACTAATACACACCCACCACAAACACACAAAACACACAGAATCACACCATCAACACCCAAGTAGAAACACACACTCATAGAAGCCATGCACCAACACACAGACACAGGAACACACACAAACCACACACAAACAGAATCACAATCACAAACCACATGTGCAATTACACTACACACAAACACACATAGGAATAACACAATCAACACACTATCAGAGATACACACAGACACCAACTACAAACACACGACACACAGACAGGAAAACTCACAAAGCCACCACTGACACAGGCACAGAAACACACAGGCTCACACACACACCTTTTACCTGAATTGGATGTGTCAGATTTTGATGACACAACTGATCTCATCACACTCTCATAATTGCCACTGGATCTTCCACTAACAGTGAGATTGGTAGGGCCCGGGTCGTGTCACTTCTGTATTTTCACACCAGTGAAGGTGACGTGTGCAAGGCAGGCTGACCTTACCTGCACAGCTGGATGAGCTTCCTTGGTGGGTGTGCCCGTGGAACGTCCTCCCAGTCCCGACCCCGGGTGGAGAACGTGCCTGGTGGCTGGAGGCTCCCCAGGAGTGACTCTTGACTGCGGAGAGCGCCCGGTCCTTGCGGAGGACCCACGCTCCAGAACACAATTCTTCCTGGTCCTCCAACAGACGTGGGAAAGGAGCCCATGATGGACCTCAGATGATGTGGCCCCCAAACATGCGTCACTTCTTTCCTGGTGCAGTGGGCCCAGAGCCACCCCATGGGCTGTCTCTCCTGTGAGAGACCTGACCCTGTGCTGAAGGAGACCAGCATGGGACATGGGGCAATTCCATATGGAACTGCTTCAGGCCAGAGGTGCATCTGTGGGGTCTAGGAGTAGAGAAGGGGACATCACCTCCAGCCTCACGTGTTCCATCAGGTTGGCTTGTCCTGCAGTCTGGGGGGCGTGGGGAGACTGCCCCTTGCTCCCTTCAGTTCCATGTGTTCACATCTTCACTGGACCTGGACACTCAACCCAGCGACTCCATCTCCTTCCAAGGGGGGCGTAGGAGTGCTTGACTCTCACCTCTGAATTTCCACAGTGCTCTACATGGGCCTATCTGAGGGCAGCCTCCACTCCTGCCTGAGGCAGAGATCTCCCCTCCAGTCCACAGGTCTTTACTGGGTGATGACACCTGCCAGCCTTGGGACACCTCACCCATTGGGAATGAGTGCCTGGGCTTGTGGGCATCAGGGATTGGTAGGATATGCATGTCTTCCCATGGAGAATGCTATTTAAGTACATGGAAGTGAGTCTGGTGTGCAGGTTAGGCCCATTCTAGATCTTTAATCTGATACATTAGAGAGCAAACCACAACAGGCTGCTTCCTGGGGTGGGGCCAATGCCTGGCGCTGGGTCCCTCCAGGCCCCATGCTTAGAGGGACTTGAACTTCAGATGGATAGAGCTTCACACTTTCAATCTGGCATTTTAAATCACATTATCCTGAATTCGTGTGCCTTGCCTCCTGTACCTCCTGCTTGGGGGAGGCCATCTTTGGGTGGGGTCTCTCCTGGCCATGCCCCACCTTGTGACTTCCCAAGTCCTAGCCATGCTCCTCCTCTCCAGTAGCTGCTGCTCTCTAACAAATTGGCAGGGCATTTTGGAGCAGGAGGTCTGTGCTCTGCTATTCGCTCACTGCCCTCTGCAGGGGGCTCTGGGATTGCACACCGGAGGACTAGGGTTGGGCATGTGTTACCCGGCATCTCAGGATGAGGCCTGGCACCCACAGTTGCCCCACCCCAGGGTAGCAATGTGACAGCACCTTCCACAAGTGGCTCAAGTCGCTGGCCCACTTCAGATCCAGATGCACAGTGCTTCCCAGGGTGAAAGATACATTCCCTTGGGCACCTCCTGTCACCTTGGAGCAATGTCCTATGGGTATGGGATAGTGCTTCCCTACCCACTCCACCTGGGCTGACCCAGGGCCCAGGTCAAGTGGGGGTTGGAGAAGCACTTGGCAGTCGGAGGATGCACCTGCTCCCAGAGTTGACTGGCAGAGCCCTGGCATCTGCAGGGGCTGCATAGTCCCTGGACTCTCCCCAGGCCCAAGGAAGGGTAGCATCAAATAGCAAATCAAAGACCTCATGACAGGTCAAAAGAACCTGGAGAAGAAAGGACAGTTTTCTGCTTTAGGGCAGAAAAAGCTTCCCTCCATTTTCATTTTAGACTTGACCCCCCAAATTATGAAAGCATCCCCACTCCCCAAAATCAGTAAGGAGTCTAGCATCACTGACCACAATGTTCGTGTGCTAGGTTCAACCTGCAGAGCTTCACAGCCACAGGAGTAGGACTCTGATCCTTTCCATCCTGCACATGAAGAAGATGAGGCTCATGGGACATACCTGAGCCCCAGATCAAACAGAAGTGGAGACTGCCTCTGGGCGTGTCCATCCCAGAGCCTGAGCACCTAACCAGGGCTGGGTTGAGCCTTGCAGATGCTCATGTGCAGGAAAGAATTTGTGAATCGAATGCTTGGGAGATCAGCTAGATGCAGACTAGAAATCAGGCCCCTCGCCTGCCTCCTGGGCTGCATTTAGGAATGGAGAGGGAGTAAACACCCGGTGCATGCAAAGCCAGAGGACACTGGTTCCCTGTGGTACAGCAGGGTCTAGGCCCAGCCTGAGTGGGCGGCAGCACGTGATCACCTGCAGATGCAGAGCAATGGCAGCCAGCATAGCCTCACCCGCTCAGCTGACCCTTCCCAGTACACAGGCCTGGCCATCTTGTGCCCAACCCTGGTAAAGCACCATTTTGTTCCTGCCTTACCATTTGCTTTCCTGTGCTATTCTGTGAGCTGTTTTAGGTGTGTGTAATTTGGGGGGGGGGGCACATGCAGCCTAGGCAGGGGAGAGCCAGAGCCTAGGAAGCCCACTCATCTCCTGCAAAACCTCCCAGTGTCCTGCCTCCCCCAAAAGGTTTTGCAGTCTCTATTGCTGGGGCTCTGAGCATTCTTTCTTGGATGTTAAATTGGGGTGCATTCCATCCTCATAGGTCATTACTTTGCAAAGTAATGGAATATGGATATACGCCCTTTTAAGAGCATCTATTAGAATATTATTGTGATTTCAAGAACCTCATGCAGAACATTCAGAACATGTTATACATTATTTCTTTAATGTGGAAGACGTTACATGTTTGGGATCACACAAATTATCAGCAATTTCAATCAGCTTTTTATGCACAATTCAGAGAGCAAGATTAGAATTGCTGTGTTTGTATTCTAGGATGTATTGAAGATAATTAAAAATTAGCCGATGAAATCATAGAGATCTTTTACAGTAGCAGCCAGGATTCGGAGGCAGCATTTCCCTCTAGGCAAATGAACTGGACTTTTCTGAGAGTAAATACGGAATCTGAATCCAGCTGCACATTTTATAAAAACTGCTAACATTTCACGGTCACCTCTGTTTAGCTGGCAACCTTCCGGAATAGTCACCCCTGACCATATCTTATTAGCAACCAGCAAGAAAATAACTAAAAATAATCGGCCGTTGAAATGATTATTTAAGCCTCTAAGAAATTCATGCTGATGACTGTGCGTGACTGTGTGGTGGCTGCGCTCTCGCCGGTCCTGCCTCCAGTTCGGCTGCGCTTCTCTGCTGCTGCTTTAAGACTGCAGAGCGCCCCAGCGGCCAGAGCAGGGGAGGGGGCGGCTCGCCTCCGCGCGGCTCCGGGGCTCGAAGGCAGGGAAGGTCGGCGGCGGCAGCGGCGGGACTCAGGCCGGCGGCGGCGGGGAAAGATGAGCCTGCCCGCGCGCCTGCTGCCTGGCCGCGGAGGCTGAGGGCTGGCGCGCGGAGGCCGCTCGCTGCGCATTCCGGGCGCCGGTGCCCGGGATGAGCTCACGCCCGCGGCCGCGGCTGCCTGCACCTGGCGACCTGCCGGCGGCCCCCTGAGCGGACGGCGCACCTGGGCTGCGGCCGCGGCAGTGGGCGCGGCGGCCGCCCGGGAGCAGGTGCGCGGAAGCGCAGCGCGCGGAGCGCAGCCCTCGCCCCAGAGCCCGGCCGCGCCGCGTGCCCGGGCGGCTGGGCGGCAGCAGCGGCGGCGGCGCCGGCGGCGCGTCCTCGGCGGGCGGCGGGCGGGCGGCGGCCCCCGGGCAGGTGGCGAGCGGCGAGCGGAGCGGGCCGGCGGAGCGCGGGGGGCGAGGCCGGCGCGTGGCTCGCTGGCTCGCGGGAGGCCGGGGAGCAGCAGGGGCATGTGGATACTGGCCCTCTCCTTGTTCCAGAGCTTCGCGAATGGTGAGCCTTTCGGTTTGTGATGAATTTCATTTCTTGTAATTGACCATGGTGGTGGTGGTGGGGGGTGGCGGTTGGATGCATGGGTGAAATCTTGTCCCTTTCTACCCCACCCGTGTTTAAATTTTCACGCTTTTATTTATTTTTAAAATATTTTTGTCGCTCTGGAGAGGAGAGATGGCAGGGAAGAGAGGCCGGGTAGAAATTGCTCTGTAATCATTGGAAGGAGCTCACCTAGCCAAGTGACAGCTCAGAGCCTAACTCCAGTACTAGAGAGCTCCTCATTCAGAATAAACCAGGTTGGGTGAAAGCAGGAGAGAGGGGAAGATCGCCACTTTGAATTTTACAGCTGGAAAAGGGACACGACATTCCAAGTGAGGGCAGGTGGAGGGGTCAATTAAGAACGCTTGCTTTCAGATTCAAAGCGTTCCTGAGCCTTTAGAACAGGTGCTTTAAATCTGCTACAATTTATCTCCAGCAGTTATGAAGGCTTTAAGAAAGATCTTTCATTCCGTGCCCCCCATCCCCTTGGTACTACATCTTCCTCACTGTGGTATATATAACAATATGCACTGGTAAGCATTACATCATCAGAAATGTTGACGAATTTTTTAAAAAAACACCTGTATAGTTGTAAAAATGAAATCAGTGAATATTGTAAATAGCATTTCTTTCTTCCTGACCGGCCAAAATTACATTTTGAAGTGCTTTCTTCCTGGGATTTAGAAAGCAATTGCTCTTGACTGAGTCAGACCCAATTAGGAAGTGTGAAGGCACCTTAGGTTGCCTGTCACCGCGTAAATATGAACTTGCATGTATGAATGGCTTCCTCTCATGTGGGAACGAGAGGGGATTGTCATCATTTGACATTGCTTGGGAGTAGCTACAGCTTGAATTCCCATTTCAAATTTCGGAACACACATCTGCATAAAATGTATAACCTGCTGACAGTTAAAATTAAACCATTAAGCAGAATCCCTTACCCAGGGGGTGGGGGGAGAGAGGAGAGGAGAGGAAGGGAAGGGAAGAGAAGGAATCTGCTTCTTGTGAGAAAATATGAAAATCAAAGGAAGGCTCTAAGATTTTCTTGGAAGATGCACAGAGAAGCTTGAGCCCTGGCTGAAAAGGAGAGCATTTTTTTTTTTTTTTTGGTTTCTGCCTAGATGGTGCTTAAAGCACCAACACACCAATAAGCTGAAGGAAATGCATATATGTTGTCCAGTATTTTTTTAATGTAACTAAAATAGAGCTAAATGAAGAAGGAACTCCCCAATTAAGATTGAAATGGCATTTCCCTCTTTAATATAACACAAAGCAAAATGTTCAAAACTTTCATTTTGAGAATTCCTTGCAGGAAAAAAATTGCAACAAGTTCTGACATGACACCCCTCTTTCCCAGAGGGCACTATACCTGTGCTGTCTCCTCGTGGGAATTTACCTTGGGGGATAGATCTGCTTTAGGGAGCATGCAGTGATGGGTTAGAGGAGTTCGCCTTCCTGCCTCTGTGCTAATGTGAACTTGCCGAGAACACACAGGCGCTCACAGATGTGTGCCAAAGCCACCAAGCCTTGACGGCCTGTCAGGGTGACCATCTTTGGGTTCCTTGGAAAGGTCTGGGTTGTAGGATGAAATGAGAATTCCAGCCCATGGAGAAGTACATATTTCAGGATGGTGGGAGACGTTGTGCTTCTAAGTGTTCCCAAGCAGTATCTATTTTTCAGTTCAAGTTACACATGATGAAAATGGTGCGGAAGAATGTATGATGGTCTCTGACACAGAGATGCTATGCATGTTCATGGTATTTTCGAATCAGCATTTCATAACTAAGAACATTACAAAAAAGAATAATATGAAGTGATACAATTGTATGAAACCTGAATATTCTTCTACAATATAGAAAACATACGCAAAGATTACTTATGTACATGCATACCGAGTCCTGTATTATCTTCAACTTTTAACATGGATAATTAATCATTGTTACTGTAATGAACATAGATGGGTCACACAACATAAGATAGATATGAACAGCTCATGCAAATGAATAGTTTACATTGCTGTTGTGTGTTCTAATCCTGTTATGAAGGTTATGAAACTATTTCATATAAAAATGGCTCTCTCTTTATATGATCAAGCATTGAAAAAAAAAAAACAGGCTTATTGTAGAGCCCTGGCTCTTTCATTTGGTGGGGCAGCTTTAGAGCTTTTCAAGGAATGATGTTCAATAAATACTGTGCAAAGGATCATGAAATATATAGTCCTTTCAAAATAAGAAAAGAGCCCGGTTTGGAATGCTGCCTGTTCATAAGACTATTTCAAACACGTGAACATAAATGGTTCCTATCTACAGAAGGAGACTAAAAAAAAAAAAAAAAAAAGGAGAAGTTTTTTTTGGGGGGAGAGAGGACAACAACTGTCATATTTTGACCTACCTTAATATTGAGAAATGCCTGAATGTGTGTGATAAATACCTATGAATCTAACACCTACACTGTTTATTGCTAGGCCTCAAACATCAAAATGCCTGAAAAAATCTTTTCATTTATAAAAAGGTTATGCAGTTTGATATTTTGGGGGCCTAATAAAATAAGCCCTCACTACATCTGCATGTTAATAGTAGACATAAACATCCTTTTTACTGATGTCATAGGATGGACACTTATTTCTTAATAAAATCAAGGTTGCTGGGCAAGCTGCCGAGTATTTCGGGCAGAACCCAGAAGTGGAGACCAGTCCCTTCATGGGTTAAAGTCTGATGGATGACCTCACCTGATAGATAAGGTGCAGCAATTTTGTTTTAAAGCAGCCAACTTGTTCAGCAATGCTTTGAAAATACTCACACCAGAGATTCTGATGTAGTGCAAGGGACAGGGGCACACATACGTGCAGACACACGTCCACACGTCACGCCATGCCTTCTCAGCACGGGCATCTTGCTGCATCACATTTGTTGGAATTTACAGTTCTTGTTAAAAGCATAGGTGGGCTGTAGATAAGCAGAGGGATGAATAGTCAGATTGGCAGTGTAGAAGGTATCTTTGCTGTATGCTGACCTCTGCTTTAAACACTCACATGTATCCCTGACATTGTCTTTTCCTGAGCCAGGGGACTGTGAGGTCTGCTGCATCCTGCCCTCGGGGGCCCCAGGCATAGTGTCAGTGAGATAGGGCGAGGTGATGGCAGTAAAGGGGTGCTCACCAAGGACACAGGGAATGTGCAGCACCTGTGGACATGGTCAGTTCACTTGGCAGGGAACTGCATGCTTGCTGGCTTGTGTGTGTCTGTGTGTTTAAATGGTAGAAGCAGACCTTTGTAAGAACAGATGCACCTTGTGGGCTTTGAAGGTGATTCTTTAATTTCCATGAATGCATGTTAGTAAACCATGTTATGTCTCCCTCATCTGAGATGAAAATTCTCCCTCAGAATTTCATGGTTCATCTGAAATTCCCAGGCCTTTTCATGGAAGCTGCATGGCCCTACAAGATGCCCTCTACAGGAAACCAAAATGCCAGACAGACCTTTAATAAATGGCAGCCCACCTGACTCTCCTTCTTGACTCTCCAGTGCTACTCTGGTGCCTCCCCAGGGTTTGCCATGACTTTGGGCAATCAGTGAATCACCAGGCAGCATGGGTGCAATACTGCCTACCGGTAGGGCACATAATTTTAACTCAAAATTTCCAGTTTAAATCCTGAAGGCCTGGATCTCCAGGTAGCTGGCAAAGTATTTTATCATCTATGTGTTCCTGATAAATAAGGTGCATTGACTGTGTTGGAGAGGGACTCAATTCAATGTACACTGAAATTTGATGTAAAGAGGAGGGAGGGGTCATTTTATAAAGACCTATGAACACAGTAGGATATTGGGAATTTGTATTGTAAAAATAAAACGATTGGTTTCTCAAGTGGCTGTGTTTCCAAAATCTATGGCCTCAAGATTTGGCAAAATTAGCTGAATACTAACGGGTGAGATTATGAATATGGCTCATAAATAATTAATAGACGGTGAAGAATATGTTTTGCATTAGACAGAACACTTAGGGATAGTTTTGGATGAGCACCCGGGCACCCTGGTTTTCCTGTGGACTGGTCCACCTCGCCCACGCCTGGCAGGGGCCCTGGGGCTGCGTGCGCACGCACACAGTCGTGCGGGGCTGCTTCTTGACTGCTGCGCTGAAGTGCATGCTGGGCCTTGGTGGCCAGCACCGTCAGCCCGGGAGATGGCGAGGTGGTGATACCTGCATGTCAATTGTGTCCCCGCCGTAGGACACTAGTGGGCGGCAAACCTCGCAAGACTCATGCAGCAAGCCTTCAGCAGAGAAGGCAAAGCGGCGCCTGCGAGGGAGGACCGCTGGCACAGGTGCAGGGGCTTTCCCCCAGGACGCCGCCCGGCATCTCGCCAGTTCACTGCGCCCAGACTCCATGTCTTGGGGTCTCTCTGTCCAAACAGGAATCATGCAGAGGCTGAGGCAGGCCAGGAACGGTCTGGCAGTCTTTGTTTTAAATTGTAAAAAGGAGGACTGTGTCTACAGCAGTATTTTTCACCCTAGAAGGTGCACTGGAAGGAGAAGGAGGTGTCAGGGAGCCACCGCATCTGCAGAGGGTGTATTTGCATACCCCCTTCCAAACTGGCGAGGGAGCCCCCGGTATAGGGTGTGCATCTTGGAGGTGGCAGCTCCGCGCCTGATTGGCTGACCTTCCAATGTCATTCCAGGAGCCGCGCTTCTCCTGCTGATGGTGACAGGGGTGACGCTGATGCACCGCTCCTCCGCAGTCCGTCAATCTCTGGCAGCTGCCACAGCAAGGCTCCAGGGAGAAGGAGCCCCTCCCCTCTCCTCCAGGCAAATTGGGCAGCACCTGGTCCTAGGGACCAGGAGTTAACTCTTTGTGTTCCAGTGAGCTGGCCGCAGAAATTCTCAGCTCATCTCTCTCTGCCTCTCTCCCCACAACCCAAATGTATTTATGCTCCTTTCCTTAATGTTTTAAAAATGCAAGGAAATTCAGAGTCGTGTTACCTTTGCCAAATGCATGCGTAAGATGAGACAGTGGGGATGGAGGTTGGCTGCGCTGGTCTGAATTCTGAGGCGGAAGCACACGAGTACCTCCTGCAGGTGATGCATCATCCACCTGGGCGGCAGGAGGGAAACACCAGTGGACAGGTGCAGATACCCGGATTTGGGTTCAGAGGTCGCACAGCTTCATCCAGGATGTTGGGAGGGCTGGATTCTGAGACCTGCTCCAGGAAGTTAAAGCCCGCCATTGGCCCTTCTGGAAAAACCTGGAACTTCTTGATGGTGTCTGCAGTAATCTGGAGCTCTGTGTCATTTTGGTGCTTCCTGAGTTGATCTTCCTCCCGCACCAGAGAGTGACAGCCCCAAGCTGAGGGGCAGGTGATTTCTGATTGTGTCCTTAGCACAGGTAGAAGAGGTGGACAGGTGTGCCCTTCATGGAAGAATATAGAAAGTGGGGAAGGTTTCCCTCCTCTAGCTCTATTCACATCCTGGCTTCTCTGCCAGGTATTCTCCTCTTGACAGGGATCTCTGATCCTAAGAGGCTGAGCTGTTTGTGGGAAGTGTGGAAGAGTGGTTCAGATTCCCGGACCCCTGCCCCTTTTCCCCAGTGGTCTTCTCACTTGCTGACCCCATGGCTGGAGAATGCTTGTGGGGTGTTTTCTTCTATTTTCCCAAAGGGGACCCACATTTGGAATGTGTCTGGAACTTGGACTCAGTTGCACAATCTAATATAACTGCTTCAGGTGATCTTCATGCTGTGAGTGGGTCAGACGTCTCAGAAGATAACTCCATCAAGGCACCAGACCCCTTGTTCCCAAGGGACACGATTTAGAATTCCAAGGCAATGTTTAGTGCCCTGTCACCCTCAGAAAACCAGCTGGAAACATCAAACCGATGTTTAAGCTTCCCCAACAGCTCCTGGGAATTCATTTCCTCATCAAAGAGCCACCCAGGACATCAAAACAAAGCTCAGTTTCGGAGGCCCTAATCATCTTTAAAAAGTCACACTACTGTTTTCCTAAGTACTCGGTGGCTTCATGGGTTTCTCATCATTATCTTACTTTGCAGCAGAACCAAATATAAAAGTTAGTACCTCATCAAAGTAACATAAAAGGGATGTGCCTTAATCTTTGATAAGTTTTTGGTTTGTATTCAAATTTAAGAATTAAACTAAATGTCATATAGCTTACGATATTTATTTCCTTTTGACTTTTGGAGATCTGTTTGTTCTGTGTGGGTTAACACTGATTTTGTTTTAAGAATCATCCAGTTGGATTAATTTTTGGCGTATAAGCCTCCTGGATTATGTAAATAGATATCATGGTTTAACAGAGAAGGGATGGATCAGATTGAAAAGATGCAGGAGGCCAAGAGAGGAGAGGCTACTATACAGAGTTATAACGACAGGGAGTAGCGAATCTTGCCGACGTCTCTACTTAAGTTATTTTTTACTCCGAAGACAGTGAATAAGATTTAAGAGTGAGCAAGCAGTCCTATTTATAGAAAGTCATTTTTAAATGTAGCAGCATAGACAGTGAAAGAAAGAGTTGACAATCAAGGGATCACCCTCATACTAAACGTTGCTTTTCCTAACTTGCCCGCACCGTGCAGGATTTTAGAGGAGAAACAAAGCATACCACCCTGGTGGAATGATTGAGAAATTGCATTGCACTCTCTGCAGAATATTCTAGAAATGCTCCCAGGGTTGAAGTCTATGTCAGACCTGAGACTATATGTATTATTTAGAAATGATTCAAATAGGTCTGAACATGGGCCTGGAGGTGGAGGGGATTATCCGTTGGATTTTCAGCACTGCTATGAATATTTATTCTGCAGTAAGCATTGACTCCCTAGAAGATCTGGACAGCAGAGCACCAGGAGGACAAAACAAGTCTGTGCACTTAGGTGAACAATTTTTTACATTTAGGACCTTGTCATTGTCCCAAGTCCCTCCATGTTTGCCTATTATTAAATTCTGGAGATTTAAGTTGTAATACACAAACTTATAATTTTGTCAGAACTGGTGGGACTGCCAGTCTTCTGGCTTTGGATTGGCAAAAATGTTTCTGGACAAGGAGAACTGACAGACTTTCCCTTAGAAATAAGAAGTCTTGTATGTTATATGCATAAGTGAGATCACAAGTAGTTTTCTTTCTGTGCCTGAGTTATTTCACTTACCATAATGTCCTCCAGATTCCTTAAAAAATACATATATATTTAAAACATACATGTATGTATGTATGTGTGTGTGTATGTATATATATATATATATATATATATGAAATATCAAGGAAAAAATTGAAATATTCTTCCTCCTAGGACTGTGTATATTTCATATGATGTATTTGTTTATCTGTTCCAAGTGGGTTTTATGTTCTATTCACAGTAGAATCCTTGGATGTGTGTGGAAAGTCTGCTGGCTCTCAGGTTGAAAACTTGGACAGAAGTCAGGTCCTGCCCTGCAGTCTGATGTTCTGTAAAAATTTTCCTTATGTCTTAGGAAGAACCATCTGTAATGTGGATCATTTGGTAGGCATTCTCCCCAAATTACTGAAGGCCTATATTGAAGATGTGGAATGAAGAAATTTGTCCTACTACTGATTTTGACTCATGTGAGTCTCAATTTTTAATATTCCAATGAAGAAACAGAAAAGAGTTTTTAAGTCTGGTTTTGCACAGACTTTAAACCTCATTTTTTTCCCACCGTGAATAAGACAACAAATGTTAGGTTGTGGTTCTTTCTCGGTATCTGAACTCTCATCACTACATGATTCTGTAAAACACTAGTCTGGTGACAGCACTCCTAGGAATGACCTGATGGCCTCAAGACTTTCAAGTGGCTTTGACATCATCAGAGGGTCACCATGACGGCCAGACCTGAAGTGACATTAGAACCGGTGTGAATGGGTTATGGAACCGAAGGCCGTGTCATATGCAGTGGCTGATTGCACTGGGGGCTCCTACCATTGATCCCTTTTGCTAATCCTGGGTGAAGCACTGACTCTTCTCAGGCGCCCTCCTCTCCCACGTGCTGCATGGACTGAGCGGGGTGAGGGGAACATTTCTATGATTCTACTGTCAGACAGAGGCTGAAGGGGATGCACACCAATGCAATTCCACGTGCCTTTAAATTCACTTCCTCTTTCTTTCTCTATGGAGGAACTGAGCTCTACTGTGGAGACTTTTACTTTGAGTAAACAAGATTTCTCATGAGAAGGACTCAAGGTTCATTTCTTCTTTCTACAGCAGCCCTCTGTGGCGTGATCTTGTGTTCCCACAGGACACTGCAAACCCCAAATCCCAGTCTGCTTAATTGCAGTGTTTAT